>NC_044331.1:17517979-17820837 GCF_007399415.2 Gopherus evgoodei
GATGAGGATGGAGTACAGGTTCTGAGCTCTGGCTAAGATGAGATCATTACAGATTCTGTCAAGAGTGGTTTCATGGAGGCCAAGGAGTGGAAGCTGGATTGGAAAGTGTCTCAGATGGAACTGGAGGAGAGCAATTTCAGAAAAGTATTTTAACTGGGTTGAATGAGCAAAGCCATGAAAGGAAGAAGAGATATGGTAGTTGGATAGGCAAGTGGAGCAAGGGTGGGTTTTTTTCAGATGGGAGAGACTGAAATATGCTTGTAGTGTGAGGGGAAGAGCTAGAGGAGATTGAAAGTTTGGGAAAATAATGGAGGTGGAGAGAGTTGGCTCAAAGGAAATCTGGAGGTAGGATGGGATGAGGTCACTGGGGCAAGTGGAAGGATGAGAGGAGGAGAACAGACGACTTACTTTTGCAACTGCAATGGGGAAGAAGGAAGACAAAGGGGAGAAGAAAGGGAAGCCAAGAGAGATGGAGAAGGTCACATCAAATTTTATCAATTTCTCTAAGAAGAAACTGTTGATACGATATATGTAGACCAAGATTTTCCAACTTCAGTGCTTGAAGTTAGGTTGCAAAGATAAATAAGTGGCCTAATTTTCAGAGGCGTAGAGTCAGTTGGAGCTGCAGGTACTCAGCACTTTTCAAAATCAGGTCATATATTAAGGTGCTTAATTATAGATTAACATACAATTTTAGGTACCAATATCTGAAAAGTTGGCTGTGACTTTTATCTGATTAAAATATGACCATATAGAGCATTGTTGCAAACACTGTTATATATTTGCAGCAAATCTCATACAAAGGTTGTCAAGTGAGGTATCTATGAAAAGGTTATGATTTGATGGTTATGATTATGCTCTCTGTATGCATGTATCATTTTTGTATTTGAAGTTTAAGTATTGGCTCTCTACTTGGATTTCAAACGTTGACACCTGGGGTACCACTCACAAAGTAGCTAGCCAGCACATCTTGGAGGGACTACTCAAATTAAGTGACTCATCAAGAAACACGTGGTTGACAATGGACTATGGGAGATGCCCATCTACACTGAGTGGACTGTCATGTAAACGTGCTGTCTGAAGGGTAGGTAATGGTTTCCTGCAATACTGAGCAAAATTGGACATAAACATGTGACTTGTCCATGGGACTCCAAACACCATCTTGTTGCTGTGATTTTCCACAGTAAGAACAATGGGATGCCCTCCACATGGCAAAAGCTATAAAAGACCCTGGAAACACCTCCATTTTGTCTTCAATCCTGCTTCTTACCTCTAGAGAAACTTTGCTACAAACTGAAGCTCTGATCAAAGGACTGAATGACCTATATCCAAGCTGTGGATAAACTCCAGAGACTTTATTTAAGCCAGCAGTTTATTCCGTCACCTGAACAAAGAACTTTGCCATTATTGTATGTAATTGATTCCTTTAACCAATTTTAACTCTCATCTTTCTTTCTTTTTATGAATAAACCTTTAGATTTAAAATACTAAAAGATTGGCATCAGTGTGATTTCTTGGTAAGATCTAAATTATACATTGACCTGGGTGTGTGGCTGGTCTCTTGGGATCAGAAGAACCTTTTATTTGATTAGACTGGTGTAAAGAACCCTTCATCTCTGAATCCAGTGTTTTTGGTGGTAATATAAGAACTGGAATGTCTGAGGAAACTGCCTTTATGTCTTCTTGCTAGCCAGTGTGCTGAAACAGGAGTTTACTTTTGTTGCTGGTTTGGTATATCCTATGGGGGGGTTAGCCACCAGTCTTGGGATGTATCTGCCCTATTTCCCAGCAGTTCGTCCTGAATTTGGCATCTTCAGTTGTGACTCAGTGAGGCACTGTTACATCTGCCAATGTGTTTTTCCTCCATTGCTCTGTCATATCCCCTAATGCAGGGGTGGCCAATCTGTGGCTACGGAGCAACATGTGGCTCTTCAGAAGTTAATATGCGTCTCCTTATATAGGCACCAACTCTGGGGCTGGCTACAGGTGCCAACTTTCAGCTCAACCCCTGGCTCTGCCACAGGACCTGTCCCCACTTCCCACCCACTCCCCATAGCCTGTCATGCCCTCGCTCCTCCCCCTCCCTTTCAGAGTCTCCTGCATGCCACAAAACAGCTGAATGGGAGATGCTGATTGGCGGGGCTGCTGGTGGGTGGGAGAAGCTGCTGACGTATTACTGTGGCTCTTTGGCAGTGTACACTGGTAAATTCTGGCTCCTTCTCAGGCTCAGGTTGGCCACCCCTGCCCTCATGGTTTAAAGCAAGGAGAGAAAAGCACCTTCAAGAGATATTTCAAGTAGAGAAAATTGAAACATTTCATCAAGGGAAGCAGATTGACTCATCTTGATGAACTTGCTTGGAATCTATTTAAACATACAAGCTGCACTAATTATCTTCAGTTAACCAAACATCATGGAATAAGCTTACCCATCATTTGTGCTCTTTATCTTACATGTTTTTATTACCATTACAAGAACATTTTTCCAATCAAACATGTTAACTGCAAAATTAAAATGTAACATGAGCAAACTATACTTTGAATTCTCTATAGGAGAAAGCCCTGGAAGAAAGTGAGTGCTAATGAAACCAAAAAGGCACTTGGAAAGGATATGAGATATCTGGGTAATGGAATAGATGCAGTTGTGATTCCAGCCCTCTCCTTGCTGTGCATGATAATAGAAAGCAGAGGGCTGAGCTAATATAGTTACAAACAAGATAGTCTGAGTCAGGGCCTGGATGACAGTAATAGAATATATGTCTAGTCATTTGTGACAAGGGACAAGACCTAAGACATTTAAGGAGGAGCACAGGCAGACTATGCCAACGCTATGGATCACATAAGCTTTAAAAAATTCTAAAAACATTGCCATTGCCGCAAAAGACATGAAAAGTAGCTCTTTATAAAGCTTCCCTCTCTCTTTGCCTTGTTGGAACGCTAGTGCTTCTATTCCCCTCAGAGACAAACTGTGCTTACCTCTCTCTGGCCATGGAAGGCTTAGGCATAGCGAGGACTATGCAACTCCACTATTCGGACTTGAGGAACTGACAGGACTTGAAAGTCGCACTAGTAGCATACACACCTGCATATTGCTGCCTACTAGCATATAAGGTCCAAGTGGAAATAAAGAACAAGGGATTTTGCTTTTAGTGCTAAAGATCCAAAGTTAAATTCCCACTGATGGCCATGATCTGGCAATGAAAATTGCATAGGTGGAGCCTGTGAGAATAGGTAGGCATGTTTCATGACAAAATGTCGCCTCAGATGGGATTTGAACTTGTGTCAACCTCAGACAGCTGGGACAAACTTGTCTAATGGGGTAGTATGTAATAAAACTGACTTACTGTGTTTGATCATGACTCCCCCTAGTGCAGGGGTCGGCAACCTTTCAGAAGTGGTGTGCTGAGTCTTCATTTATTCACTCTAATTTAAGGTTTTGCGTGCCAGTAATACATTTAAAGGTTTTTTAGAAGGTCTCTCTCTGTCTATATTATATAACTAAACTATTGTCGTAGGTAAAGTAAACAAGGTTTTCAAAACGTTTAAGAAGCTTCATTTAAAGTTAAATTAAAATGCTGTTTTTATGCCACCAGCCCGCTCAGTCTGCTGCCAGCCTGGGGTTCCATTCACCTAAACCAGCAGCAGGCTGAGTGCAACCGGCGGCCGGGACCCCAGCTGGCAAGGGGCCAGCAGCCAGAACCTGGAGCCAGCAGCGGGCTGAGCGAGGTCGGCAGCTGGGACCCCAGAGTCCAGCAGGCAGCGAGTCACAGCCCCCGGGCTCGGGTTTGGGCTGTGGGACATGGCCTGCCCCAGTACAGAGCTGAGCACATCCTAGCACCAAGGCTTCAATGTTGGGGCAGCCTGCCTGAGTCCAGGGAGTGGGGCTGGCCATTCTGAGGGTGGGCGGGTGCATACTAGGACCCAGGACCCTTCCCCACTTACAGGCCTTGCGGGCGCTGCAACTCCTGTGGGGCCGGGTCCCTCTTCCTGCCCCCGCTGGCGAGGCCGCTCAGACTCCGCAGACACCAGGTAGCAATATGGACATGCTAACTCGGAAATACAGCCTCCAGCCGGAAGTGATGGAGGTCAGGAAAGCATGTGCAAATGCCGGCGGGAGGAGCAGAGAAGAGCGGGCCGGGACGGGCCAGGCAGGATTTTTAATGGCACGCTGCTGCCTGCCAGAGTCCTGGCCGCCAGTCCCACTCAGCCTGCTGCAGCATGGGTTCGGCAATGGGCTGAGTGTGGCCGGGACCCCGGCAGGCAGCAGCGTGCCATTAAAAATTGGCTCACGTGCCATCTTTGGCACACGAGCCATAGGTTGCTAACCCCTGCTCTAGTGGTTGGTGCTATACAGCCTATTATTTTCTCTGAGCTAAGGGACTAGATAGGGATATATACTTCTGGAGCCAAATGGTCCACAGTTTGAGCCTCACTGATTATCATGGTGCCAATATGCTCGGCGGCTAGTGTGTGTTACATTTGTGAAGCCAGTTTGAGGAATTAAAGTGATAGCATTTGCTAAGAGTTTGGCAGCCTAATGAGATTCTACCCACTACATGGATATTCTCCCTACTCAGGCTGTCCGTGCACAGGCTGCTGCTTTCCCTTATAGCAAGGGAAGGTCAGGGGCTCTAGTTCTCAGATTGTTGCTAGGACAATTAACATGAGGGAAATTGTTTCAATATGATATTTACACACCCATAGAATCATCTTTCCCCAACCCCCCAGTGTAGACTTAACACTAGAGAGAATGGAGAGAATTATGGAGTGCAATAAAACTGCACTGAGTCAGCTCTTTACTGCAGTTTTGCCAAATCCTCCAATAATCTGCAAATTTTATGATCTCAACCTTTAAAAAGAATTAAGTTCTTTTTCCAATGCAAAGATACAGTCTCAGTGTAAACTGACTGACAACTATCTCCACCCAGACAGGAACAGGAGAAAATGTGTAAACTTAACCCATAGCCTAACTGGGAACATTTGAATGCTAGCAATTAAGCACAGGATTTTTTTTTTAATCTTTTGTTTTTACATAAACCAGGAGACTAAATATAAAAAACTAAGGCCCCAATTCCCACATGGCTCTTATTGAAGGACTGGGTTCTAGGACAACTTGATTTTAAAGCAGCAGAGAGCTGTGCAAAACTTTTGATGAAACTGGACAGACAGACACGAAGGTGAGGGAGCCCTGCCACAACCAAGAATGGTCTAAAAATTGGCAACAGTAGTGGATGAGAGTGACAGAGAGGCACAGTAACGTCACAAAAACCTAGTTCCCAGGCTTTGCTAGCTTCTTTTAGACTGACATTTTTGCAATGATTAAATAACCATCTGGTGTGTGATGATTGTTTTGCATGATGACTACAGGATACACTAAATTTTGCATGGGCATGTTTCTATGAAAAGGCTATGCTCAGACATCTTTATCATGCAATATGCAACTTCCAGGAAGGAGCATATACATCTATCAAGCACTTAGTTTCACTAGAACATATTCCCCTTCAGGAAAAAAATATTTCTCTGTCATTTGAGCACACAACCTATTTTTTACCACATCAAGATTTTACTCTGTTCATTGTTATTCATTTGTATTCTGGTAGCACCTAAGAGCCTTAATCATGGATCAGGCCTCCATTGTGCTATGCACTGTACACAGTATGAAGACATGGTTACTGCCCCCAAAGAGATGACAATCAAAGTATAAGAAAAGGAACAGATGGATGGACAGACAGATGGGGAAACAGTATTAGTTAGCATGACAGACAGCAGTCTTAGCACACCAGTAGCCTAACCGTTGTCAGGATTTTTGTAGGCAACATAGGGGAAAAAAAAAAGTCAAGTAGAGCTGGGCAAAAAAAAGTGGACAAATAGTTTATTTGCCAAAAATGCATTTGGTGATGTATTCGCAAGGGGACTTAAACACCATTCACAAAAATGGAGGTGGTGGTGGAGATGCCCTTCTGGCTACTTTATATCCAATAGCCCCGTGGTTGGGGTACTCATCTGGACTGTGGGAGACCCAAGATTACATCCTCACTCTAGAGCAGGGACTTGAACCCAGGACTTCTCCCTCTTATTTGAAGATTTACCAGTGAACTGCTTTGCTTGATTTTGCTAGAAGTTGGGAGCTGGGAGATGTAACTCAAAGATTTTAACAGCTCCACTCTGGAAGAAAATCAATATACAAGGAATCAGTGCATATGTTTTAAAATAAATGTGCCAACAACTTACTTGGATTTATAATTATAAAACTACTATTACTGAGTTCAATAAACTATTGGCTTCCATGGCAACAACTGAAATACAGAGCAAGCTGTTAAAAAAAAAAAAAAGAAAGACAAGAATCTGAAAGAGACAAAGGAAAAAACAACTTATTCATTGAAGAATATGTGCATTCTCTGCCTTGACATGCTGTGATATACCACTTTGAGAAGATCTTTAGGGAAGAACTGTAATTGGTCTGGACCTGAGCCGATAGCCAATTTTCAGGGTCTAGGGGTTGTTTCCATTAGGAGAAGAAAGTGATGATAGCGCTGAGATATTTCTTTGATGCAATTCTGTTTACAAAGAATGTACAAAATCCAGTATCCCTGAACACTGGAGGAATCAAAACAACAGGAAGTAGTTTCTTTGCTCACAGTTCCAAGCCTCTTTCAGCCAGCACTTTATCCAAAAACTCTCTCTCTCAGCATTTTTTAAATCAGGGTCACACTACCAGGCCTTCTCTGGATGTGTCTTGTGGTTTCTTTGTTTCTTCTGTGTGTTTCTGTTGCTTCCCTCAAACAAATAAACACCTCCAGCAATCAATGCCCCAGGCCCTGTTTTTGCTATACATATCTCCAGGGAAACCCCTTTGGGACACACGATTCAGCTTCTACTCAGGCCTTGCAATGTGCCTGTGTTTTGGATGGCACTTACTGTTTCAGCTGTCTGGTTCCTTACATTTATCCTAAATGAATGGCATTGTTTATGCCCCTCAGCTTCAGTGAAGTTTCTCCCAAACACCCAACATAGTGGGCCACTCCTTTATTACTCCCATGATATTTGCAGACAACCATATGTATATGGAAAATTACACAGACGAAGCTTGTATGAACAGGGTCAGACTGGAAGGAAGGCTGAAACAAAGTGGGGGCGAGAGATAACAGTGGAATGGGAGGGTATCTAAGGCGTTTACTGGAGGAAAATAGGAACAGCACAGTGAGGCAGGCCTCTAACCAAATTCCTTAATAAAAGGTTAGAATTAGGTTCAGTTCAAAGAAAGAGACTGAGGTTCAAGTTAGCTATTTTAAAACAAGTATTTCCGCCATCTGAAGTAGTAACGTTTTGTAATATGAAAACAGGATTCTCTCTCTACCTATCACTTTAAAACACAGAAAGTCTGTTGAGTCAATATGAAGAGACGAAAACAGCTACAAACATGGTTGAGAGCTCTTCTTGTTTAGAACAGCGGTCAGCAACCTATTGCACGCGTGCCAAAGATGGCATGCAAGCTGATTTTTAATGGCTTGCTTCTGCCTGCCAGGGTCCCAGCCGCTGGCCCCACTCAGCCTGCTGCCAAACCCAGGCCGGCAGCGGGCTGAACGGGGCCAGTGCCCAGGACCCCGGCAGGCAGCAGCAAGCCATTAAAAATCCTGCCCCGCCAGGCCCGGCCTGCTCTACTCTACTCTACTCTACTCTGCCCCTCCCATTTGCACATGCGTTCCTGCTAGACCCTGGGAACAACTGGATCATGCCTCTTTCCCCACCTCAGGTCACTCTGGCATTGAGGGCAGAACTCAGGAGTCCAGAGCCCTAGTCTCTGTCTGCCCCCAGCCCCGTCGAACAACTAGAGCCCAGCTGGAACCCTAGGAATCCAGAGTCCTCGCTCCCAGCACTCCTCCCCAAAGCATCAGACACCAGCCCCTTCCCGGAGCCCAGGAATCTCAACTCCCATATCACTCCCCGCCCTACCCCCGAACACACACCCCAAGTCCCTGCCCTGATCTCTGCACCCCCCTCACACACACCCAGCCCTCTGCCCTGACCCCTTCACCCCCTCAGACACTGCCATCCCCCTGCTCTGACCCCTGCACCCCCATGACCCCAGCCCTGACTTCAGCACCTCCACACATATCCAGCCCCCACACCCCATGCCCTGACTCCTTCACCCCCTCACATGCCCCCAGCCCCCTGCCCTGACTCCTGCACCCTCACACATATGCAGCCCCCACACACCCCATGCCTCGACTCTTGCACCCCACACATCCCCACCCCCACTCTGAGCACCAAATGGGAGTTCCTGCACTGCCCCCTACACACATTCCCACCTGCATCCCTCGCACCAAAATGGGAGTTGCCAAGGTAAGCGCTCCACACCCAAACCTCCTGCCCCAACCCTGAGCCCCCTCTTTCAGTTTAGCTCCTGGACAGACCCTACACCCCAACCCGCAGCCTGCTCCATTACATCCAGCCCTGTGTTCAGTGCACCTCTACCCTCAGCTCAGCACAGAAAGAGGGGAAGAGAACGGGTTCAAACCCGGGAGAAGGTAGGTACTCACTCAATGTGGGCAGGGCCAGGACCCCAGACCGGCAGTGGGCTGAGCAGCAGCAGGCTGAGCCATTCAGCCCACTGCTGGTCTGGGGTCCTGGCTGCTGACTCTGCTCAGCCCACTTGGCCCCGGGTTCTGACTGCCTGCCCCTTGCCAGCCGGGGTCCCGGCAGCCGGTCCCACTCAGCCTGCTGCAGGCCTAGGTGAACGGAACCCCAGGCCAGCAGCAAACTGAGCGGGCCAGCGGCGTAAAATCAGCATTTTAATTCAATTTTAAATGAAGCTTCTTAAACATTTTGAAAACCTTATTTACTTTACATACAACAATAGTTTAGTTATGTAATATAGACAGAGAGAGACCTTCTAAAAACGTTTACATTTATTATTGGCACGTGAAACCTTATATTAGAGGGAATAAAAGACGACTCGGCGCACCACTTCTGAAAGGTTGCCGACCTCTGGTTTAGAATATCAGCAGGTTCAATCATCACTGGTATTTGTAGTCTTTTACTGCCCAGTTTTTTAGTTCTCAGCCATTTTGACTTTACAAATTACACCCATGCAGTGTACAGCTACAATAAGGCAAGTATGTATGCCATGCCAAGAGTCTTTTACCTCTGATTATCACGATGGTCTCTTAGTCAATCATCTCTCTTTCTCTACAGTTAATTTATAAAGCAACAATTTAATTGGCTGTTTGAGGGAGGCTGTACAGATGGTGGATTTCTTGGCCCAACTGCCGCACCTCTGCAACAACATGGGTTTTCAGCTACTAGTTATAACATAAAAGGGCTGTTACCAGGGATTCCTGAGAGCAGCTACAGCATAGATTAGCCTCAATCCCAGCTCAGTGACTAGTAGAAAGTTACAAGTTGTAATATTTTTAGGCATAAATACCATACTGAGAAATACACTGGCAGACCCCTACACCCATTCAGTGAGCCTATGATTTCGGTGCACTCCTACAGAATCCAAATGCAAGACTGGGACTGTAGTTAGCAATGGCTAGTGTTGTGCCTGGACCTGAATACTCAGGGGTTTCAAAACGTGAGGCCAGTCACAACATGCCTTAACAGCACTGAGAACAATTCATCTCCGAACACAAAACCACTCTCCCCTCCCCCAACACTCTCCATTATTCCAGGGTATAAACAAGTCCAAATAAAAAGTCCCTCCATATCTGGATGCAGTCTCATTTCAGCTTCAGCCATCACTTTCCTCCACTCTACCTACTCCTTTCCTTTCCTGTGCCCGTCAGTTAGATTTGGTAGATACACCAGCCACAGCTGCATCCAATCCCCCAGCCACTTAACTCCTCTCTGCCCGGTTTCCTACTCCTGACAGGGAAAACAGGGCTTGTGGTCTTGGTTCTATCTCTGCAGCTTCCTGTGTCTGAGACAAATAATATCCCTCTTCACAGAAATATCTCCCAGAATAGCTGCTGTTTCAAAATAGTGTGGGAATTTTGGAAAAGGGAGCTCCTCTTTAGCACCGCCCCAACCCAGCAAGTAATTAGCTAGCAAATAACGGAGTTCTACACAGTTAAGGCCAGCAAGGGGACTGCTGGAGTTTTATCCATGGTAACTGAGGGCCCACATCTCACATTGTGGTCACTATGGAGAAACTCTTTTAGGTAATGATTTTACAGCCTGTGAACAGGTGACTGGTAACCAGATCATCAACACCACACATTTCACTACATTTCTTAATAGGATTGCTAATCCATTGAAACCCATTGACAGGAATGCTATTGGCTGTTACTCATGTTTAAATGCACCTCACAGCCCTCTTTAAACTATTGCCTATTTGTGATGTTACAGTATGGAGCCCCCAAATGTTCAACCTAGGGAGAGAATATCTAAAGTCACCACGTCACAAACCCACATTTCCCATCACTTCTTGTATGGAAGAAATTGGGGGGATGGAGTAGGGGGAGAGCAGAAAAGAGGGGGTAGTGTTGGCGTTTAGCATTGCTGGACACCTTCTGTCTCAAAAACAGTTCCATTAGTATGCAGATATGAGGTTTGGGTGCTCAAGACCCAATTAGTTAACTGTTGTCAATACTGACTTCTCTAAAACTTTATGTACAGTTATTTATTTATTCCCATTTTCTTAAAAAGAATTAAAAGTTTCCACCCAAAATTCCACCCATATCAAGCTTGAGTTCACCCTGCAGTGCAGAGGATGTACACACTCCTGTGCCCATGGGAGCAGCTGCTCTGAGGAGACATTCATTCCCAAGACAAATATGTATGTAAGAGAGAATCTCTACATTCTAGCTAGGGCATCATATGAGCCTGGTCAGCAGAAGTTGCCTGGGGGATGTGCTGAATCAGTATATAACACTGCTCTACAGCCAAAATGCTTCTGAAATAAATGTAGTCCAACTTTACTAATTCTGGGTCACTGAGAATGAAAATGATGCTTAAAATTGTTGACTGGCTCTAGTTTTCAAGATATGCTATTGGGTCAGTATATACAACCCTTGACTTGGGAATGGCGGAGGATAAGTGAGTTACAAAGGGAAGGGATCTCAATTTAAACCAGAAATGACTAAAATACATCTTTAACTGGATCTATGAATAAATCTATGATTGGATTTGGACAGTACTTGCTTTTTAGGCAAAACAATGAATGATGCAATCTGAAGCTGGTATTGCGTCATACATGATATGAATTGCATCATGTTATTCCTAGAAGTCATGGATGATGCAATCATAACAAAGCTTACATCACTCTGCTGAACAAATTGCCCTATATCAGCTCTAGAAATCATACAGTGTCGTGCTCTCTTATTTGTCAGTGTTTGATTTTGCAAAGGGACACATTTCTGTTTAGCCTAAGTGAACAGAGATGCCTCGTACTTGTGTGAACAGTGCAGATAACTTCTGCTATGTTTGTGGTGAAGTGACTTTTGCATCACAAAAGCGCAGTCTAACCACTATGGTTAAGAAAGCCTATCCCCTTTATTTTGGCTACAAAATTGGAGATCAGGACAAGAGATGGGCCCCACACATATGCTGCAACACTTGTGCAACAAATCTTCGCCAGTGGTTGAACAGGAAAAGGAAATCTATGCCTTTTGCAGTGCCAATGATTTGGAGAGAGCCAACAGATCATACCAGCAATTGTTACTTCTGCATAGTGCCTCCAGTTGGGAAAGGAGCGTCAAAGAAGAAAAAGAAACTGTGCATAATCCAAACATTCCATCAGCTATACGCCCAGTACCCCACGGAGAAGGACTGCCGGTTCCTGATGCACCAGAATCATTCTCATTTGAGTCAGACGAGGAAGAGGATGAAACTTCTGGTCTTGAACCATCAATGTCACAGGACCCACATTTTCTCCCATCCTCCTCCTCTGAACCACACCTCATAACACAAGGTGAACTGAATGACCTTGTCAGGGATTTGGAACTACCCAAGCGTAAGGCAGAGTTGTTGGGCTCCAGACTACAGCAGTGGAATCTCCTGGCAGGCTATCAGGGCAAATGGAGCCATCAATGCTTGCAGACTATTGCTGGACAGTGACAAGAGATGCTCCATTTAATGAATCCAAGAGACAAGCCAAGAATCGCTGAGTAGACACTGAATAGGACTAAAGTATGTACATAATAGTTTTTTGCCTTTTGTTTCGTAATAAATTTTATTTATATAACCCTTTTGCTGATTTTTAAAGTGTTACATAAACAGGACAGGTGAAATGTTATCATGTAAAGCAACCATAAACACATGAAAAGACCTAGGTTTACAATTTATGATTAAAACTCTACTATCTACACAATATACATAGGCATAAAATGTAAAAACTTAAATATCTTAGAAACAGTAGCAAATCAGTTGTTTTAATTGTCATATTTGAATTCAGCATATCAAAATACATAATAAATATCACATTTTATCTCTGAAGCAGACGAGTTCTCAAAAATTGTAGACCAGTGTAATATGAGTTCCTTGGCCCAGCTGTATCCCTGGCTGGCTTCCCCATTTCCAGCTATGTCTCATCCACCTTTATGCTTCACCCAGAGAGCGGGGTCTATGGGTGGTTTGCACTACCTAACTTACTAGGGGCCCCACAGTCTGTATTCCATCACTGGGGTGAAGTCCATCATATTCAGTGTATATTCATTTTAGGTCATAAGTCATGTATAAATATATTTCAGAATGGAAGAAAAGAAGAAACTAAAGAAGGAAATCCTACTTTGACATTTGTCTTTTAAGGAGTTTGTTTTTCCTGATTAAGTAAAATTTAACCACATTTTAAAATTATTTTTTATTATCTTTCACAGTCTTTATATATTTTTCCCCATGGCCATATTACATAAAATAACTCACTATTCTTCCCTAACTTTAACCTCAAGATTTCCCAGACTTGGCTAAGAGCTGAAATCCATAAATCATCAGAGGTTCCCTGGCTAATTTTGTAACAGAAATATCATTTATAATACAGTATATAGGAAACAGTAACTTGTCACAAACTCTTCAACCCTGAAAGACTAACAATTAAGTAATGATTAAGGTCCATGAGGGTGAGTCAGGGATCTGGGTTCTCTGCTACTAATTTGCTGTGTGAATCTGTGCCTCAATTTCCCAAAAGGGAAAAGAGATACCTCAGAGGGGCATCAAGAAGCTTAATTAATTAATGTATGTAAACTACTTTGAGATACCCAGATGAAAGGTATTATTGAAGAGTATGGGTGTGTATATATATATATATATCCTACTGTATGGAAGCTGTATATATATTGATACACTTTGAAGGGAATAAGGCATAGTTTTAAATGAAAATTCAAATATCTGTTGGTCAGCAGATCATACAGCTCACACAAGCCTTGGAGATAAAAATAATAAAAAGACTAAAATGAAAAGGCAGCCCCAAAAGCTCAGACCCATGGGCTACTTAATTAAGTCTTTATACCAAACTCAAAGTTTTGGATTACTCCAAATCAGCTTATCACTGAGGGCCTAATCCTGCAGAAGTCTGAGGATCAGATCATCCATTGATAACAGTGATACAGGATCGGGCCTTGTGCATCTTCTGACTCACAGACAAACTGAACAAAGGAGGTGGAGGTGCACAGTACCTTGCCAGACTTGGACATTAGGAGCATTTCTGCCTGTAATACAAGCATTCTCAGACAATTGTGTCTGTCTTGTCTGAAAGAAAAAAATAACACACATACATTTCTTAGCTGTATGTGTTCTAGAAGGAATGGCTTTCCAAATGGTAAATTAAACAATGCTTTGGGTTAGGGATATGATGACTGGGACACTTCTGAATACAGACTGTCCAGCAGACAGAGCTGGTAGAGACAAATGAATTGGCTATCTAACTATTTAAATCCTTCCCATTACTACCCAGCCCCCAACAAAACATAATCCCTTTTCAGAGGAAGTCAGTATTCTGATTTGAATTATTGCCTGTTTTCTTAGCAGAACAGTTTTTTAAAAATAAAATTTTTACAATGCTATATATTGTTAATTAAGATTAAGGTTTGTAAAGCATTTCTGATATGAAATATGCTAAGTATTATGATGCACACCCCCATCCCACCACTTGGGAGTGACATATCATTGAGTTGATGTATCATATCCAGTTACATTTCATTTTCTTACACATTGTAATGTGCCAATATACTTGGTTTTGACAGGCCAAGAAAATTCAGAATGATGCCACTTACAAATATTGTGCTATAAAAAACACTTTAGAAGAACTAAAACGTAATAGGACAATTTCCTTTTCAAATTCAGTTCTTGTAAGTGATCATGAATGGGATTTTGAAATTTGCTTTCCATTAACGTTCATGCTAGTCCAACTCAATTGCATAAATGTTCATAGAAAGCAAATTCAAAAGGGGGCATGATGCAAGCATATAATCAGCCCATTTTCAAAAGCACTCATCCACCTCTACCTTTCAGCCCACAAAAGTATACAGTTTAAAGCAGTTGTTTTCAGACTGGGTCTGCTGCTTGTGTAGGAAAAGCCCCTGGCAAGCCAGGCCAGTTTGTTTACCTGCCAGGTCCAAAGGTCCAGCTGATTGCAGCTCCTACCGCTGCAGGCCAATGGGGGTTGTGGGAAGCGGTAACCAGCAAATCCCTTGTCCCACACCGCTTCCCACAGCCCCCTGTCATAAACAGATAGCTAAGGGTTAATGTTCTTACACCTGGAAAGAAGTTCCTGAAACACCTGACCAGAGGACCAATCAGAAAACCAGACTTTTTTCAGATCTGGGTGGAGGGAAGTTTTGGGTGTGAGTCCTTTGTCTTGAATCTCTCTCTCTCGGCTATGGGAGGATTTCTGTTTCCTGCTTTCTAATCTTCTATTTCCAAGTTGTGAGTACAAATATAGTAAGACAGTAAGGTTTTTATTGTTTTCTTTGTATTTACATGAATATAGTTGCTGGAGTGCTTTGAATTGTATTCTTTTTGAATAAGGCTGTTTATTCATATTTCTTTTAAGCAATTGACCCTGTATTTGTCACCTTAATACAGAGAGACCATTTGTATGTTTTTTTCTTTTTTATATAAAGCTTTCTTTTAAGACCTGTTGGGGTTTTTCTTTAGTGAGGAACTCCAGGGAATTGAGTCTGCCGCTCACCAGGGAATTGGTGGGAGGAAGAAGTCAGGGGGAGATCTGTGTGTGTTAGATTTAGTAGCCTAACTTTGCATTCCCTCTGGGTGAAGAGGGAAGTACTTCTGTTGTCCAGGACTGGAAATAGAGAGGGTGGACTCCCTCTGTTTAGATTCACAGAGTTTGCTTCTCTGTATCTCTCCAGGAACACTTGGAGGGGGGAAGGGAAAAGGTTTATTTCCCTTTGTTGTGAGACTCAAGGGATTTGGGTCTTGGGGTCCCCAGGGAAGGTTTTTGTGGGGACCAGAGTGCCCCAAAACACTAATTTTTTGGGTGGTGGCAGCAGTACCAGGTCCAAGCTGGTAACTAAGCTTGGAGGTTTTCATGCTAACCCCCATATTTTGGACATTAAGGTCCAAATCTGGGACTAGGTTTTCACACCCCCATTGGCCTGGAGCGACCAAACCTGCGGACCTGGCAGGTAAGCAAACTGACCCAGCCTGCCAGGAGCTTTCCCTACACAAGCAGCGGCCTCACTTTGAGAACCACTGCTTTAAACTGTATACTTTTGTACTTCAACATTACTACAGGTTTGAAAGTTTGTACTGACTTTACTGGTATTACCCTTTCTGTTAAGAAATAGAGATTTATGTTGCAATAATGAAATCTTGAATGTATTTAGGTACAGCTGGGAAGCTCCCAGAAGAGTAAAACCAGTACAGTAGATTCTACAGTAGAACCTCCAAGTTAGGAACTGACCAGAGTTAGGAACTGACCAGTCAACCACACACTTCATTTGGAACCGGAAGTACGCAATCAGGCAGCAGTGGAGACAAAAAATCCACAGTACAGTACAGCGTTAAATGTAAACTACTAAAAAAAGGGAAAGTTTAAAAAAGATTTGACAAGGTAAGGAAATTGTTTCTGTGCTTGTTTCATTTAAATGAAGATAGTTAAAAGCAGCATTTTTCTTCTTCATAGTAAAATTTCAAAGTTGTATTAAGTCAATGTTCAGCTGGAAACTTTTGAAAGCACAACCATAATTTTTTGTTCAGCGTTACGAACAACCTCCATTTCCGAGGTATTCGTAACTTGGAGATTCTATTGTATAATCATAGCCAAATAAGCTTTGAACAGTTTGAAAAACAGATGCCTTGAGATTCAAAGCTAGTTTAATGGCATAAGAAATGTGAAGAGAAATTCCCACCTGACTTGACAATACAAAGTTAGACCTAGTATAAAGAAACAGGTTACTACCTAGGATTTCAAGAAGCCTCTTATTTTTATAATCTATTTTCAGTCTCTCCAAACTCTAGTAGCTCAATATATTTCCATCACACACTATCTCAATGCCTGTCTGCCAAACTGGGACATTAGATGGAGTGGACAAAGTAAGGAGCACAGATGTGTCTGTTCTAGGCAGTATGCATTGTATTGTAAACTTGGGAATCTATACTCTCAGAGTCTTTTGAACTAACCTTTCTAAACGTACTTTTGAGAGAAAAGCTCATCTGGGAATAAGCTTGACATAATAGATTAGTCAGCAATTAATGTAACAAAGAGCCCTAGAAAAACATTCCTGTAGGAGACATATACACCAAATGTTATTGTCTGTCAGCTGTTTGATTTAAACAAAAGCCTGTTTAACTCAACTATTTCCTTCCCCTTGAAGTAAGGAATATTCACAACTGGCTTAATTTTAAATCATCTTGGAACTGATGATTCACATCTTTAGAATAAAAGTAGCTAATGAAAATGCAACCTCTGGAGCTGTCTCTACACTACCGCGTAGATCCTGGCTCTCCCATTCTAGAGAGCAGTTGTAAATCCTGCCCACCATAGGCGCCGAGTTTTCCTTTTCCCCAGAGGTGCTCCATCCCCCACTCTGCCCTGAGGACACATCTCCCTAGGCCCCACTGCCACCCACCCCCTCCCTAAGGCCCTGCCCACTCACTGCTCTCCGCTCTCCCCCAGGCACCAAACAGCGGACTGGGTGTGCTACCACCAAACAGCTGCAGCTGGTGGGTGCTGAGCACACACTAATTTTTCCCCATGGGTGCTCCAGTCCCGGAGCACCCACAGAGTTGGAGTCGATGCTATCCACTCCCAGATGTCACCTTCTGGTGAGGTCTTTGGTTTGGTTATAACCACCACACCTACTCTGTGACATCATCTGAAGAAGCAGGGGGTGTGACCGAGTCCTTCCAGAGAAGAAACTGGTCCACACTGGGTACAGAAAGGATATCAATACCCCACTCTTCCAGATGTTTGCCTGCTCAGTAGCTATGAGGATCCGTGAAGAGAGGCAGCTGGTCTGGTGTTGCGGAGGGGAAGGCTATAACCGCACCCCACTCCCTGACCTCACTTCCTGGGGCTCAGGCAGGGGACCCTACTGGCCCTTGTGTAATGGATGCAAACGTAACAACAGCTATGCCAGCATAAATTGTGTTGGTCTGGTTTTAATTGTTTGGCCTTGAGTGAAGTTTAGTGCTCGTGGAAGATGTCACACTGACTGTCTAGAAACAGAAGTCCCCTATCTTTCCCCACACAACAAACACAGCAAAGCTAAAATCAATACAAACTTCCACACAAGATGGCCCACCTCTAGGGGACAAATGGGTATTTTATTCCTCAAGCCTATTTAAGTCCTTGTCCTCCCTGCTTATTAGCAGGCTTGCCAAACAGTTTCAGCCACACTGGTTTTTGTTATGGCAATATCTGTCCACCAGAATCAAAGTCTTAAGTCATCAGAGAGTGATCAAAAGATAATCACCAGGTCCAATTACCACTTTCAAACTAGTGACCTATTACTATAAAGGGTTATGTTTCTACAGGGAATTTAAATTTGGTACTAACAGTGACTGCGAAACAAAATAAAATTTCAGTAGGTTTTTTTGCCAAAAATACGTGGGGAGGATTTCGGTCAAAATTTGAAATTTCAATTAAAAAAAGAGTCATCAACATTTTAAATTTTAAAGTTTTTCTACCACCTGTAATTGCCGCATGTTCTGCAGTGCCATGCTTTCTACTGACTCCCAGAGATTCTCTTACACAGAGGTAAAAACTAGCTGCAGAGATTGTGGATATAGGTAGGCTAAATTACAGCAGCATCAATAGACTTACACCTTATACATTGTTTCGGATTGTTAGTCAAGTTATCCTAAAATCTGCCAGTCATTCTTGAAATACTACTTCCGAGATGTAAAAATTGTTGCATCAAAATCATCCCTGATGTAACCGCACTGAAATACCTAACAGGAATTTGGCCTTTTGTATCAATTACCAATCAAGAGCCATCCAGTCCCCAGTCACTATGTTATTTTCTTAAGGCAACCAAGAATCATTTGAAGAACCACATTAATATATTCATACTAATCTGTCATTGCAAACTTTCAGATTTTATTTTACAGTGTTTAGAAAGGAATGTGTATTGTAACAGCTTATTTCCTGGTCTCAGATTTTTTACTCCCTTAACTAATGTTTTTCTTGTCATTTAATTTATTGTACAATTTTTTATACATTCTAGGAAGTTTTAAAAAAGGACAAAGACTCTACATTTTGGAGGGATAAAGAGCTGGATGCAAGTAAGAGAGAAAGTGTAGAAAAAGAGGCAGAGAAAAATGAGGTAACTTGTCCAAGGTCACACTACAGGTCAGTGACAGAGATGGGAATAAAGGAGCCCATAGGTGAAATCTTGGCTCCACTAAAGTCAATGAGAGATTTGACATTTACTTCAATGGAAAGAACATTTCACTTCTGTCTGTAGCCACTAGATCATGGTGTTTCTCAAGATGTTTTTGGAGGAGGTAGCGGGCCTAGTAGGTCCACAAGATCAAAGTCTCTTTTTTTTTTTTCAACTGCTGATTTGCATTCAGATTCCAATTTGTGTCTGGATACAATGTATGATACAAGCAAGTGGAGAGCTCTCTACAGTCAGGATTTCATAACTAAAAGAATCTCTTCTCTCAAACACTGATAAAACAACAACAACAAGCCACAACAGGCATATTTTTAAAGAGTTGCTTAGAATTTTAGGTGATACAAAACATAAACCAGGTTCACTTGGAATATTCAATAAAGTTGGTGAACCTTTAGGCTAACTTTCTCTGAGTTTTGAAATTCTAATGAAATCCAAACCCAGATGAATTGTGGTTAGAGATTTTCAATTCTTAACACACTACATACAATTATTTAAACAAACAATGCTCCATAGATCACCTTCAGTAAGTGAAATTCCCTTTTCACCTCCTCAGAAAGGCCTGTATTGAATGAGGCTACAGAAATCAGAATATACAGATGAGGGTATAAGGGACAAAACCCGAGATGTACAAAGTTTGTTTGAAAATTTTCACACATTGTAGATGAAAATAGTCTGACTGCACATGAAAATTAGGAGAAATATTTATTTACTTGATCTATGTCAGAGACTCTTTTAGCTGATGCATGAAACTTTGATCAAAAGACACCCACCAAGTGTCTGAAAGAGCCGTGAAGTCTGATCTTTGCATTTATGAGAAAAGGAATTAGTGGATGACAACATGCCACTACCATAATAATTGTTTTGTTAGTCTTTATACAGACTGTACTTTCATAGCTTGATGACGAAGATATGTCAACAAGCATCACCTTCTCATAATGGACCCATTGTGTGAATTTTTGTACTGACTGCAGTGGGATCAGCAGTTGGCCAAATAACTGGGAGATAGTCAAACTAGTAAACTAAATTACAAGAAACTGATCACATAAAAGGTTATTTTAATGTCCTAACCAAAATTACAATGGCTTAACTGCATACCTTGTAAAATAAACCATATACCTGCCTCTCTCTTTTTTAATTTATTATATTCATAATATCAGATTACTGTTTTCCTATTGCAGCTAGTAGTTCTGCAATTTCATATTTGAGTTCCTTCAGAACTCTTGGGTGAATATCTGGTATTCCAAAACCGCCTCTAGTGACACCTCAGTCTGGGGCAGTTCCTTAGCAGTCTGGGGCAGTTCCTTAGATTTGTCACCTAAAAAAGAATAGCTCAGATGTGGGAATCTCTCTCACA
The DNA here is from genome assembly GCF_007399415.2 of Gopherus evgoodei. NCBI lineage: Eukaryota > Metazoa > Chordata > Testudines > Testudinidae > Gopherus > Gopherus evgoodei. The sequence goes on from NC_044331.1 coordinate 17,538,131, forward strand.
TCGTCTGCAATGAACACTGACTCAAAGAATTCTTTTAGCTTCTCCACAACAGCCTTTACGCCCTTGAATGCTCCTTTAGCACCTCGATTCTCCAGTGGCCCTACTGATTCTGATTTACTTAGGGTTTTTGCTGTTAGTTTGCGTCTTTTGCTAGTTGCGCTTCAATTTCTTTTTTGGACTGGCCAGTTCTACTTTTACACTTGACTTGCCAGAGTTTATGCTCCTTTTATTGGCCTCAGTAGGATTTGACTTCCCATTTTTAAAGGATGCCTTTTTGCCTCTAACCACCTCTTTTACTCTGTTTAGTCTTGGTGATGCTATTTTGATCCTCTGTGTTTTTTAATTTGAGGTTATACATTTAATTTGAGCCTCTATTGTGGCGTTTTAATAACTTTCCATACGGCCGGTAAGCATTTCACTCTTGTGACTGTACCTTTTCATTTCCATTTAACCAGCTCTCTCATTTTGTATAGTTCCTCTTTCTGAAAGTTAAATGTTCTTGTGGTGGGCTTCCTTGGTATTTTCCCCACCCACAAAGATGTTAAATTAACTCCATTATAGTCGCTATTACCAAGCAGTTCAGCTATATTCGTCTCTTGGACCAGATCCTGTGCTCCATTTCGGACTAAATCAAGCATTGTTTCTTTCAAGGACTTCACGAAGTGGTCTTAAAACTTTATCTCAACATCCCATCCTGAAGTGACATGTACCCAGTTAATATGGGGATAGTTGAAAACTCCCATTTTTACTGAGTTTTCTATTCTTACAGCCTCTCTAATCTCCTGGAGCATTTCACAATCATGAGCACCATCTGGTTCAGGATGCATATTCCTACTATTATATTCATGGGCAGTGGGTATAATAGGCCAGAGGAGGCTCTGCCTCCTCTAGCGCAGCTGCTATTGTGGGACCCCTATTGTGGTGGTGGGGGAAATTTTGCTTTTTATTATGCCCCACACAGGTTCCAAGGCAGCGGAGGAGATGGTATGTCCTATTCAGCTTCCTGGGTTCATCAGTAACCTCCCCGGACTCCAAGGAGATTACTGATGAACCTGGGATGCTGAGTAACACATACTGCCTCCTCAGCCACCCTGGAACCTGCATGAGGCATAGCAAAAGCTCATGTTCTTCTGGAAGAGAGATGAAGAGAAGAGCTTTGGAATTTTTGCAGGGCAGCTTGGTATCTGCAGAGGGGAAGGGTGACTGCAGGGTCTCTGGCCAACCCAGGGCCCCTCTGATCACATTGGAGGGAGGGGGACTTGGTCCATGTGGGCAGAGGGGAGAGAGTGTCAGGGCTCCGGCTGTGAGTAGAAGGGGTGGTGCCATGAGCTAGCTTCATCAAAGCGGGGCTCCACCCATGATTATACTCTTATTATTCAAGCACGGAATTTCTATTCACAGAGATTCTATGGTACAGTGTGATTCATTTAAGATTTTTACTATATTTGATTCTATGCTTCCTTTCATATATAGGGCCACTCCCTCCTCCATTTATTTAAAGAGATCATTTACATTTTTGCAAATAATTTCAGCTTCTGGCCAACATTCCCTGCTCCCACCACGGGCAAGGGTAGGGCATGGAACTGCATAAATCATGGCAGCTGCACCTAAGAAGGTGTGGGATGGAAAATGTCTTGGGTACTAGGTAGGTGGGAGAACGCTAGAGCATATTTGGAAGGTGCTAGGTGTCTGGGCTATGGACTGTTAAGGGGAACCTAGAGATCCCAACCACTTAGTTTCTGTCCATGCAACCTCAGCTTGCTGCTGTCACCACTTGCTCTTCCTCCCATTTGGATCCAGCAGGAGGCGCAGAAAGACAGGAGGCAGAGGGGCCATCATCCTTCCAGGTCAGCTGACTCCATAGTGGCCTCTGATGGCCAGAAACAGCAACTGCAGGCCATTCCTGCATTCCATCTGGATCCATGATTTCTCATATGGGATGCTGGAACATGTGTCACATGAGATGTTTGACATTTGCCAGCCCTGAGCTTGCCTCCTGCTCCTGCATATATGTCCTGAGAGAAAGGAGCTTCCTGCTACCTCTGCTTCTTTTAGGGAACCCATACTAACTTGCTATAATTTGACCCAAGGAGTTCACATTGCATTTGGGTCAGGGAAAAAGACCGGCAAATTATTATTGGCTTGATATTGGGAGTTCTGCCACTGATTTCAATGTTAGGAATGTCAGGCCCTATATCAGTTATAATTCTGGCAGCCATCAGAAAATCCAAAATAATACATTTCTTTCCATCTCCCATGAATTGCCCTATAGCACAATGACTTCCATCCTGTCGTCTATATTTCATTATTCTTTTTATTTTTGTAAAGCAGTTAGAAAATATTAGAAATAAATTTCTGAGCCCTCTGAAAAAGGCATGAAGTAGAAAAGTGCATTTAGTTGGAGCACTTTCACAGGCTGTGTATGACAAATAAGCCATGTTTCGAGCTCAAGCAGAAAGACTAATTTAAAGTCATTTTTCCTTTGATACCAAACATGAATAGGAAAATGGTTATATAGGAAAGAAATTGACTCGCTTAAATCTTCTTGTGACAATTCATAAGAGTGAAACTTCATGAGCTCCTTTTCCACAAAATGACCACGGCATTATTTTTAAAAAAGTTATATGGTCAAGATTAGCAAATGGAAAACTTAAATCTGCCACAAATATTCCAAAATTAAATGCTGACTTTAAACCACTGTAGTTTGGGTTACGTAGATTAATAGATTCCAAGGCCAGAAGGTTCCACTGTGATCATCTAGTCTGACCTCCTGCACAACACAGGCCGCAGAACTTCCCCAAAATAATTCCTAGAGCAGATTTTTTAGATAAATATCCTATCTTGATTTAAAAATTGTAAGTGATGGAAAATCCACCACAACCCTTGGCAAATTGTTCTAATGGTTAATTATCCTCACTGTTAAAAAATTTACATCTTATTTCCATTCTGAATTTGTCTAGCTTTAACTTCCAGCCATTGGAGCTCTTCTTATATGGCATGGAGTAATATTTTAGTGGACTTTATTATAAATTGCTGCCAAAAAAGCAGGAAGCAGTGTGTTCTCCATAATAGCATATGACAGTCAAAAATATTTTTAAGTGTTCATTCAGTGCCAAATCTGGGGAAATACATGGGCTGACATAGGGAAGACTCCAATGGTGCAGGATTGAGGAATAGAATTCTGAATCCCAACTTGTAATAGCAGCATCCGCCTCAGAGCAACTACTACTACGTCATAGGAGTTCGTTCTAGTCAGGTAAAACACTGCAGTACCGTTGTCTGGTTTATCAGTAAGCTGCCGAGAGATTTAAGACTGAAAGCAGGTCTCATTTGTTTATGCTTAATGGGGCATTCCACAGGTCTTCATAACCCACTTACTTTGATAACTAAAGTAGGTTTTGACACATTCATCACTGGGATTTCTGGAATAAGCCTACAGAGGAGTGATGTGCAAATAGGCTGAAGTTTCTTCACGATCTGATGAGGTCTAGCAGGCTGACCTTCCATGCTAGATGCTTGCTTCCCAATTGGTTACAGAATTTCTTTCAGCCTGTAAAGCTTTAGGATCTCCTTGTGACAGAGTACAGCCATTGGAAAGACAGAGAGCAGAACCTAGCCAGTAGCCTAGCTAAATTCCTTAGTCATTACCTGGCATTTGTTATGGATTTCCACCTTAGAGTTAATGTATCTACACTGAATTCCAGAAAGTTTAAACTGGAAGAGAAAATTAGAAAAGATTTACCAAAAAAATCCTCAGGCCTTTAACAGATAGATGAACTATGGCAAAGAGATACAGCCTTCAATGCCTTTCTGGCTTTGCTGCAATATGATATCATCTAAGGAAAACATTTCTTACTCCCTTGCCTCAGGAAATGAATGGCAGATCCCATTAATATGGCAAAGGCCCAAAACCTACGATAGGGGGACAGCTTTGCCATGTCCAGCAATACTCAGCCCACCCTGACACCAGTAATCCAGCAACGCATTTGACTGGTCACCAGGGGAGAGATTCTTGCAGCCTTTGCAATATCCTGCCCCAAATCTGGGATTCAGTAAGGGTATCTCTCAGTCATACATATTCTGGTCAAGCAATAAGTAATTCAGGAAAACCAGAAGGTGCCTGGTGGTGCCAATCACCTTTCACTGGACTACAAAAAATATCCAGTCCTTGGCAATCCCAAGTCTCTCATTTCTATCTCCTTTCTAATCACTAGATAACACAGGACAAAAGCCTATGCTGAGCTTTACAAATTTGGGGTTATCATTATACCGACCTCCCACCTCCACCCCGAGTTTCCTGTGATGCCCAAGGAAAAGATTGTTGTCAGAAAACTGAAACCTGGTTTATTGGCTCCCCACCGTCATGTGAGAGCACCACATGTTTAGACAGCAGAGCGAGAGGTCACCCTCGAAAGGGGTAAATGCTAAGAACCAGTTTTTCACCTCTTGTAAAACAGGCTCAAAAATACTGTCGTTTGTAACCATATTATAAGGGCAGCTGTGAGGCACCACAATGTCAGAGCCATGATTAACAAGTAAGATACAGGGCTTTAAGTCGAGGTGCTTCTCAAATAATGATCGAAAGCAGGAGACTCTGGAGTCAACACCACCCCTCAATTGTTTTTCCAGTATGAGTTTCCAAATCCAGAGTACTGATGCAATTTCCTCCTGCATTCCAGTTAACTCAACGATGCTTCTTCATCCCTGTTCACCAAGATACTGCCTCTCTCTCTTTAGTCAATACCTACTTTTTCCATAAAGCCCAAGAGGTGAGTTTATAGCTTGTAAAAACTAATACGTATGGTCTCCCCACCTCTGGATTTCCCAGCACACCTGGTCTTCAATGTTCTTCTCTTTTGGGCCACAATCCTTCATGCTGCTGTATACAGGCAAAGCCCTGCACCTGTGGAGCACCCAATTAAGAGGTTAAATTGAAATCTCATCAGAGTGGGGACAGCTTTCATTGTGTATTATAAAGCATTAACTACATTCCCAGTGATAAACAAAAGAATGAAAATTCATATTACTAATAATATTCACATAAGATTTCTAAGAGTGGTGTGAGGTATTAGAAGTAAAAGATTTCTTAAAAAAACACTTCAACCTTCTTTTCTTATTAAGTGTCATATTAAAATAATGAACATGTTTCTCTAAACACTGCTGTAAAGTCACAATAATTCATTATTATAGAATGCCCAAGGGAAACACCAGCCAATAGTGCAGTGGTTCCCAAACTGGGGTTTGTGAAATGTTACAGGGAGTTCTCGGGAAAAAAATCCCTAAAGGTGGACAGAGCTGTCCCTAGGGACCCCGGGCAGCACAGAGCCAGCAGCCCCTGGACTTCCAAGAGCTAAGCAGATCAAAGCAAGCATATCTGTCACACTGAGATTTAAACTTCAAGATTCCTTATAAGAAACAAAAAGGGAGGTGAATATTTTTTGCTGTTTTTAAAATTAAATAGACAGCTAGTATTGTTTTTAAAATTATTATGAAGAACAAATTTAAGCTTTGTTGTAACATGTGCTGTTTGCCTGGACTGCTCAAGACCTGAATGCTTGTGTAGGAGGAACTCTTTGAGTTGGCTACTTAAATACCTTCATGCTGTTTCACATCTGATACTCCTTGACGAAACATAGGAGCCTTGTCTTATAACAGGCTTATTCAAAGTGATACAAGCTACAAAAGTGAGATCTTGGGAGAGTGTTGCCATTTTCATAATGTAATAAAAATACTGTAATGATAAATAATAATAATAAATAGTGTGTAATAAGCATGTCATAAAACAAATTCTATATTTCCACGATCACTGTTTTTATAATCTATACTCAGGTAAAGGAGAAAATCCCTGGAAATATTCATTTTTAAGAGGGGGTTCGTGAGATTTGACGTGCTAATGAACGGGGTTCTCAGGCTGTGTAAGTTTGGGAACCACTGTAATAGAGGAACAAGAATGTTTACAAAGTACTGTAAAAAAACCCCACAATTTCAAAAGTAAACATCTGCAAAGCTATTGAATTATACACCTCACAAGAACTACTGGTGCTGTGATCCCAACAGAACCCATGGGCTAAGTTAGAACTTGGCTGGGAAACCCCTATAGGAGGAGTAACTAGGTAATGCAGGTGTTCATAATTTTGGGTCCAATCCTGCAAACCTTAACAGTGTTTGCTACTCATATAACTGAGTACTATTCAACACTAGTGATGTAGAATTAGGCCCTCAGCAGTTATGAACTGATACCTAATATCATCCAAAAGATGATATAGCATCTGGTAACAAAGTCCTTGTCTATTAGTTCATTACTGACTCAGAGGCAAGAGGGTCATTGCCTGATTCCTTAACGTCCCTTTGGAAATGTCATTTAGAGCGCCTGTCAATCTGTTCTGTAGCATTACTGAGTTCTGCATTTCATCCCAGACATTGTACCATTTCAGAAGTGGGTGAAATGATCCTTCTTGTTTGGAGACTTAATATATTGCAAGATCTTTGCTTTATAGCAAAGCACTATTACTACTTTGAATTGTCCCTTTTGGCATAGTACAGTGAGAATCATAAGAACAAAAGTAGCAGTCACCAAAGAGATGACATGGTTTACTCATTGACCCCAGCAATTTGCAGAACTAGTTCTTTATATCATTCCCACTAATGTCTTATTTAATCTGTTCTTTAATAACTGAATTGATAATGCTCAGCCATCTCTTTTGATAAGCTCTTCAACTCCTTGTAAGCAGAAGGACTTTCTAATGAGGGACACTTCACAGTTTAATTAAAGAAAATTGGAATTTTTCTAACTTCAGATTTCTTCATTTGCTTAAATTGCTGATTAACACTATGTATATTTAAGCTACCTTGACATTTTTCAAGATAAATTGCAACTAAAGACAAGACTTCGGTTGCATGTCAATTGTCTGAGTTCTGAGGGCAAGGTAACTCAGTTACACTATACAGTATTATCTCTTTCAACATAATTAAATGTGAACTGTCCATATCTTTATACTATGATGAAGAAGGTCTACCAATCTGACTCTAGGCCAATTGTTGATTGGGAAACTGCAGTGGCATAGATACCACCTTTGAAATGAAGGACAACATGGAGGACTGAAAGCTGCTATAAATAATTAATTTCAGGTTACTGAGCAATCCAGGAGCCCTGTTGGTTTTAAAGCCATTAATTGCCATTAGACCCCATTAAAGTCACTGTGAAAAGCATTTCTAAAGTTAAAAATATGCAGAAAACAAAAGGTAGCTCTTTGCTTAGACTATGACTGTTACACAGGAAAGAAAAATGTATCGAGCAAAAGAAAAAGATGGGGCTCAATTCAGTTGATGCATGTGCATAGGAATCCCAAACTAATGCCGAGCACTCCGGTGAACTGAAATTTAAATTATGTGACTGGATTTTGCTATGGCCCCCTGTATTTTGCTAACAATTATTACAGTGTCTATTCATGCCCCCCGACCTCAAAGCCATTAATTTTAAGACACAAGAGCAAAGGAAAACATTTTATACCATGTACAAACTACATCAGGAAATACTTATAACAAACCTTAGCTTGATGTTTCAAAATAATAAAGTAGACAGCAGGTTTTTTCTGACAAATTTACTGCACTACAACTTGCAATGATAGAAGCCTAATGCATTTCCTAGAAATGGACCATTAATGTTTTGATAGTAATTAAATATTTATAGATACTGAAAACGTGATCCCTCTAGTTTTTATAGAATCGCGGTAAGATCGCAAACGGCCTATACATAAAATTGTGTAGGCTCTCAATTTTCATACTCTTGCCTTTTATTTGTCCCCTTGCTCCTCACTGGTAGATATCTGATCTCCATTTTCTACGCTGCTATTTAACAGTACAATACTGATGTCTGATAGCATTGAGTAATAAAAGTAACCTGAAAAGGGAGAAAAACTTTTTTATTTTTAAATACACATTAGACATTCAGGACTTGTCTATTCTGGAACACTCCATGACAACTGGAGAACTACTAAAAAACTCTGACATCACAAAAGTCAAGATGCTGAACAATGAACAACTGAGAAGAGAGAAGAGTTGTACTCAGATTGTTTCAAACCCTGATTATTTTTTGTTAATGCCTGTGCAACTCCATTGGATAATCAACATTTAAGAGAATGGATGTCTTTGTTAAAGTTTCACCCCCTGTTTCTTCAGTTAAGACAGGAGAGCTCATCATATTGTGCCAGGCATTGTACAAACACAAAACACAATGACAGACTTTGTCCCAAAGAGCTTACGATCTAAATATAAGACAAGGCACAACGGGTGGATACAGAATGGGGTGGGCACAAAGTAATGAGACAATGTTGGACATGATACAACTGTGGTCCCAGCACATCTATAGCCTAACCATTATCAGTGTTTTTGTAGACATCACTGCCTTCTCTCCCCACAAAGAGACATCGGCAAGCTCAGGATAGATCAAACTTCATATTCTTGATTTTTCAAAGGTAAAACAGGCTTTTCTTTTCTTTCAAACCTTCTTTATACATGATAAAGAAAAAAAAGGCTTAGATTGCTAAAGTCTCAGCACTATCATCCACAGTAGAACTAACCTACATGTGGATACAAAATATTTATTGTAATAATTTGCACCTGATGCTGGCCTATGTAATAAAGCAACATTCTGATATGAAAGGGGTGGAGGCAAATCCAAAAAAACCATCTGATCACTAAAATCCTAATCTGCATATTAGCTTATCATTATTTATTGAGGGCTATCTGGGATTCATGATTTTTTTTTTGTCTTAACATGTCAGTTTTAAACAATGCTACTGAGCTTTGATGCAATAATGTACAGGAGTAGAAAGATATCCTCTGTCATTTTATTTATAATACCACCTTTACAAGGCCATGTCTACATTAGCAAGTTTACAGTGATGTACGATCACTTGCATAGCCACTCCAGGCCAATGGGAGAGAGCTCTCCCATCGACATAATAAAAACACCTCCACGAGTGGCATTAGCTATGTCGGTGGGAGAAGCTCTCCCACCAACATAGCGTTGTGCACACTATCACTTATGCCAGCCAAACTTATATCACTCATGGGGTTGTTTTTTTCACATCCCCAAGCAACATAAATTTTGCTGACATAAGTGGGAGTACAGACATGGCCTTAATGGTTTGAATTTCTAACCTGACACCAGTATACCTACTCTACACAGTGTTTTTCTGTTGTGTACGTTCAGTGACGATATTTTAAATATCTGAAGTGCTCTCCACAGCACATGGCATTCCTCTTTGTCGCTGATAAGAGTAAGAGTACAGTCAAAGGGCCCAAATCTGTGGAAATTATCACTATCATTCATTGGACAGAAGGCCATGTTGCTACCAATCCTGAGATTAATTTCTCTGCATTTCTTTCGAGTTCATTTTAAATTAAAACAAGATGCAGAAAGCTGCTTTTGAATAAAGATTTACTCAAGTGTAAGGTCATTGCTATCCTACAGAAACTGAGTCAATGGACACACCTCCTCTTTTAAATATCATTAAAGCTGAACAAAAGGAAAGTCTTTAGTAGATCCTGAACTATTGAATCCGTTATTTAATGTGAAGCAACCATGAATTTGTGTTAATGTTTTTATACCCGAACAACAAAAATCTCTGGTCAGGTTCAGAATTTCTCTTGCATTAGCAGACAATAGAGGTGCTTTTCTTCTCTTTAAGACATATGCTGGTCCCTTCCCCCACTCCCATGCAGACAGCTGACCTCATGGGTGTAACTCTTGTAAAATCTCAGACACAACTGCCAACCAAACTAATTGGCCCCTGAATGGAAAAAAAAGGCCTTCAAAAATCACTGCCCAGATCACAGAGACTATGCATAGAACTGTTTTGGGAGGGAAATAGACAACTGAAGGAATTTAAATGTTCAATAACCTCTTTATGAGCCTGATCCAAGTCAGTGAGAGCCTAGATCAGGCCCTAATACAGAGCATCAAGATCTGAATTAAAAGTGTGAAGTCTGCCAGTTTCTTTTGGTCATAGACTGATATAAAATTAAAGACAACAAGGAAATAGCCATAAAAAATTTCTATTTGAGGCTCAAAAATCTGACCAAGTCTAACAATTATTATTTGTTCCTGTTACCAGATCTGTGATATGAGCCAACTTTTAAACAGTTCCGTGGTGAGCCCTTTCTGTGTGGCAAACCCCCATGGGGTGCCACTCTTCCTTCAGGCCATGCAGCCTCACCATTTCCAAGACCGAGCCTCTGAGCTCCAGCTTCAGACCATGAGCTCTGCCCATCAACTGACTGTCTAGCTGAGACAGACTCCGGGTCCAAAACTTCCACACTCTTCAGGGATCAATGCACCTCAGCCAGTATTTGCTGTGACACCAGGCAGCCTTTTCAAAACAGAGTAGGGTTTATTAGTCAAGCGGAACACAATATTAGGAAGTCCTTAGGTTAGCATAGAGAAATAGAAGGTTAAGACATAGCCCATTCTGGCCAACCCAGAATACCTGCTATGGACTCCTTTTCTGGATCTTGCTCTTTGTAAGCCCAGGGTGAGAGCCCCTCTTCCCCCAAAGGCCAGCACTTAACTCCATCACCTGTCACCTCTCCCCCTGTATTCTGAGCTAGGGACTTTCCTCTGCTTCCCTGATGAGAGGTGGGGGAAATCTCTAATTTGGAAGTTGGTTTCTAGGTGTGAATATCCTGGCCATTGGTGTGCCTATTGTCTTTCTGGGTCTTTGGTTTACATGGGTCAGTTTCAACTAATTCTTTGGTGAGGCATTCATTTTACCATAGACAGCTAGGTGACACACCCCATGTCTCCTGAGCTGCCCCAAGAGCATTTTAGCCCGTATGCTCCTACTACATAGCCAAGTATAGAGGGAAACTGAGGCACATATTGGAATAAAAACTATTACAAAGGATTCCCACTTTGTCACAGTTCCTTCTTAGTTTCATGAATATATTATTGGTAAAGGAAGTTATCTTATGCATAATGAAGAACTGATGACCACAAGAGGCCAACTCATAATTTTTGAAGGCAACCACATGCCTGAGGGTTAAAACCAACACAGCAAAAATCTTTGAATAGTTGTAGTATATTATTTGCTGGTTTTGCTACCCACACACCAATCCCTAAAATTATATTGAACAACAATTCAGCTACTTTCTGACACCAGAAATTACACATGGCAAAGACTTGTTAGGACATATTGTTTATCTTCTTAACAATGCTGGATTGTTGCCTCCAATAAATTTCTAGTATTTTCTCATGTCTACATTTAACTGTCTCATCACTTCCCTTGTCAAGAAGCTTTTCCTGATATTTAATATAAATCTTCCCTTTAAATTTAAATCCTATTTCTCTTAATTATACTCCAATGTACCACTTTAAATAATTCCTCTCTTAACAGACATAGCTATGAATCGATCATGATTTTTAATGTCTGTGTAGCTGCATCTATGCCATGGGTCTATCCTCTTGGGCACAGGGGACGCACCAGAGACATGCACTCCACCAGATTCTCAGCCACTGGCTACAGATAATATAACTACTCTAAATTATGGTAGGAACTGTTTTGGTCTCCAATTGATTCAGGACTAGGGGAGTGGAAAGGAGCCACTTTGACCCTTCCCTCCACCACCTGAATTCAACGCAGCTAAAGACAGATGGACTCCAAGTGTGTAAATCATGTTTCAGAAAAATCAAATACATTGTAGTCCTGAAGTAACTACAGTCTACACCTGTGCTCTTAGACAACATTTTAGAAGGCAGAGCCCAGCTTACTGGAGACCATTTTAATTGACTCTACGGCATATCACAATAGTACTGAAATGGTTGGGGAAATTATTATAGGGGAAAAGAATGTCACCTCAGCAGTGGAGAGCAGTCAATAGAGTCTAATAATGTTCTGTGTTTCCAACTGCTAGATGCATTTTGCAGCTGAAAGTGATTGCACTGAGACTGAAGATAGACCATGTAAATGGATGTTTTTATCAGCTGGGTAGCATAATTACTGCAACTGTCTGCACTGTGTTTGCATCTGCTTTTTGAGTCTAGTAAGAGCAGAGTGCAAGGAAATAGGCTGGTTTATTGACAGTTCATATGGATTCTTTTTCATATGCTGCAAAACAAAACAATAAGTGTTGCTGCTCTGTTACTTATATTTAAGTGCTCAGATATTAAACCTCAGTTATAAACCAAACAGTATAAAAGTAGGATAAAATATTTCCATCACAGGAACTCTTAGAAAGAGGAAATTTGAGTAGCACACTAAATTTGTGGTCCAAATGGACTACCTGCAGGTGCAAGACGACTTGTAGGATCTGGCCCCTTAAGTCTTGGGTATGTATATAGCAAAACATGCAGAGACACAATATTTGCATGCACTCTTCATTGTACATGTGCTCTTCTGTTGTTCATCTCTTTCTCTTCTTCTAAACCTTTGGGGCTGGATGTAGTTCAAAATACCTACTTTTCATCTAAGCTGCTCAAGTTGCAAAAAAGCTATGAATGCTGACTGCACCGGAGCAGCCATATCTGAGGTATATTTGACCTGTTTCAGGTGCCCCAAAGAAAACAAAACAGATCTCTTCTTTACCAAAGGGTTGCGGCAATGCCTGGCAGGAGGAGAACTCCTGCAAATGAGAGATCTAGTTCCCATGCAGTTCAAGTCTCCTTGTAATTTTACCAGCGCTGGGAGTTACTACAGTCATAGTGCTGGGCTAACAATAATATTGATATAACACCAACAGCACCCTATATACTTAATAATTCCATGATGTGACTATGAATTTAGGAAACAATTTGCCCAGAACCTGGCCTATAAACACGTTGCTTGGAAGTCGGGCAACTTCACCTTAAGTTTTTAATCCAAAACTCTCCCCCTCCATCACTGAAGACTCTTGAGAGCAGTTTAGAGAGTGTGATCACTCTTTTCTCCTCTTACCTGCACTCCTTGCTGATAAATTAATTAGTCAATCTTCATTCTTTTTCAAATCTTCAAATTACATGCTCCTTTCCTCTTCTGGCCTAACTCTAGTATAGCTCTGTCAGCCAAGGAAGCGCTCAATACCTATAGTTTGTGGTTCCTTAAAAATTCTCTCTGGTCTGACTGATAATCAAGCAGCTGTTGAAGAATCTTCCCCTGCCTCTTCTCTCTCCCTTCCCCCCTCTTCTCCCACCCCAAAAAGCATTACCAAGAGCATGACTGCTATATATGCCCACTGGGTTGGGTGGAGTGATTTGGCTAGGAGTAGCCATACAATAGTTCTTCTAACATTCCAAAGCTTGTAGCAAGGGGACAGGACTTCCCAAAGAGGGAGTAATCTATAAATCAGTGGAGTCCCAAAGGGCCAGGGAGCTAACATAAGTCATTAGCTGTGAAAGCTTATTTTTATTGGATTGGGCCCTTGCCTTTTTAAACAGATACTTTTTTTATTCTTACAATTTAAAAACAGTGTGGCATTTTAAGGTGACTTTATTGCTCAGGTAAATGCAAATTTTCTCCTCACCATTCTGTAACTGCCTCGGCTGGAGCTCAGCTGTTGGCCTCTTGAGACTGCTATCAAGGGTGACTGGAGGAGTACTCCCATCACTTCTTTCTCAGGGTCACAGTTTGGAGGGTTTCATTGTGGGTCCTGGCAGCTGCACCTGATTTTTAGGGGAAGCCCTGGATCTTCTTTGTGGGGTCGAGGAGCCTATCCCAAACACCAGCAGTCATGGGGGATGGAAGGTTGCAACACCAACAGTTTCAGATCAGTTTGTCCAGGCTCTCCCTCTCCATTCTTCTCCTGCCAGCTGGGATATTGCTGACTCTCAGGTGATCAACGAGCAACAGTGACCATGTCCTATATGGTTTGGGACCTGTCTTACAGACATGCCTCTCTTCTCATGTGATTCTGCCTCAGTTACAATCAGCAAAGGCACTCAAGCTGTCAACAACCTGGCCTAAAAGAGAAAGGACAATTTACAGGGCATTTCCCAAAATGGGTCCTGAAACTCACTTTCTCATATGGTCCAAAATAGCCATATGTGTTGATCTTTAAGGCATGCTTCATTGTTCCTCTATGCTGAGTTTGAGTGGTCTGGAGCAAATAGAAGTTTGTACTCCAGATGGTTCTTTAATTTATACTTTGTGGGTTTGGGTCAGTTTGGACAGATCAGTTATGATTTTAATATTTGAATTGAAGACTCACAAAAGGTGTATTTTGCCCTAAATGTGAAGAAATACACTGTTATCCAATCTTCCCAAGCTTTATCTAATTTTAAATATAATTAAGGCCTCGATTTTGAACACACACATATGCTTAACTTTAAGCATGTAAGTAAAATTAATCAGGTGAGAAAGTGTTTGAAGGCTGGGGGCATAAATTTGGATTGGAACTGTAGTCTGTATTATAGGTCAAAAGGTTTTCTTCCAGCGTTTGTCTAAAAATATTTCACTTACTGTTGTCTTCCAACTAAATAAATGCTGTTACAGCTTTAAATTTATATTCTCATATACCTCCAGCCTTTATAGAATGCATAATTCCTGAAAAAGAATGGCTTTGCTTTTACGCTGACAACTTCTGAAGACTCAAAAATATTACAAGTATTCTGGATAATTTGCTGAAGTAGTATACTGGTTAATAATTTAAGGCACCAATCCTGCAAAAACTTGCATACAACTTCACATGTGAGTAGTTCAATTAACCTCACATGCATTACATTTAGTTGTGTGTCAAAGTTTTTGCAAAACTCAGGTGGAGTTACTTTCTCAACTAATAAAAAAATATTTGTTCCCATCTCCACTGATGAACAGGTACAGTGGAGTATACAACTGAATACCCTTTACTGCCAGACATACAAAAAGTTACCCTAATTTAGGCCTGATTCTGGTTTCACACTAGGGTATATGCACTGATTTCAATGAATTTACTCCAGTGCACATTTGCTCAGAATCAGGCCTTCATTTAGTCAATTTCCTAATGTTTTTTACATATTCCAAAATATATTTCTCAAGTTCTACAAAATTTAAAGTCTCCTTTGAAAGGCACTAAAATGGGAGTCAGATATGTCAAGCTTAAAAAAAAGAGGAGAGAAAAAGGAATTTTTTTAAATCTATTTTGCATAACTGGATCCATGATATATATTCTACTGAAGTTAATTATATAATAGGTCCCTACAAGCGATACTAAAAAAACCTCACAGTCCCTTTTCCTAAAGGATTTAAAACAATATATAATCTTTCAAGAATGCTGAGATGGATTTCTAAATTCCCAGAGTGAACTTTTGATTGATGTACTAATGGAGCTGCAAGTTAAATTTCACACCAAGTTAAACAGGTAAAGTCGGCTTTTTTGCCTGACATTCTTCACAGCGTTCACATGTGGTGAAAATAAATTTTCATTAGGAATGGGGGAAACCCATTTGTGGTCAAATAATGTCTTCCCTCCCTCATCCTACAAATACAGCTTCCACCATCTTTAGAACCAAGCTTAGAAGGAACATTTAGAGTTGTGAAGTGCCCACATAAGTAGCCTTCTGGTGTCCATGTTTTCAGCTCCAGTTTCTGGCGAGGACCAAGAGCAGAAGCTATGGAAATACCCCAAGTCTGTTCTAACGAGATTTCTAACCCAATTTTCCAAACCTAAGAGGGTCAAATAACTCACACTTCCACTGAACTTTCCACTGACGATTGAAAAAAGGCAAATATAGTGCCCATCTTTTAAAAAGGGAAGAAGGAGAATCCGGGAAACTACAGACCGCTCAGCCTCACCTCAGTCCCCAGAAAAATTATGGAGCAGGTCCTGAAAGAAACCATTTTCAAGCACCTGGAAGAGAGGAAGATGATTAGGAACACTCAACATGGATTCACCAAAGACAAGTCATGCCTGACCAACCTGATTGCTTTCTATGATGAGATAATTGGCTCTGTGGATATGGAGAAAGTGGTGGACGTGATATCCTTTGACTTTAGCAAAGTTTTTGATATGGTTTCCCACAGTATTCTTGCCAGCCAGTTAAAAAAGTATGGACTGGATGAATGGACTATAAGGTGGGTAGAAAGTTGGCTAGATTGTCGGGCTCAACAGGTAGTGATCAATGGCTCTATGTCTAGTTGGCAGCTGGTATAAAGTGGAGTGCCCCAGGGGCCGGCCATGGAGTTGGTTTTGTTCAACAACTTCATTAATGATCTGGATGATGGGATGGACTGCACCTTCTGCAAGTTCACAAATGACACTAAGCTGGGGGGAGAGGTAGATATGCTGGAGGGTAGGGATAGGTTCAAGAGTGAGCTAGACAAATTGGAGGATTGGGCCAAAAAAAATCTGAGGAAGTGTAACAAGGCCAAGTGCAGAGTCCTGCACTTAGGACGGAGGAATCCCATGCATTGCTACAGGCTGGAGAACCACTGCCTAGGCCTCAGAGCAGCTTTTCCTCTTACATGAGTCTCCATAGATTCTTTCCTGATTTCCCCCATGTGAGAGAGAGAGAGAGAGAGTGGAAAGAAGAATGTACATAACAGCAAGTTCTCCAGCCCCACACCTTCCTGCACAGGTTAAGAATCCCCACCACACAGCATTCCCCTCAACATCTAGTACCATCTCATTGCATAACAGGAGTTACATTCCGAGGGGACTAGCCAGATCTACAGATTAGACACAGAGCTGCCTTAAGGGAGAGAAGCATCCTTTTAACTCCTCTATGCATCTACTCAACTATATGCTGGGTTCAGAATTGCAGCCTTATTTATGTATGTAGATTTGGTAAATATGCAGGCAGAAACTGTGCATGCATATACATGTACACAAAACTCTAAACATCAATATACAACAAGCAGCAAGATTTAAACTGCGGGCAACAAGAAGGAACAAGCAATAAAGCTTGGACCCAGCAATAACTGCAGGTAGAAATGCATATAGTAACAGGAACTAGCTGCTGGTGCATGAAAAAACAGGGTGTGTCACATTATTAGATTTAAAAATAATTCTGAATTATTCCCTGATTCTCAGTTACTCTGTTCCTGCATGGGGGGCAGGGGGTGCTTTTCAGCCATCTTTGTACTTCCTACATTCTAGGGCCATTTGGGGATCTGTCCAGGCCCTGGTGTAAGTTAGAGCAGCCTCAAAGCTGCTCTAATATACAGTCTTCTTCCTACAGCCCCCTATGGGCCATATGAAGCCGGAAATAGCATAGTTCAGTGCACAGCAATCACACTCATCTCATCTTTGGCCCACCCATGCATCCCCAGCTATGACATTCCAGGGTGCAATCCAGACCAGCAAAGGGCTGTGTCACCACCTGCCCTGCAACCTTGAGTACTTTACAATACTTTGCTGCTGTAACTCCCAATCGGGGGCCCTCAAACAGCATGCTGGCCACATCCTGAGTGTCTGTATACAACAGCAGCCTGCCAACCCACACTGGCTTCCACCAGCCTGGGTTACTGCTTGCAGGGTGATCCAGTCCCAAGTTTCCTGCCCAAAAAAAGATGTGTTCTGCACTGTCCAGCCCTCTCCTGGAACTTTCAGATATCTGGAGGTCTCTGGCCCCGTAAGGGGTTAATGTACAAGAGTCTGCTACATTAAATGGAGTTACTCACACAGTTCAGTTTAAAGACAACACTGGATTCATTTTGATTAAATAATAAAACAAGTTTATTTAACTACAAAGAGATTTTAAGTAAGTACAGGATTAAAATTAGAAATATTTACAAGAGAAAAAAATGCTTTCTAGTTGTCAAACAGATAGTTAAGGGTTAATGTCTCTTTTACCTGTAAAGGGTTAGCAAACAGGGATCCAAACACCTGACCGGAGGACCAACTTCAACTAGACTTTGTTCACAAGGAAATTCTTATCACATGTTCCCAGCAACAAGGCTGTCCAAATTCTTAGGTCAGAACACCTTTCCAAAGTCCACATGCTGGTTCCTTTGGCTTCTTAGGTGAAAAAGAACAAGAGAAATAGAAAGAATACCTGGAATGTTTTTGTTTCTCCCTTAGTCCCTTTTATAGTCCAATTACCATTTGAAATGCATTTTCCTGAGGGTTATCTCTAGATAAAGTTCCTTCTAGCTGTGAGAATGGATATACGGGGTCTTTATGGTGAAAGAGGTTCCCATGTTGTTGTTTATTAAAATGTAAAAATCCATCTGTCCCTGCCCCCAACTCTGCCAAAGAATGGTCACTTGACTGGTGATTGCCAATTAGCTTTGACACCTGGATACAGGCATTAGCTTGTACTTGGTCTTCAAGAACCTAGTTTACCAGACAAGTCTGAGAAGTGGGCAAACACGTTTCAGTCAAAACTTCAGTGTATGTTCATAACTTTACATATAATGTTGCTACACACATTTCATTATAATATTACTGACCAGATGATACCTCACAAGGCATATTTTGTACAAAGTTTATTACAGTGGTGTGTAGTGTGTGAATATGGAGGTGCATTCGGTCATGCCACCATACTGCCTAAGGGCTTTGAACAAGGTCAGCAAAGACCTCTTATTTTGTCTCTGCATCACCCACAGAGGGTCCCTCCACAGGGTGCGTCCTCAGGAGATCATTTATATCTCATTTAAGCTGCCTTAACAGTGTAAAGGGCTCTTACTATAACTGAGAATCAAGCCCAATACATTGCTCAGTTTTAAAGCTCACCTTGGGAAATGAAAACAAACAAAAACAATCCTAAAGCAAAAATACCAAGACTCTGATTATACTGTGAGGCAGGAATGTTTTTCTTTGTCATTTTATGAGATTTTTTTCCCCCAATTTGTGGCAATTCACTGTAGTCATAAAATGGCTGTAAATCAAGAATACGTTAAGAGCACCGAAGAATGCTAAAGTCAACATTATGAAAAACTAGATGCCAGCAGTCACTTGTAAACTGGAAAGAGATGCAGTCATTTAAAGTGTCTAATGTGAAATTGAGAGAGAGCCAAACATGGAAGACCCCCTGCAGTCAATGGGATTGGGCAGACTTACTATATTAACTGTATTGTTTAAGATTCTACCATGTTTTATAGCAGCACTGCATTGCTATTATACTTAAGGTAGCATTAGTGTTTCCATTCCATACACATATTTTCCAGACTTTATAACGGCTATAAAAAAAATCAGGTTGGAACGTGGCTCAAAGTTTTTATGGTTTTTATTTTTAAGACACTTTATTAATGTTGGTTTGGCCAGCTTTATGTTGGACCAGTGTAAAATGAACTCATTTAAACTTCATTTATTTGTTTCTTTTAACACTCAAATACAGTGTTTTCAGAAGTGACATTTGATAATTGATTGGATCGTATTATGGTTCAGCCTATTTTTCCTATTTAAACAAAATGGAGTCCCCATAAGTAAATTGTGCCAAATGGTTTTGGCTTTTTAAATAACTCATTGTTTGATATTCTCCAATATCAAAGCCCCACTCTTGTTTTCATCTCATATTTATAGACTTACATTTTCTAACATTTGTTCCCCCAATTGCTCAGATTTCCGCAAATCAGGCATTTTCACTGAGGTACCTCAATATAGATTTAGGGACCTAACTTTAGGCCTCTAAGGAGACCAGAATTAATAAAATATGTCTAATTAATTTTATTTAATTCTAAATGTCATATAAATAAAAGAAAACAATTGGTTAAAACTATGTTCATGTCCCTACTACTAAAATTCAGCATTTGATTATTTTATTTTCTCACATATCATTGTTTTGTTTGCACAGCTTAAACATATTGCCCTGCATTAGGTTGTTTGTCCTTTTCCCTGTCAGCTCAAGAACTAAAACCAAAGGCATATTTTCCAACTGAAGCGTCAATTTATTCCTGATCCCAGCAATACAAAAGATACTATACCATAATTTGAGAGCTGAATGGCAAAACAACTGGAGATTCATGACTGTAGAGTTTACAGAACATACGAAAGAAAACTGCAGCGATTCGAAGTCCTTTGAATCCCATAGCAATTTCTGTCCCACCCCTCCACCCCCAAACCATCACCACACCCACTATTAGCATGATCCCACAGAAGGACTGCTGTATCTGCAAATTCAGTGGGTACAGAAAGCAATTCAAAAGGCCCATAGAGTTATCTGTAAAATGGGACACTTATAGCACGAGGGAAAATGTGCATTTTCCCCCTCTATTTTGGACCTAGCTGTGGTTAGTCTGAAAGACTCAACCAATTTTTTCTGACAATACTCTGCAGTTAAGTTTTGTATTAATAGTTTTTATTTTTTAGATCTTGGGCCATACATTTTGGTCATGTCTGTGGAATGTGTAATGTAATCTCACTAGATGTGTGTAATTAAAGAGATATAATCAAAAACCATAACCCAGAGGAGGATCCTGTTCCCAGATTTTTAACTTCATAAGCAAATGTTGAATATAGTTTTGTAATATGATCTCTCTCCAGAAGCTCACCGAAATGCACAATGCATCAACAGAATGGACCAGTGACTATATGTTTGCTGGAGACAGATAGTAAAAGGCAAGCAAAAAAGACTTCTACAGTGCCACACTTTAGAGAATAATTATACAGCTTCTGCAGATTGCTGTTTCCCTTAGGCACTTCTAGCACCCGCAGGAATGGACGTTCACTCTAGTCCAAAATGTTCAGATCCACTTAGTTTTATATTATTGTGTTCAGCTGGAAAAGTAAACGCAAAAATACTTTCTTACTTTAATAACAAAATGGAAAAGGTCATTAAACTATGCAGGCATTTGAGTGCAACTGCTATAACTAGTAGTAAAGAGATTAAATTAAGCAAAACACAAAAAAACACAAGGACCTCCAAATGGTGAGATCTGTGGTGTCCACCTTCACAGCACTGGAGGGCTACATTGGCACCTGTCAGAAGCTGTAACTACTTTGCATATACATTTATATAGGATTTTCATCCGAGATAAATGTGCAGAACTTTTTATTTAGAATGCTTTAAAAATACACAGGAAGTCAAAATATATCTTAAGAGTTACAAGAGACGGCTCACCAATGGGAAAACTGGTACTACTTCTCTGAAACCAGCTTCTTAATGTCTAGCTTTATCTATGAGGCCACATGGATAATGCAGGTTGGGATACTATGTGAGTTCAATATTTGCACCTATGCAAATTAATAGGTATTACTAAGGAGGCATGCACAAATAGCAGCCTTATGTCAGAGGCTTAGATGGGTTTGATCATGATTCAACCTCTTCAAACTTTTTGTTTGCAATTTGTTTTTAAATGAAAAATAGCTTTTTCCAGAATGAATGTTTTCATGGAAATTGTTCAGTTTCTTCAATATTTTCTGTTTCAGCAAAAACATTTAAACAGACATTTGCAGCCTTTGGAAACTGAACATGAAAAAAATTTAAAGGTTTCATTTCGTTCAAAAATTTTCATGGAAAATACTTTCCATTTCTGACCACCTCTGCTGAGGAGGAAAAAATAAACAAACAAAAAAACAACAGTTGCCTATCTGAAGAACAACAGCTACAATATGCAATTCAGATATGTATTTCAGGTAAGTGTACACATCTCACACACCCGAGCTGAAGAACTTTGCCTAGCAGTACCCATAGGAGTGGTGCTCAAGCCCTGCGACCATAGCCCCTCCCCCTGGCCATATGAGGGTGGCACTGACCTGAGCCCCTCAGTTCCTTTGCACTGAACAGCAGAAGTACAGACTCATGCACAGGGGATGGAGAGCAGGTCATGGAATACAAAACTGCATCACCTTTCAACAAACAATAGTTACAAGTAGGTAACCTTCCCCTTCCCCACCCCCTTTGAGTAGATGCAGCCACATATTCCATGTGGGTGACTCGCAAGCAGTACTCACAGGAGATGGGGTTTGGAGTCTATTTAAAGAACTGCTGGATTGCCTTCCTGAAATTTGCATCCAATCTGGATGCAGTGTAATGGCACAGTGATTTGCAAAGGTACACACTGAGGACCTAGTGGCAGCCCTGCCAATGTCCAATATAGAAAAGTCATTTAGAAATGCCACTGACATCTCATGAGCTCTTTTGGAATGTTTCCCCTTGAGGAGGCACAGGCTGGGCTACTTTTTGTGCTGTCGTGATAACATGGTCACCGCTTGACCCTTCTCTTGGGCCACATATGAAAAACAGATGAGGTGAGGAATGGAAAGTTCTATCTAGATAAAAAAGCTAGACGTCACCTAACATACAACATGAGAAGATGCTGCTCCCCTCTGTGGTTGAATGTGGCTGAGGGACAAACACTAATATATATACACAAGTGAAGCTGGTAACCTACCTTAGATAAGAATCTAGGTTGCAACCGCAGAGTCACTTTCTCTTTGGAAAGTTTCATGTAAGGCACCTCTGCCATCAAAGCCTGCAACTTGCACACTCTCCTTGCAGACCATATCACCAGCAGGCAGGCAATTTTCTGACACAGAAGGGAGCAAGAAGAAGTTTCTAAAGGCTCAAATGGAGGTCCCATAAGAGCCGCTAAACAGTATTAAGGTCCCACAAAGGAACCAGCTCTTTAATTGGTGGATGGAAACAAGTGACACTTTTGAAGAGCTGCATTGCCATGGAGTTTGAAAAATACCAACTTCCTATGGATAGGTGGATGAAATGCCAAAATTGCTGCCAGGTGGACTCTCAATGAACTAAGTGAAAGACCAGAAGACTGATGATGTAACAGGTACTCCAAGATGTCCTTGATACAAGCTAGTGGAATTTCCTGGGCTAACAACTATATCGAGAATCACTTCCCCTTGGCCAAATAGGCCAGCCTCGTGGAGGGCTTCCTACTATTGAGCAAGACTTGCTGGACCACCTCTGATCATCATTCCTCCACCTCATCTAACCATGGCAACAACCACATTGTGAGATGCAGGACACTGAGTGCTGGATGCAAAACCTAACTGTAATGTAAAGTCAGGAGTTCAGGATGAAGAGGAAGGGATATGTGAGACCAATCTAATAACCTGAGAAGGTCAGAGAACCAACCTTGCTCCAGAATGTCTGAGACAATAAGAATGAGCTTGATACAGTCCAAGTTCAGCTTTAGAATGACCTGAAGGATGATCTGAATTTGGATGAAAGGCATACAGGAGTGCCAATTCCCAGCTAAGGTGAAAAACCATCAGCCAAAGAACCTGGAATGAGACCCACTCCCCTGGGGAGCAGAACAGCTGGGATGTCTTATTTCATGGGAAACAGGTCAATCACTGGGTTGCCCCAAATTGCAAAGATGGTCCAAAGGATGTTGGGCTTCAGAAACCACTCATGATTGAGGGAGAAATTCCTGCAGAGGTGATCTTCCAGGTGTTTGTGGATCCAAGGTAATTGATCAGCCATGGGGTAACATTTGCCCCAGTGCAAAACTGCCAGAGTCTGATTGCCTCCTGACAAAGCACATCAGTGTGCTCCTCCATTACTGTTCACATGATGCCAACAATACCACCATGATGTAAGTATGAGAACCACTGAGCCCCTGATGTGTCCTGAAATGTCTGACAGGCATTGTACATGGCACAAAGCTCCTGGATATCAATATGCAGAGAAAGCAGCAAAGAGTCCTGTGGCACCTTATAGACTAACAGAAGTTTTGGAGCATGAGCTTTCGTGAGTGAATACCCACTTCGTCGGATGCATGTAGTGGAAATTTCCAGGGGCAGGTATATATATGCAAGTAAGAAGCAGGCTAGAGATAACAAGGTTAGTTCAGTCAGGGAGGATGAGGCCCTCTTCAAGCAGCTGAGGTGTGAAAACCAAGGGAGGAGAAACTGGTTTTGTAGTTGGCAAGCCATTCACAGTCTTTGTTTAATCCTGAGCTGATGGTGTTAAATTTGCAGATGAACTGAAGCTCAGCAGTTTCTCTTTGAAGTCTGGTCCTGAAGTTTTTTTTTGCAGCAGGATGGCCACCTTAAGGTCTGCTATTTTGTAGCCAGGGAAGTTGAAGTGTTCTCCTACAAGTTTTTGTATATTGCCATTCCTAATATGGGATTTGTGTCCATTTATCCTTTTCCGTAGAGACGGTCCAGTTTGGCCGATGTACATAGTAGAGGGGCATTGCTGGTATATGATGGTGTATATTACATTGGTGGACGTGCAGGTGAATGAACCAGTGATGGTGTAGCAGATCTGGTTAGGTCCTGTGATGGTGTCGCTGGTGTAGATATGTGGGCAGAGTTGGCATCGAGGTTTGTTGCATGGATTGGTTCCTGAGCTACAGTTACTATGGTGAGGTGTGCAGTTACTAGTGAGAACATGCTTCAGGTTGGCAAGTTGTCTGTGGGCAAAGACTGGCCTGCCACCCAAGGCCTGTGAAAGTGTGGAATCATTGTCCAGGAGAAACTTCTCATTCAAACCTGACTTTTCAGTGAGTCCAGATGTGCTCCCCAACCTACAAAGGAGGCATTGGCAACTATAGTCCTGGTCAGTGGAGGCCACATGGAAGGATTGCCTTGGCACACATTGTCCTGATTTGTCCATCACTGTAAGGAGACCAGGGTTGGGGGAGTCTGATCAACGTGTCCAAGGGATAGCGATTTAGATGAGAGACCAACTTCAGCCACAGCCTGGCATACTGGATGTGCAGCCATGTGGCCCAGCAACTTTGGACTGTGGTTATGGGCTGAGACTGCAGCTCCAGACACAGGTGGCAGATCACCTGGAATCACTTGGTCAGTAGCAGTGCTCTTGAATCATCGTCTATCAAGGCCCCAGTGAACTCTATTCTTTGAGCTGGAACCAATGTTGACTTCCAGTTGTTTAGGATGAAACTTAGACAATTGAATAGGAGTAGTGTGAAGTGAACATGAGAGAGCGCTTGCTCTCTGGGCTTGCCCCTCAGTAACCAGTCGTCCAGGTACATTGTTACCACACACATACTTGGTAAAATCAGGGACCGGAAGACAGGCCAAAAGGCATCACTGTGTACTAGTAGTGCCTGCCAGCCATGACAACTCTGAGGAACCACCTGTGGCTCAGGAGGATTGCTATGGAGAAATAAGCATCCTGAAGGCCAAGGACAGCAAACCAGTCATTATTATTCAAGGCAGGGAGGACAGTTGCCAGGGTAACCAAATGGAATCTCACATATGTGATGTATTTGTTGAAATCATGGAGGCCAAGGGTAGGTCTCATCCCTCTCTTGGGTTTGGGGACCAGGAAATACTGCAAATAGAACTCATGCCCCAAGTGCTGCCGGGGGACCTCTTTGGCCCCTAAAGCCAGTAAAGACTGAACTTGCTCAAGGAGCAATATCTCAGGAGAGGGATCCCTGTAAAGGGATAGGGAAAAAGCATTAGCACCAAGTCTATGACTGAACTTGATGATGGATCTGCCACCAAGATAATGATGGTGGCAAAGGATGAACCAGTGTCAAGGGATCCTTCAGTGCTAGGCTTAGCCCTGACATCAGTCTGCAGCCCAGGCAGCACAAGCTGCTGTGTTGATGGACCAAGTGGTGCTGTGACATGGCTAGAAGGTGCCAATGACACAGAGGACAAGTCAGTAGAAACCATAGTACTGGAGAACTCCTGAATCAACAGAGAATCTGGCATTGAGAGACAAACCAGGTCTGATGACATCTAGTATGCTGTTGGTGTGAAAGACTGTCAGCACTGGTGCTGATGTCATTAGTACCTGACTCAACAGATACCCCATGGCTGGAACTGAAGTTGACAGAATGGGCCCTTGCTGCTCTTGGCACAGTATCGGACTTGCTCCATCCCATGTGTCAGAGGGAGTATGGTGCCAGTCAACACTCCTCCTTAAATAGGAATTGTCTCCCTGAGCCCTAGCATAGTCCTGACTCATTTTATGGGACCTCCTTCTCACTGCACCAGCAGGAGTGAATGACTCCTTTTCCTCTTGGGGGAAAAGCCAGAGCCAAAGCACAGAGCAGCAGCATTTGCGAGATCTGAAGGAGACTGATGATCAGATGAAGGCCTCAGTGCCGAAGCGGGCCTCATGGCCTGCTCGAGACACCCTATCACCAGAGTTCTCTTTGTGAATGATTTGTAGATGGCACACCCCTCATTCATGTGTTCTTCACACAGACACACTGAGCACCTTTGTGTGGGGGTCACTTTTGGGGATGGCCCCTCCTAAATGACAATGCTTAACTCTAGTGAGGGCATCACACATGGTAGCTAACTACTCTACCAACACTAAACTAACTCTCATGGTACTACTACTATATATAAGGTCTCAGAAAACAGAGTGAAAGTATGAAGTGAAGACCCCATAAAGAGCTCTGATTCTCACCATGGGCCGTGAGAAGGAACTGAGATAATAGGAGCAGCACTGCTTTCATACAGCCAGTGATGGGGTTAAGGACTTAGGGCATGAATGCCACCCCTATGGGTATTGCTAGGCAAAGTTCTTTGGCTCCACAGGCACTCCTGAGTTCTAACACTAGCCCTTACACCAACTCCCCACCAGGCATTAGGTCAATCACTAACCCCTCTACCGCATTTTCTGCATCAGTGGGAATAAAACTTACCTACCTGTCATGGCTGTTTGTTTGAAAAGTATGGATTATTATTATTATTATTAAGAACAGACAGCATTAAATTCTAGGAATGGCAGATGCACTTGATATGACAAGACTGTCAGAAAAAGTATTGTGCATAATCTCAAATTGAGTCAAAAGAAGCCATTCTGTTAAATTATATCACCTTTTTAATACTCTGTTCCTTTCAAAACAGTGCTCTTATTCTAACCCTGTAATACAAGACAGTTTGTTTCTCAGTTTCCTATATGCTACCTCAGACGTACTTTCCGTATACTCTATCACTTGTTTCTCCCCTGATTTGTGTAATATTTACAATGGCACAGAGGACTTTTCTGCATTACTGACCCCCCTGACCCCGAATAGCTCACAAAAGTTTCCTCAGTTGTATATGCTGACCTGCTTTCACTAAGCTTTCCTGTAGCTAGATTATATTTCTGCTTTCAAGTTAGATTATGATTGAATTATCATGGATACAAATTCTTTTGCTCTGTTCTAAACAAGATGAGATATTTTTCTTTCAAGGATCTAGCTTTCTCCTCAGCTTGTGACCAATTTTAGGTTATGATGTCCCACTTTCATGCCATGTTCAGTTCTAATGTTCCTGTTTAATGAATGATCCAGCTACACTGTACATTTTTTTCTCCTGCCTGTGTTATTTTTTATTAGTTTAGCATCTTCTCATGAAGCAAGTCCCTTTACAGTCCGCATCAAGATAATGCCTTAGCCGTATATGTATTAAAGTTTTTACCCTCCGTGACCCAGTCAATCCAAACACAGAGAACTGTTCCCAGGAAGCCAGTAGTAATAACATTTTTTTTTAAAATTCATCTTCCTGAACAGGGTATTGAAAGGTTTCCAAACTCTGTGCAAGGTCAGTTACATTGACAATGAATTCTTCCTTTGGCCTCGTGAAGACATTTCCTTGTTTTTCACAAGTTCGAACAGTTGAAATTCTATAGCTAATTAACAGCAGAGACCTTTTCCCCAGAATATTCTTTTCAGTTTCTTTATAAATCTATATTTCCAAGCTGTCACTTGTAAAGAATGTGTCCGGAAACACACCATTATTGGTTCCATTGTCCTTCACTATTTTTAACACCTGTTTATTTCTTGATTCCTCAGACTTCCCTACTTTATCCCAGCTTTCTCTCTCAACCCACACAGCTACACCGCTGCACTGTGCGGAGACAGAATTCACACCGTGCTGTCCGGTCAAGTCCATTAAATATGGCACTAGCGGTACCAGCTAGAAATTCCCAATCATCTTCCTTGTTCATTCAGCGTACAGCCCACCAAATGCTTTAATAAGGAATGTCTATTTATTAAGGTGTCATGTTAAAAAGAAAATATTAAGATATAAACATTTTAAACAATTTCTTATGCACTGTTTGTAACTTTTCCTTAGAAGTTTGAAATCTGATTTTCCTCCCTGTATGTGCACACTTGGTGGTTAGTTATTGCAGGGCTTTTCATAAGAGCCTGCGTTGCCAGTGTATAAGGCTGAGTGTTTTCAGGGGGCAGCTCCTCACCCACTGCCTCAACTCCAAACACACAGTAGAACAATAATGTGTGCCCATATACACACACAATTTTCTTAAAAACGAGGAGTCCTTGTGGTACCTTAGAGACTAACAAATATATTTGGGCATAAGCTTTCGTGGGATGTAACCCACTTCATCAGATGCATGGAGTGAAAAAAAGTAGGCAGGTATAAATATACAGCACATGAAAAGATGGGAGTTGACTTACCAAGTGGGGGATTGGTACTAACGAGGCCAATTCATTCAATTAGGGTGGATGTGGCCCATTCCCAAGGGTTGATAAGAAGGGGTGAGTATCAATAACAATTTTCTTAAGAGACTGGTGATTTTGGGTGCCTAGCTTATTACATCTTAAAAGGGTCTGGTTTTCAAAGGATGAGTACTTAACCCTTTCTGAAAATCAGACCCTTTTTTAAGGCATCTCAGAGACTCAAAAAATCTTTAGTCTCCTCTGAAAATGTAGATCATTTAAGAATTCAATTCAAGGTCCTTGAGGATTAAAGAGAAAGATTTTTTCAGACAATGCAGTAACTATGAAACCTTCTAATCGAGCAGAATTAGAGTTTATTTGAAAAGGTTGAGGGGGATTAGGGTACGATGAAAAAAATCATTATGGCTTCTGCCATTTCACACCTTTAACTTGGTGAAATCCTGAGATATAAATTAAGATCAGGCTGGAGGGACTTTTTAACCAGATTGTTCAGCTCACCTCTCCCCCAGATGTAATAATTGGGTACAAAAGACCTTCTGTGAACCATGCATCAGTAACTGTGCCATCTAGGAGAGCATTCATACCTTTTCAACAATACTGGATTTTAATGATTACTTAATTCAGGGATGAGATCCTCTCCCCTCTGCCGTGGCCCCTCTACACCAGGTAAAAGTGTCCCAGCCCCAAAAGGGGGCTCTAAAAGTCCTTGATCTGACCACTAGACCACAGTACAATATGCTGCAGAGATTCCAGGCAGCATGGCTACCCATAGATAAGCTTAGAGAGACTGCCATAACTTAGACATATCCCCAGGGCTGTCTAAATTACATGAGGAGCCATGTAGCAGCCCAGGGTTGGGAGGGCACAAAGAGGGTTATAAGCACGTTAGGGCTGTGCCTTAGGTGTCTGCTCACCCAGAGGAAATTGACCGGCATAGCTATTCCAGAATAGCTACTCTGGTGCAACTCTCCTGTGTGAACGCACTATTCCAGAATAAAAGTGATTTATTCCAGAATACAGTGTCCACCTGGGTAGCTATTCCATAACAGCAATTCCCCTGTATCAGCAAATCCTTAGATGAATTTCTGTGCTGCATTTCAAACAGGTAATCCACCTCTCTGAGCAGCTGTAACCAAGACAACAGAAGAACTCTGTCATTGACCTTGCCGCAGATACACCTGGGTTTCGATTGGCATAGCTAGAATGCTTGGGGGAGGGTGAATTTTTCACACCGCTGAGCACCACTTCACTTAAGTGTAGACCAGGCCTAACATTTCAAGACTACTGTGCAAGAAAAATCTTTAAAAATAATCTGTGCTGCCAAACGGATTTAGTTGTTTATTTTATCAAACATATTGGGTTTGATTGTCCCTGCTTCACATCTTGTGCAGTTACTTTTGCCTTGTACAAAGTGGGTATAACATGTTCCTGTGTCAGAGCAGTAGTACCTTACCTGACTTTGTGCTGATGTAAATGACTACACAAGCCGCAAAAGTAAAGAACAAACGGGTCCCTTATTTGCTAGAACAGGGCATTTGCCTGCACCCCAGCGGTGATAGTAATGGTGACATCTGCATTTCTGTCTGGATTAAGTAGTAATGAATTAATTATGATTTTTAATAAAAGCCTATCTAAAGATTATTGTGGGCATAAATCACTGAATGTTTCATTTTATGTCTAAACCAAGCTTCCTTTCTTTAAAAAATGCTTTACAAGAAAAGTGATTGTTATTTAGAATTCTTCCTGGCAACGTTTAATGTATTCCAACTACAACAGAAGAAAGGATACAAACAGACAATTTATTTGAAGAAAAAACCTTGCTTAATTAAATTTATTCACAAAAAACATGTCAACATTTTTGTCTCCTTTTTGATAACTTCTGTTATGGAAAAATTCAGGCAAAAAAGTGATCAAAGACAGTGTTTCCCAAACTTGGGACGCCGCTTGTGTAGGGAAAGCCCCTGGCGGGCCAGGTCGGTTTGTGTACCTGCCGCGTTCACAGGTCCAGCCGCTTGCGGCTCCCACTGGCCGCAGTTCACTGCTCCAGGCCAATGGGAGCTGCTGGAAGCGGCAGCCAGTACATCACTCGCCTGGAGCAGCGAACCACGGCCAGTGGGAGCCACGATCAGCTGGACCTGTGGACAGGGTAGGTAAACAAAACAGCCCAGCCCGCCAGGGGCTTTCCCTACACAAGCGGCATCCCAAGTTTGAGAAACACTGTTCTAAGGTATATTCAAGAGAGATCTAACACTCCAGCAATGCCTGAGACTTCAGGAAGCCACAATAATTATAATCAATGGCACTGGATCCCAAATGCTGTCCTCTCTGAAGCTTTTTTATTAGGGTGAATACCACAAATGAGAGTTGGAGGATGGAACGTGTTGGTGTTGATCACATGTTAACTGAGAGATGGTTACAAGGGTGGAATGTCAAGCAGCACAAAAAAAGGAGTGGGAAGGGATCAGTAGGATGAAGCAGTAAGGAGAGAATTTTGGGTGGACTTTAACAACAAACAGAAGGTGTGAAGGGAGAAATGAGGATTAAAACTTGTGGCCCTGTGGAGAGCACTGAGTATGAAGATTGAACTTCACACACAACTAGACTGAAAGCCAGGCCTACTATTGAAAGGAAGAAGGGGAGAAGAGATGAGGTGCTCAGAAATATGAGATATTTATTCATTTATTTTTAAACCAGCAAAAGGCCAAATGTCATCAGTCACTTTACATTTGAAATTATCCACTGCATTTTAAGGTATGGGCATTTAGGATTTCCATGTCAACTACATAGTTAGGGTACATCAGTGACGGATCGGAAACATTTAAAATTGATGGGATCTTACTTGTTAAATTCAAATTTTCAGATTTTTGGCTGATACTTAAAAAATAAATAAATAAAAAGAAACAAAACATCTAAACATTGTGGGCCAGATCCTCAGGTGGTATAATCAGTTTAGCTTCACTGAAGTCAAGAACCTATGCTGATTTGTGCCATCTGAGAATTAACCCTGAGGTCTAAATTTGGCACAGTGGCAATGCATTACTCTAGTGCTTCATTGGAGACACTTCCTGTGATGACAGGAGGGGTTCTCGGGAAGCGGTAGTTAGGGTCAAAGGAAGAATTCTTCCTTCAATTAC
Organism: Gopherus evgoodei; assembly: GCF_007399415.2. Classification (NCBI taxonomy): domain Eukaryota; kingdom Metazoa; phylum Chordata; order Testudines; family Testudinidae; genus Gopherus; species Gopherus evgoodei. The sequence goes on from NC_044331.1 coordinate 17,569,461, forward strand.
CTACACCAAGGGTTAGGTCAGCTTAACTATGTCTCAGGTGGCTGGATTTTTCACATCCCTGAGAGATTTAGCTATGCCAATGTAACTTTTCAGTGTAAATCAGCCTCCATTTTCTCTCTCTTCCCCTGTCTCACACTGGTATAAATTAATCCAGTCTCAGGCTTGACTCTCATTCCCCCAAAAAAGTAATGTAAAGGATGAAGTGTGAGGAAATGATCTCTCTGAATCCAGTACATCTTTTACTGCTTATCCCTACTTGTGGGAATTTCCTGCTGCTTCTGTAGTACACTTTTTCTGAGGAACTCTCAGGCTTGCATTGTAGAACAAAGTGACTAAACTGATAGTTGTAAATCCATAAGAGGATAGTACGCCAGAGATCACAGAAGTCTAATGAACCATTTCTGAACAAACACTTCACTGTATACTAGATAATGCCCAAAACATTAGAAAAAAATATTGACTACAACCAGCTCAGATTCACTGTATAGCTGATGTGTAAAGTAACAAATGATAACGTGTCCCATGTAGAAACCTCTATTAAAAAGACAGAGTGAATCATTCTCTAAACTATTCAGGAAATGTCCCTTTTAAAGTGATATCTAATCTCTCCAACTACCTCTACAAAACACAAATTATGCCCAAGTAATATATTATTTCTGTCTGGCTAATATCACATGCTACTACTACTACTAAATTAAACTTCCAGCATCCCTCAGACAAAATGAGAACTAGGAACATCAATTTCCATCTCATAATCCCTTGTGACATTCACAATAATGAGCCATCATGATCCAGCCATGTAAAAATGTGTTCAGTCTTGTTTCAGCATTGTATAATATAATCCCAGGTATCACCATGGGATTTTCTAAAAAGTCAAACATAAAGCAACATTTATTGTTCTTTGCCAACTGCCCCTTTTTAAGGCAACACAAATCTGGTTTGAAGTGCAGATCTAAATTTAAATCTCTCTTCTGTCAATTTACAAAGAATACAGAAACCTACTTCCTCGTATAGCTGTGGTCTATCTTCCACCATTCCTTGTAACTCAGCTGTTTGACTGTAGTGTTATTTCAGATGCAGGGATGGAGATTGGGGGGGGGACCACATAGTGGGGCATTTCTCCCCCAAACCAGAGGCAACACAGGGAGATAGGCCACGGGAGTCATCCCCCTCTTCCCCTCAGTCCCCTGGATTTCTGCCTTCCATTTAGCACAGGAGGCGATGGTTTTCAAACCTCATGCTAAACAGAAGGCAGAAATAGGGGAGGCACATGACTCCACATGCTTCCCCCCACATAGCCTCTGGGCAGGGTCGGCTCTAGGTATTTTGCCGCCCCAAGCATGGCAGGCAGGCTGCCTTCGGTGGCTCGCCTGCAGGAGGTCCCTGGTCCTAGAGATTCGGAGGCAGCTTGCGGGAGGTTCACCAAAGCCACGAGACCAGTGGACCCTCTGCAGGCATGCCGCCGAAGGCAACCTGCCTGCCACCCTCGCGGTTACCGGCAGAGCGACCTCCGAGGCTTGCCGCCCCAGGCATGCGCCTGGCATGCTGGTGCCTGGAGCCGCCCCTGCCTCTGGGGGCACACGACCTCATGTGCCATCCCCCATGCATCACCTCCCTCCATCCCCCCAAATATACAAGTCAAACTATGTCTATGTTCAGACCTCATGGTCCAACCACATCTGCATAATTGCTCTAGTAGTGTCCAGTGGTAGGTTCATAGCTAAATTGTTATAAAGCTGAAGTGGAAAAGGAGACACAAAAGGAGTCAGGAAACAGAGGAATGAGGCTACAAGAACTGAACGCTGCCTCTATAAACATTCTGTACATTTTGCTAGTAACAAGTTTCTTGTATTATGCAGAACTAAATGCACTTTCCCACCTGCACCTAGCATCTCTAACATACTAACTCATATGCAAAAAGTGCCCTCCTCCCCATCCTTTAGTGTCGAATATAGTACTGCTGGACAGTACTCAAAAATGGCTCAGGCACAGGGCTGTTAACAACATGAAATCCCAGTAAATGAATGAGAACTCCATTCTGAATGGAGATGCTGAGAATATACATTCTGGTTCATAAAACCATCAAATACATAATTAATCTAGATACATGCCGCTCACATGTATTATTAGACAACTCTTTAAAAGCTGCAGTCTAGTGTAGTGGAGATCATTTTAACTGACTCTAGGGTATATCTCAATGGTCCCCAAATGGTTCAGAAAATGTATTGCAGGGGAAGAATGTTTCCTCGGCAGTAAGGAATAGAGTCGATGGATTCTAAGAATGCTTTAGGTTTTCAATTGCTACATGTATTTTGCGGCTGGACATGATTGCATCAAGGCTTTAGATAGACCATGTAAATGGAAGCTTTTATTGGTTGGTTAGCATAAATTACTGCAACCCTCTGAACTGTGGTTGCATCTGCTGGAGGTTGTCTAAGGTTTCTGAGAGTTACATAATGGGAGGACAGTTACTTTTCAAGGGCAATTTATACGAAATGCTAAATTTCACCTATTTTAAAGAGGACAGAATAAAAATCAAAAGGCATGTAACACCTCTTTAACATGTGAATAGTGCCAAATAGTCATTGAAAATCACTTACGGAACAGAGAGTTGAACAACACTTGTACAGTCCAGGATGTCTCCCAGATCATGGTCTGGGATTCTAGTTAAATACAAAAAGTAACATTTTAACATGTATATATATTTTCTCTCTGCTCCTTACTGACTACTTGGTTTTTGAAACCCTTCTTAAGAAAAACAGATATTAATAAAAATGATAGTAAAACTATGGGGAAAGGGAAGCACCCAGTTGTGGAATGCATGTAGGGAAGAATTAAAGGGGCCATGAAAAACTAGGAATTCAGACTTGCCAATAGTGTTCAGCAGCAGGAGTGGATGGGCAGCAAGGCTAAGAAGTCAAAGGGAGCAGGAATTGTGCCTCCCCCCCCAGTCCTGCTCACCAGCCCTCCCTACCATAGACCCTGTCTCTGTCTCCCTTACCTGTTCCTCCCACCCTATTCAGGAAATATGGACTTGTGGTTATGGGACTTGAGATCTGGGTTCTGTTCCCAGCTCTGCCACAGACATCCTGTATAAATTTGGACAAGTCACATTATCCCTCTGTGCTTCATCAGTAATAAACACTTCCCTGCCAGAGGGACAAGTTACCTCCCTATCAGAGTTGCTTGGTCTACTCCTAAGGCAGTTTCAGCTGTAACTGTACCCCTCCCACTATTTAAGCCCTTGTCAGCATTGAGGGAGATGGGAGATTTGAAGCCCAAGTTGCTGGAGACCTTGATTCTGCATTTCAGCTGTGGAGGCAGCTGCTCTTTGCAGAATAAGAAAAAGGAAGTAAAAAGCGACAAAGAGTCCTGTGGCACCTTAAAAACTAACAGAAGTATTGGAGCATAAGTTTTCATGGGTGAATACCCACTTCGTCAGACGCATGTGGTGGAAATTTCCAGAGGCAGGTATGAATATGCAGGCAAGAATTAGTCTGGAGATAATGAAGTTAGTTCAGTCAGGGAGGATGAGGCCCTCTTCTTGCAGTTGAGGTATGAACATCTAGGGAAGAGAAACTGCTTTTGTAGTTGGCTAGCCATTCACAGTCTTTGTTTAATCCTGAGCTGATGGTGTCAAAAAGGAAGTAGTTGATGGATCTGAGCATCTCCTTTGACTTGTTTTGAAGGCGGTAAATTGGAAATAGTATGGAAATAAATTTGATATTTAATTGTAAAATTGGAAGTATGCCTGCCCCGAGATGGCATTAAAATGCATTTGTGTATGAACTGTGGGGCTTGCAGTGGCTGCATTTTGCTATCTAGAGGGAGACAAAAGAGTGAGAGACGTGTCAGGGACAAATTTTATAAAAAAGAAGCTCTGGGGGAAAAAAACACTCAAGTGCATCTGGGACCATGTTAACTGAGATTTTTAACTTCTCCTCTGAAGCGGGAAACCTGACACCCACTAACACCACAAAATAGGCCGACTAATACTTAAAAAAAACATTGCTCAATGCAGCCAACTTCCTTCCTGTGTTTCTTTTCAGTCTGAGCCCAAAAGCTCCTGAAGAGCAACTGCTTATCTGCCCCCAGCCCTGATGTAGGGAGTTCCATAAGGCTTAGTCCTCGCCAACATCTATGTGAAGTCGCTAGATGGATTATGAGACAACAACAGCTCCATACCTCAAAACAAATGCAACAGCACCATCTTTGTTCCCTCACTGCTCAGCAATATCAGTGTTTGATTGAAGAGCAGTTGGCTTAAACTGAATGCAGAGAAGTTAGAAATGATGCTGGCGTGAAAAGAGACCACCACTACCATAACATAACCATCTTTCCTGAGGTCTGCTCTTTGATTCTCAAGATGCCTCAGAGTTCTTAGAGATTCCTTACTGCTATTGGATAACAACATGGCTGTGCCTTCCAAAGATGCCTTCTTCCACCTATGACAGGCCAGGAAACTAAGCTCCATCCTATCAGATTTGGACTCTGCCACAGTGATCATGCATGTGTGGCCTCTAGGCTTGATTATTACAAACACATTCTACCTAGAATGTAACACATCAACTCTGACAAAACTCCAGTTTGTTCTGAATGATAGAGTCTGCCTACTTAGTAAACAGGTAACCAAGGGCTCCATGCACGGCCCTGAAAGCTTTCCACTGAAGATTAGAACTGAAACGATGAATTTGATTAAATCTTCAAAGCCTTCCATAGGCTTGTCCTAAATCACCTGAAAGACTGCCCCTCTCCCTGCAACAATGGCCTCCCTTGATAGCTACATTCCTCAACAATCAAGCTGTCAGCCACAAGGCTGATATTCGTGAGCATGGGAAACAGCGCTTTCTCAGCAGTTCATCTACAACTGTGGCATTCACTTCTGCAAGGGACCGTGAATTTCATCATCTTAAGAACAAACTGTAAAACTAATTTCTTCATTTTAGCTCTCCTTGTTGTTGTTTTTTAAATATTCCTATAAACAAGGGGTAGGAGGGAAAGAACAAGAAGCTGCAATCCTTAACTGAGAATTTGCGAGGTATATACATACCACAGTAATGAGTGCTAAGGAGAGCTCTATCTCAGCATATACACTTTCCTGTTGGGAGATGCATATCGGAGCCTATCCTGCTAATTTTGTGTCTGCCAAACAGTGAACTTAAGCAATTATTAGAAACAGACCCTAACCAGACATCATAATTCATAAATGAGATCTTTATAATCCTTAAGAGGCAGCTTTACCAGTTGAGCCAAATGGGAATTTCCTTTTAGCCAAGCCAGTACTGGAACAGGAACTAAGCTAAGCTTATTTAAGGCTACACATCCAATTCACTTCTACAGTACCATACAAGCAAAGATTTTTAGATTAACCATACCACCATTGCTGTAGCTAATGATTTAATCTGTCTGGAAATAGCAAGTCTATCACAAGCCAGAATGCAGCAATTCCATATTAGCCTAAGGGAACACAGCTACTACTTGTGCAACAGCAAGTGAAGCAAGTTGTGAGCCTTTGATTAAATTAGTATGGAAAGTCTTCTCAAGCAAAACAAATATTCCAGTATCCCTGAAGACTTGGACACATCTACTACAGGTGTACTAGAGACAGTGCAGTGCCATCTTCTTTGGTGCAAACCAATGACCCATACATACGTTAGGATGAATAAAAAAATATCTCTTTTTACAAAATAAACATCAACTTTTATTTACATTGGATTTTTAAACAAATTAAATATATTTTTTTAGAAAATAAACCTAATTAAAATTACATTAAATTATGACAACTTATGTTAGGTCTAATCTTACTAAAATCTAATACTATATTAAATAAAAATAGTAATTTTAAGCAGTACATTTGCTTTCAAAGTTTCAATGACAGTCAAACCACTGAACTGGTAGAAGTGACTAAGTTACTGAAACCCAAGTCTGAAGTGCTAAACCAGCTTTTGATAGTGGTTGTCTCTTCTGCAGGCACAAACAGAATTTTTTCTTCATTTTATTTTTATTCAACTAGTTAAGTTCAATGGCTAGTTCATTCAAAGCAGAGAAAATTATTGAGAATAGAAAATACAGGAAAGCTTATTTCCCACTTCCAATTTAAGAATAAAAACTACATGGGAATGGATGAGATCTACTAGTTCTAACAATCTTGAAGGACATGGTGACCAGAAACAAACTACAAATAATACTTTAAAAAAAAAATGAATCAGCTTTACATGCAAAAAATGGCCTGCTAAACCCAGGGTTGTGAGTTCAATCTTTGAGGGGGCCATTTAGGGATCTGGGGCAAAAATCTGCCTGGGGATTGGTCCTGGTTTGAGCAGGGGGTTTGACTAGATGACCTCCTGAGGTCCTTTCCAACCCTGAAATTCTATGGACTGAGCAGTTGGGGGGTGGGGGAAGAGTCTTGTTTTTCTGTCCAAGTATCCAATATCTGATCTCAATGTATAGCATTCTTAAACCTGATGTTGGAGATACATGGAGCAGTCAGTGCTTAATGATATACAGGCCAAAACAAGAAGAAACAATTTTGTATAAAAATTTGTAGCAAACCTCAGCCCTTAACCGACCACAGAAAAATGTGGTCTGGAAAAACTATAAACTGGAAGAAAAAAAATCTTATAATGTACTGATTTCTTATATGAAATGAAGAGTTGGGAGGTAAACTAAAAAAAAAAAATAAAAAACAAACAAATACATTGTGCCTGGAACCATAATATTCCAATAAGAAATGGACTGTTGTCCAGAACCATATTAGAACAATTTCCATAAATGCCAGACACAAAGGGTGTGATTCTGAAAAGTTCCAAAAGGCATAGACACCTGCGAATTAGTTCTGTCTAAGCCTTGATCTTAGGTCCCTGTACAAAGCACAGTATGAAGAGACACACTGTAGTTAAAGAGTTATTAGGATATACATGTAGCGTGAATAATAAAAATGAACTTCAATCAAACTCTTCTTCCATCATGGTAGTATTTCCAAATCTTTATTCAGGCTACCAGTAGCAAAAAGGACATAGAGGAATCTATCGGTTCAAATCCATTTCTAGTAGCTTCTTCATCCTTGGATATTTTATCATTAAATACATCTCTGAACTGAATACAAGATCAATTTCACAAAATGTAACAAGTTCTAATTCACATAGCTTGGTAAATCTGTCAACATTATTGCACTCTACTTTTCCCCTGTAGACGCAAATTTACAGTGGTGGCTGCCATACAATTAATTCTTCCTTTAATGAAGACCAATTTAATGCAATAAAACATGAAAAAGGTCTCAATTGATTTTTTTCTCTTATCAACCTGGACCATAATCCCTGTCACTTGATGAAAGTGCAGGCTCTTCAAAAATAATTGTTCCATGCCCAATTTAAAAGCTTCTACACGACCCTAATTTGATCTTCTCTCTCCCAATTAGAAGAAACTCATACTAAAGCAAATGACTATTTCAAGACAACCTTGACAGCAGTGACATTAAAACATCTTTTTAAAGCAATAAAAAAAAAATCTTGGATACTCAAAGCAACGTTTTAAAATCAAAGAACAAAAATGTTTGAATTTCAGGCTTTATGCAGAAAACTGGCCTCAGAACAATTGCTAAATGAATTGATATTATCCTGCATTGCTCTACATAATTACATGTTAACATTTATTTCATACACTGGAGCACTTAGTACAAAGTAATCACCTTTATGGGAACAAATCTATAATCTCTAATTATTTTCCCTTTTTAAATTTGGTTAAATTAAATATCCAAGACTGTCTAATTATTTGTAGTTTTGCAGTGATGAATCTTAAGTGATCATTACAGACCTGCAACTATATTAACTACACATATGCACTCAAGCACAGGACCTACAAGTACAGATACGTGTGATCACATTCTAACAATTAGTCCAAAGTTTGAATGGCGTACGGCCTTTTTGTTAAATAGCGCCCTCCCTCCCCTTTTTCCTTTTGGTTTAAAATAAATGTTTGCATTATAGAAATTATTTATGAAAAAAATAAAGCAACTGATGTTAAAAAAAATCAATATTTCATTTATGATGCATGTGAGACTTCATTAGATAATGCCTTAATGGAAGGAAATGGATCACACCAGGGTAGTCTAAAGTCAAATGATGTAATAAATAATAGATTTTTTTTGTAAGGTAATCATAGAATGTATGTGGGTGACTCTTTAGGTCATATTGTGCATCTACATTTAAGACAAGATTGTGCCCAGTTACTTCATGGGAGCATGAAATAGTAAAAAGATTCACTCTTTTGCATTCCCAGGCTGGGAGCAGCCCTTGAATTCAAGGTCCATTAGGGAACTTTACAAAAAAACAAATAGTTTGCCACTGGTGCCCCAGTTGTATACCCGTGTAAAATTATGTAGCATTGACAAGATTTTTGCGTGCAGAGCCTATTGGAAATTAGTGTTGTAGTTGGTACTAACCCCTGGGTGAGGTGCCTAACATACTCTACCTCTTTACACTGTATCCCTCAGTTAGCCAAGCACAAAGGTGTTTAGACTCTGCACCCTTGGTAAAAGTGACATCAGCTACCTTCATCCTATACTCCTCAATACTCATGTGAAGGCAACATGCCCCCACACAACGCTACTTGATGGGGCTGTGCAGCACAATAGCTTGCACATGAGGGCACATTCAGTGCTGTCATATTTCTGAAATAGTCTTAAAATTAAGTAGAGATAGACAGGTTTCTGTTCATACTGCTAATGGTGTACTACTTTATCAAAATGCTGTGTGGGTGCATCAAAGGCAGCAGGCACCATACTAAGATTCCATTCTGTGTATTGAGATTGCCATATTTTACATCTCTAGGCTGTGGTTTTTGGCTCTGCTCTTTGCCTTTAAGAGGGATTGTTTGGAAATTGCTGCCTCTCTTTTTGCCATAAGTTGACACTTCCAGTTATGTACTCACTTCACACCGTTTTGATCCAGCTACAGTTTGCTGAGAATATTTTCCTATGTTTATTTACCACTAGGGTTTTACAGGTTTAGGGCACAAACTAGCATCCATTGAAATCAATGGAGACACTGGCTTCAGTGGCTACTGAGTGAGAGCTGTTACATGATTAGCCTTGGTGGATTCACCAACACTTGTAATATTTGCCAATAGTATCTGCTGATGCAGGGAAGGTTCTATCCAATTTGGGAGTTTCACAGCTCACGATAGGGACGTCCAGCTGTCCTACTGGACAGCCTGCCAAGAAACAGATTGGTTGGTTTTCAAAACAGACTGCCAGGTCAGAAATGTGACCTCTCCTATTTGCACTTGTTAAGGGCAGCTAACAATTCCTTTGGCTACACGGAGTTCTCAGTGTGCTAAAACCCTAACAGAATTTTGGTACTGTTTCATGTCAATTTGTGGGGTGCATTGAACAAAACAATTGAAAACTTAAGAAAATTTTACAAATGGGAAATGTTGTTTGCCAAATAGCTTGTTTACAAATCTAGAAGATCAAGTTCAAACACATTAGCTATTAGCACTTAATGGCAAAACTTATAATCAAATCCTTAGTTTGTTTTCATCGTTTCCTTTTCCTGCTTATTACTTAGAAAACCACCAATTATTTCCTCTTTCTTTGTGTTTTCGTTTATAGTCTTTCAATCTGTTGTCAGTGTGATTGTAGCATAGCTTGCAACTTTTTAAGTGAAAATTTACAGTAATTCCCCTGGGCTTAAAGTACTTAAAATTATCCAGGAGTTAAAGGGTCTGTCAGACAAAATTGCTCTGACATGTTTATACTACAACCCACTGTAGCATATTTTGACATTAGGATGAGATATAGCATTATCTGCCAGCTGATGTTCTTGCAGTAGGATCAATCTTACCACAGAAGACACAAGTCAAAGAACTCTGACAGTACACTGACTCAGCTCTTTTGAAATTGGCTATCTAAAGAGTTTGGCTAGCGATAACCATTATTCTTTCACATGACATCAATAGGTTGCATGCAAACCTAAAACTTTGTTGATGACATTGTATTTTTATATTTAAAGAAATTTTCAGAACACTCCCAAAAGTGTCAGGTAACATAAGGGGAAAACAAGCTCTAAAATGGTAAGTGATTTCTTTTCTATTATCCATACTAAATTAGTCACAATTTGCATTTATTATATGAGGATGTCATTATTATTCCTCTTAAACAAAACCACACAGGTTGTGCTCATTTGGATATTGGAAACATTATAAAGGATCACAGTTGGAACAGCTGGATAATGAAAAACTAGCCTTTCCTGACAGTGCAGTTTAACTGGAAAACTAAACTATAAATTGGCTAAATATCATTAAAAGGAATAAAAGAACATTTGCAATATTGATTTTTTCCAAAGAAAGGTTTCGCTAGGAATTCAATACATCCACATCGACATAGGAGATAGCAAAAGGAAATCTGCATGTTCACAAAACCTTCAGATTTTTTCTTCTAGACACAATTCAGAGTCTCCAGCCATATATTTGTGATTCCATGGTGTGTTGGAGGGGCCTGTGGGGAAAGTATTTGATGGCTAGTACTTCTCTAAACAAACTGCAGCACAACATCAGAAACAAACATACTTCTCCCCTTTCCCCCAGACTGTACTATTACAGTCTGGGAGGAGTGCTCCAGTTAAGTTCAGAGATGGAATATTTTCATAAGTATTGTATTTCCATTAACTTCAAATCACTGCAGCCAAAGGGGGAAACGAATCCAAACCAAAAAAGCCAGCTAGATGATGCAATAGGGAACACTTTAGAATGTTGTCTGAAAGCAGTTATAAAAATGAATACATTGGTCCACAATCCTCAAGCACGGATATTTGTCAGTTTTGACTTTATTATTATGATTTCCAAAAAGACAAACTACTTTACAAATCATCATTGTAGTATGACTATAGCTTCTCATAGAAACCGTTCAGCCTGTATTTCTTGCAGGCTTTCTAGTTCAAGTGTTTTGAAACACACTACTCCCCTCTTGCCTCCAGAAACGTACATTCAGCTTTAGCTAGGTCAAAAGTGAGAGAGGCTTAGTGATTTCAACGTAGTTCCCAAAAGACATTTGAACACAATCTAGTCCAGTTTGGCTGTCTTCTCTCAAGAGAGGACCACGATTGGAGTAATGTGGCTGCAGCGAAGGACAGTCTAATTTGCATGAGATTAGTTTAAAAATCATGGGATTTTGAAAATAAATTGGGGTTCTTATTTTGCCTTCTGTTTTTTGAACACTTAGGGCTCACATTTTCAGCCTTTTCCTGATAAAAGTAAGTTTTTTAGCCCTCATGCTTCACAAAATGAAAACCAAGATTCTGTCATAATCTCATGACTCCAGGGTCTGGATCTTTAAGGAAAACAACTATCATGAGACTCGCAATACAACTGCAAGATTCAGCAGCTTTGGAAAAGACATATACGAACATCTTTGTGAAAGATGTTCTTGTTTCCTTCGTTTTCTTTAATCTAAAATTAAGTAATTTCAGTCAAAGTATATGGTTACTCTTTGTGATGGGAAAAATGTAACAAGCCCCTTTCAAAAGCTTGGAACTCAGTTTAAATTGGAATTCAAGATCCATTCATACCAAAGCAGTGACAACTTAGAAAACTCTTCCTATAAGAAATCCAGCTCTCCAAGATTGCTCATCAACCTAGAGACCATGTGGCTGAAGACATTTGCAAAAGAATACAGCTCAGAAATTTTTAAACTGACTCCAAGACACTTTAAAATTGTACACCTCAAAGAATAGAGCCAATAGTCCAAATATTGATTTTACAACTTAAGTTTTGGAAACTTTGCTTTATTAATATGATGCATCGCAACTTTATATTAAAATTATCTCTCTCACACACACACACACTTTTCTGATTCCATAACATTCCTGAGGCAACCACAGCAATTGCTTACATGGAAAAGTAATACATTGCATTATAGAAATAACTGTGTGTGTTTTTAAACCGTCTTTAAAGCAATGTACCTTCGGAACAAACAGTGGGCAAGCAACCAAGTTTCCACCAGCATGTGCTCCATGGCCCTCTAATAATCCACACACCTCTTTGTTTTAAAACATTGCTGGAAGTAAATAAGGATAGGGTTTGCTCCACCAATATCTCAGAGTATTACCTTCTGCACACAACTCTCCATGCTCCTATGTTGAAGGAGGGGGTCAAACACAGTTACCCAGAGCGTTCCCAAGCTTTTCTGGGTAAACCAAAGCCTGATGGCTTGTTAACAGCTTGATTTCCCAATGAACAGCTCACCAGAGTCCTGATTAAAACAAAGATGTTTTGGTCCTGTAAAGTGGCAACTGAAAAAATAAGTTGAGAGGAAGGAGACAGAGGGCTCAGACTTGTGCTTAACACAGCTCTCTTATTGCTTCCCCAAGGAAAGATTTTGAGAGACTCTAAAGATCAAAACCCTCCCAAAGCCACCACAGTCTTCGCTTTGGCAGAATAATGCTAGTACGGTCCTGTTTAGTGGGAGTAGCTACGTAATGCAAAATGATACACAGGTGAAAGGAATGAATCTTAGATTAAACAGCATCCTATTACTTAATGTAATATACTTTTTAAAGGGTGGGATGCATGAAGTTTTCAGGTATCTAAAAGGGTGTCATCAGGAGGGAGAAAACTTGTTCACCTTAGCTTCCAATGATAGAACAAGAAGCAATGGGCTTAAACTGCAGCAAGGGAGATTTAGGTTGGACATTAGGAAAAAGTTCCTAACTGTCAGGGTAGTTAAACACTGGAATAGATTGCCTAGGGAAGTTGTGGAATCTCCATCTCTGGAGATATTTAAGAGTAGGTTAGATAAATGTCTATTAGGGATGGCCTAGACAGTATTTGGTCCTGCCATGAGGGCAGGGGACTGGACTCTATGATCTCTCGAGGTCCCTTCCAGTCCTAGAGTCTATGAGTCTATAAGTTCTATACAAACAACAGCTTTTAAGCACCAAGTTCTCACTGCTTGACCATAAAACAAATTCGGGGAGGAGGGACGACAGCAGAGCAGCAAATGAGGTTTCCCAGTTTGTGTTAGAAAACCTTCCCATCATCAAGTCAAGTCTCACTCATCCGGTGTGAGACTCACTCATTAGAATGTTACATCACTCTCACACACATTCCTAAGTTTATCTCACTCATTTTGAGCAAATATAGAAAGACAAAATATTTTTACTCAGTCACTGAAAGGGACAAACAGTATTTGTAGGTTTGGTCACAGAACAGGTTGTATAGAAATTGGAAGAGCAAGAGCGTATTAGTCCAGTTGCAAAAAGGAAGTTTCTTTGTGCAGCAAGTGTATTCTACATTAGCGTAGCCATGTATGCGTATGTGAGGAAACCGTTGAATGATGAAATATTAAAGATGCCAGCATTCTGAACTTTGATATAAGCAGGGCCGGTGCTTCCATTTAGGCGATCTAGGCGGTCGCCTAGAGCACCAGGATTTGCGAGGGGCGGCAATTTGACTGGAGGGCAGCAGACTGCTCCGGTGGACCTCCCGCAGGCATACCTGCTGAGGGTCCGCTGGTCCCGCGGCTCCGGTGGAGCTTCTGCAGGCACGCCTGCAGCAGGTCCACCGGAGTCGCAGGACCAATGGGACCCTCCGCAGGAACGCCTGTGGAGGTCCATCGGAGCCGCAGGACCAGAGAGCAACAGAGCCACCGTGCTCGGGCAGCAAATGGCTAGAGCCAGCCCTGCGCCTAGGGCGCCAAAAACCCTGGCGCTGCTCCTGGATATAAGAGGAAACTACACGTTTGAACAGATGGAGTACTTTGTTGGCAGATACCAGCACATATTCAATCTCCACCTGAGACAGAGAAGGAGCAAGAGGAGTTGATTACCAGTTGATGCAGAAATCAGACATCCCACAGCGTGTATGGGATGAGGCAGCACTACAAACTGACACAGATAACACTACTGTGCAAGACAGGATGGACACTGTTTGGGCATATCTTAGCAATGTCAAAAGCCCTAGTGGTCTTCTCAAGTTCCAATTCCGGTTGCCAGGCTTTTCTTAGTTTTACCCTCCTTGCATGCAGAAGAAGAGAGTGTTCAGTCATGTTTGAAAGACTAAGACACCATTCAGACCAAACCTTGAACTAGATGGGACAGTCCTATATTATCCAAGGGAAGCTGGCAAATCCTCAGCTATGTTTCAAGTTTGAGCCACCAGAAGTTTAAAAAAAAAAGACAGACAGACAAGGGGGCCACATGGCAATATAATAACGCATATGAATAAAATGTGAAACCAAATTAGATATTAAAATGTGGAATCTGAATCCTTTATCTATGGATTGTTAGCTTCAAATTAAATTCCATTTTAATTACTTTATTTTTACATCCATTTAATGTATTGTTTGGTTGTGTTTTATTTTAATTTAAATTAATTTATTTTATTTGGAATCTGATTATTTTAGTTTGCTGTTACTGTAATATGAGCAATAAACATACAAACCAAATAATCTGAACTGTAATTGTTTCCAAATGGATGATTACTATGATAAGATGATATACAAAAGAAGCATGGTTGTATTGATAAAACAGTTTTCTTCTTATTAGGCTTATATAAACAGTTTATTTTTGAATATTTGTTTTGTTCCGTCCACTGACTGTGTGCCTACACCAGGAGTAAACAACTCTGGTCCTCAGGGATCTCCAACCATCCAAGGTTTTTGAACTCACCAGCAAATAATTGTTTTTTATTAAAATCCACTGGTTTGCATTGCATATAGAATTATCATGTGCCCTAGACTTAAGTATGAATTAGGACATTTAAGTGTTTCATATGCAATATTAAGCAGTGTAAATTTTAAAACCAACTATTCAGTGTTGATTGGACTAAAAGACCAAAAATAAGAGCCCCTAACTTAATGACCTAACCCACCACCTGGAAAGTCTTTGGCCTTGAATTTCACTCCTTGGGGCTGTAAATCTCACTCTTAAGGACAGCTAACCCTTGGCAGCCTTACATCACTTACAAACCTTGTAGGATATCACTCTAAAGCCCAAAAACCAGCTAACTGTCAATTCCAAGTACCTCTCAGTTCCATTCAAAGTCGGACAATGAACACAAAAAATCTAGTTAAGATGTTCATGAAGACTGTAAGCCAAATTATGATCCCAAATACACCAGTGAAAGTTTACTCAAGTTATTCCAGATTTATATTAGGAGCAGAATCTCGCCCCTATATCTGCATAATCACAGCTAGGAATATGCTAGAACTAACAAGCAAATAAGTGGTTTGTTTCAATAGTTTCAGTAGGATTTGGCACGGATGGGCTTCTCAGCATTAGGAGTTGATAATGGTTGCAGTTCTTTTCATTGCTGCTGTCAGTCAGCCAAAGCAGTAAGATGATCTCAGCTGATTGATTTTTCATGCCTACAGCAAAAAAGCTCTTAAGGGAGGTAGCCAAGTTGTCATACTGTATGATATTTCCCTTACAGACCCGTGTATGCAGTGGAACACTAGAAGCATACGTTGGCTTGAGCAAAAAGTTACATAGGAAGAAATAATATAGCATATTTTACCTTTAGGAACCCTCAGTCTATACAGTATCTGGAACCAAAATAAAGTTCACTTTTTTATCACTTAAATTATATCAAAGTAGGGCACACTTTTCCTGTAAAAAAATTATACTATTATTTATTAAGAATGTAAAACAGTGATATTAGCAAAGTATGTAGATTATATATTATTTAAATTTGTCAGAAGTACAGTACACTGAGAAAATTCAGGAGAACCTAAATACACTAGGTGACTGGGCAGCATAACAAGACAAAATTCAGTGTGGACAGGTGAAAGGAACAATTTAAATTACTCATTAGCATTGCTTGGTTCTAAGTTAACCGTAGCTACTCAGGATAAAGACCTTAGCATCAGTGTGGACACATCACTGAAAACATCTGCTCAGTGCATAGCAGTGGTCAAAAGAGGACAAATTTCTTCCTCTACCCAAATGATCAGTTTATTCCCTGGAGAATGGGAACTGACTGTGTTCAGGGCCAGATTTTAATATTTAAGTCTGGGTACAGCTCAGACAACCAGTTAAATGTCTTTGATGTTCCTCAGTATCCAGCCTGTCCTCCTGCAGACCCTGTGTATATTGCAAAACTAGCACATATGTTATACAATTGGTACAGGAGAAGGTCCCAGATAGAAATGAGAGCTGTAACCTGGGGGGTACATAGTTTAAAAGAGCAGTAACTTGGTATTTTTTAATTCCTACTTTTTGCCTGATTTAGAGAGAGCTGCTATTTTGTTCTCAGATTGCAACTGCTTACACAGAGGAGAGAAAGACTCCATTTTGCTGTTTGTAAAGTAGAAGTCATGAAACTTACTCTGCTTTGATCTGTGGATAAAATAGCCAAGCATAAAAGAGCTATATGTTATCACTGAAATCTCTCATGAAGCCTTTACTTTTTTTTCCCCTTCACTGTTTTTTCCTTAAGCTGAATGTACTTACCATAGTGATGCCTCCTCAGTCCCCTTTTCACCAAGTCAGCTTCTGGGCATACTCCTAGCTTAGAGACCACCCCAGGAGACAACCAACCAGTATAGCCACTTCCTTCACCACCTTTACTTATATTCTGATGGCCACAGGGACTAAGAATGGAGAGGAATGTGGCCAGAACATGGTGTGCTGTGGCTATCCTCAACTGGCATCCAGCCCTTGGGGAACCACTGCCAGATGGAGCAGATTAGCTTTACTAACCTGTGCCAGGGATGGATCGAGAGTGTGGCAGCTTTGCCAGCTCCCTTTCACCCCTCTCTCCCTCCTGTGCTGAGCAGAGATCACAGCCTAAGATGTTAACGTAAAACAAAAGTAATTCAGATTGAAAGCAGATAGTTGAGATGGAAAAATGCCATTCTAGAATGGGGTGCACTGATGCAGCTATGCTGTGGGAAGCTTTGTTCATAGTGCCCACCTGTACTATGCCTGGCTATAGCCCATGCAATAAGGTCCTCAGCTGCCTAAACAAAAACATTTTTTTTAAAAGCTGAACCTCATTTCTGATTATTTCGAGGTTCATCGACCATTGCAATGCATACCATGCAAATGGAAGGTGTGGATAACCAAGGATCAGAACACAGGAGACTAGGTTTTAAATGGAACTGTTAAAACAGATTGCAGTTCAAATGGCTTGTCAACATATTTTAAGTCAATTTGAAATTGCCACACACAAAAAATACCTGGAGAAGACAGACATATTTTAGACCAACAATAGGACAAATCACCTCAAGTAATTGCTGTGGGTGGTTCAAAGGTAATGTAGACATTTTGGCACTCACCCCACTCCTCCAATCTTGTTTCTAGCTTATTAAAAAGTCTGGGTGCCAGATGCTAACTGCCTCCAGAAATACTTCACCCTGCTGGTATTAGGATAGGAAAGGACAAAGGAAAGTATCCATGTTCCTTAAGATACCAACTGGGGATTAAGCCCCCAGACACCTATATATAAGCAGCTGTGTTTTTCACTAGACTGCTTTTTATGAAATCTCATAAAGGGAATAACATTTTCAAGTTTTATTACATGACAAGGTTGTCTTTGATAGCAGAAGACTGGACTCACTAACCCAGGAAATCTCTTCCAAATCTAGGTCCTGAAGTAGTTTAAAAAACAACAACAAAACACACCACTCTATACTCAGACATTGGAAAAGGAGATCAATCCCCTGATTATTTGAAACCCTCCTTGAGAAAAGGAAGGAGGGTAGGGTTGCTAACTTCCTAATGGCACAAACCCGAACACCCTTGCCCAGTCCCCTACCCCGCCTTCCCAGAAGCCATGCCCCTGCTCCGACCCTTCTCCAAGGCCCCGCTCCCTGCTCATTCCATCCCCCTCCCTCCGTCACTCGCTTTCCTCCACCTTCACTCACACACTGGGGCACGGGGTTAGTGTGCAGAAGGGGGTGAGGGCTCAGGCTGGGGATGTGGGCTCTGGGATGGGGCCAGAAATGAGAGGTTCAGGATGTGGAAGGGGATTTTGGGCTGGGGCGGGGTGCGGGAGGAGGTGAGGGCTTCAGCTGGGAATGTGGGCTCTGGGGTGGGGCTGGGGATGAGGGGTTTGGCATGCAGGAGGGGGGTTCAGGGCTGGGACAGTGGGTTGGGGTGCAGGAAGGGGGTTCAGGGTGCAGGGCCTGAGAGGGAGTTGGGTGTGAGAGTGGGATCAGGGCTGGGGCAGGGATGAGGGATATGGGCTCCGTCCAGGCAGCGCTTACCTCAGGCAGCTCCCAGAAGCGACTAGCATGTCCCTCCGGCTTCTAGGCTCAGGGGCAGCCAGCTGGCTTTGCGCACTGCCCCTGCTTGCAAGTACTGCCCCACAGCTCCCATTGGCCGCGGTTCCCAGTCAATGGGAGCTGCAGAGTCAGCACTCGAGGTGGAGCAGCATGCAGAGACTCCCTGGCCATCGTGAACCTTAGGAGCCACACATGCCGGCCACTTTTGGGAGCTGCGCAGAGCCGGGGCAGGTAGGCAGCCTGCCTTAGCCCTGCTGAGCTGCCAACCAGACTTTTAATGGCCTATTAAAATCTTCCAGATTGCTGTCAATAGCCACTGGAAGATAGATGCCAATTCCGGTAGACTCCCGAACAATCCAGGAGGGTTGACAACCCTGAGAAGGAATTGTGTTAAAGAGTTAACTGTGATATAATTTTAAACAACAACTGAAGTAGTCAAATGATATATATTGTTCACTCTGGGTTAGTATTGTCTGACCCACCAAAATCAAACCCATAGCTTTAGCCCCCTTCCAGTCTATTTTTTTAGGTCCCTGATTTCAGACACAAGACAAGGTACTAAATACATTTCAGTTGGAGTGATTAATGTGGAAAATTTACAGCTCACCTAGTGAGAAAGATAAGAACTTTACAGGCTGCTTTGCATTAGAGCTGTGTGGACAGTTTGGCATTTTCTGCTCTTGGATTTGCTCAGCGTCAGTGCATAGAAAATCCACCTTGTCTTTCAAAATCTGCAACCTTTCTGTCAATACCACTTAATATTAAACAAGGAGAGGTCGGAGAAAGGAGGAAGTGCTATATTCTTTAACCTTTTGATAAGAATCAGAAAAGCGATGTAGGCTTTTGATGGTTTGGTGGGTCTTTGACATTTGGAAAAATACAAGCAACATTATTTCCAGAAAGTCCATCTGCTCTTTAAATACCATATGGCTTCCTTCCTAATAAATACAGCAAATAGAAGCACAAGACATTTTGTTCTTTATCTAAAGAACCTCACGCTGGATGTTCAATCCAAGGGAACATTTCGTGCTACAGGTCCATTGTCACTTAGCTTCATTGCCTCATTCTCCTAATAAAGACGCAGTGCAGTCTAATGTATTGAGCATTCTACCAGGACCATTGAGTTCTAAACCTGCCACTTGGATAAGTCACTTAGCTTAGAGGTTGTTGAGACATCAGTTATCACAGACTTGATTAGGAAATGCATGTGGATTTGGGCGTGTCATTAGCTAGTCATCTCTTCCAGAGCTAGAATAGAATCTTTGTGCAGAGTGCTTCAGATCGGATTTTAGCTGTACAACCCAGCAGTGTACGACTACTATGCTTTGTTTTTCAGGATGCACCCTATCATCCACAACAGCAATTGAGAGGCTTCAGGAGGCCAGCACAAGAAAAAACACAGAAATGGTGTGAAGATGTGTCAGAAACCAAAGCTAAAGCACCCTCTGGAAATTCATATTTGGTGCAATTCTGAAAGGATGTGGTTGTAACATTTAAATTTGATCGCACTGTCTGCTTTAGGTACAAGAAAGCAAGCAGCTATTTGAGCCCTATTCTTCTGGGGGCTTTGCATTTCACACAAGCTTTGCAATTCAGAAATCAGACCTATCTTCCTCTCCAGCAGAGGGATCAGAGGTGAGAAAAACAAGTTCTCTCCATGCCCACTCCACTAAATGCAGTAATGGAAGATAAAGCAACTCATACTCTGATGATCTCTCCAAGAGATTGGAGCACTGTAAATTTTGTAAGACTGTTTCTAAATAGCACTGTAATGTAAAGTAGAAACGGAAGCACTTGTATGTACAATTAGAGTCCTCTGGAATACCTGAAGCTCTTCTCTTGCTTGAAATGCATACAGTACATATCTCGTGTAATATTTTCTCACCTATGTTAATCTATTATAGCTAAGAAATCATGATCTGTGCCTTCATTCAGGAGCATGAGTCCCTCATTTGGAATATCTCTTTACTATTCTCTTCAGATTCTTATTCTACATCCACCACTGTGGTATCCGAGAACAAATTCTTCAAAACAGATGCAAGTTTTTAAAAAAATGCTCTAAGCACAAATGTATTACCAGAATGCCACAGTATTTCACTATTAACAATTGTAATCTATATCTAATTCCCCCCACCCGCACACTTTTTTTTTGTGCTTACATAGTAGTGATCCAAATCAAACTGCTGTTGGGTTCAAAGATGAAGAAATCAACTGGATAAAAAACTCTGAATAAACAATGTTACCTAGCCTCAAGTAGGAAGCATTTTTATTCAGTAAAATGTATTATATAAGTACTGTCCATGTGGCTCAGGTATTTCCTTATGGTTCTGCTTGATAAGAAGATGTGTTTTCTTGTTACAGACCTCTGGATTTGGACCTAGTGGAAATGGTTTGGCTTGCCACAGAAACCCTGGAATACAGATACAGCAGGGGCAGTGCTGGGTCAAATTTTGGAGCTGTGTCACTACAAGTACTCAACATACTCAAACTGGTCACAATTTGCATATAAACTCAATGACACTTCAAATAGCATGTTTTTGAGCTTGAATTATAGATAGACTGGGAGATACTTTAATCACTAATCGACTTCTCACTCCAAAAACAGATGGCAGAAAATTCTATTGACAAAAATGTGTGAAGGAAAAGCTTTAGAAAAAGTGGTGTTTGAGAGTGATAAGAGTCCTAAACAATGGCCAAACCATGAGCTCACTGGTACAAAAATGTCATTGATTTCAGTGGGACCAGGATTTGGCCCAAAGTCATGAAAACACTGGAGTGAAATTTAAGGACGATAGGTCTGTACTTTGATTATGCTAGGTCTGTGGCAGTGGTGCACATGTGGGTGTTGGCTTGCTTTCAGCGCGTGATTCAAGATGCTTTAATACAAAATATTAAGAAATATGAAATGTTTCTCTGAATCCCTTTCATTAAATTGGTAATAAAAAATTAACACTCAAGGTATTTTTTTTTACACTAGAAATTGAAAATATTTGTGACCTGTAGAAATACATTAAAGTAAAATCTTTCCAAGTCTAATAAAAATGGAATTCTGATAAAATTTACGGGTTCAATGAAAATCCAGTACAGGGTGCAGTACTGCTATACATAATCCATTTAAATTCTATGGGCTGTAAAATGGAAGCTATATAATCACCTACAAATCTTCCCCAGGGCCCAGTTTAGTCAAGACAATAGTAAAAATAATAAATAATTTCCATTTTTACATCACCATCCTTCTGAGGATCTTTAAGCACATTACTAGGATCCATTTTTTTAGCCATGGGAGGCAGGGAAATCTTATCCCCCTTTTACGGGGTTTGATTTTCAGAGATGTTGAGCACTTGCAGCTTCCATTGACTTTAATGGGAATACTCAGCTCTTACATTTCTAACAATCATGTCATCAGTTTGTGATTGCCAAGCTTGAGATCTCTTTCAGGTTTCAAGTGAGACACCTAAAGATTAAGGCATCCAAAATTAATGCTCACTTTGGAAAATTTTAGGCTAAGTGACTGGCCCAAGGTGTTAAAGGAAGGCAGGAAGAAATAGTACCGCAGGCTCCTGATCCTCAGTCCTGTGCTTCAGCCACAAGATCATCCTTCCCCCTCGCACTCCTGATTATCATGTGCACATTTTATAAAGTGCAGATTCTGTACCGTAATTGCAGTTTGTGGCAAAGTTGATCAAAAACATCCAAATAAATAAAACTCCATTATGTGCTTACTGACAAGACTGCACTCTTAAAAGGGCATTTTTCATTCACTAACAGAAGTGGCCTCCCTATGGTACTACAATTCTCATATGAACTAGTCATGTTCCTGATACTATGCATACTGTGCATTGTATCACTCACACAAGCACATTAAAAGAACATTAAGTTTGAAAAGTCAAACAAAAAAAAGTGAGGAAATGCCAGAATTAAGATTGTCTGTGCAACCTCAGTTTGACCCCACTGTGCACATGATTTATGATACAAATTTAAATTACATGATCATAGAATCATAGGACTGGAAGAGACCTCGAGAGGTCATCTAGTCCAGTCCCCTGTACTCATGGCAGGACTAAGTATTATCTAGACCATATACTATTTTTCCCACAGAATACTTGCCTCATCCAGTGCATAAGATGGATGCTGCTCACTTAACGAGCACTATTCAACAGTGTTTATCTCCTCATTGTTCAGTAGGTGATGCCCATCCCTTATTTAGCAGTAGAAGAAATCAGCTGCTAAAATCCAAGGTCTCTAATGAACATGTGCAAAATGCAATTTTTCAAAGGCTTATAATAGCTTGGCCAAATTTGGGCAGATTTTCACAAGGTCAACAAAAGGCACATTCCTGCCACAAATGCCACCTGCCCTGCCAAATTTCAAGCCCCTGCTCCAAAACATGGGACTGTGAGAGCTTTTCAAACAAAACATCACCAGAATGTTTTAACATGGGCAAAACAATATATTTTCCCTAGCCTCTTTCTTGGAAATGGCTGAACCGTTTTTGCTGACATTTTCCAAACTCATTCATTGATCACAGGAGGGCATGAC
Organism: Gopherus evgoodei; assembly: GCF_007399415.2. Lineage (NCBI taxonomy): Eukaryota > Metazoa > Chordata > Testudines > Testudinidae > Gopherus > Gopherus evgoodei. The sequence continues at coordinate 17,592,220 of NC_044331.1, forward strand.
ATTTCCATGAAGGTGGCACTACAGAACAAAGCCAATGCTTTGGGGCCACACAAAGAATACCCTGTTTCCCAGGGTCAGGGTCAGAATTAGGTCAGTAGCTGTATTATGAATCTACAAAAGGACCTTTTGCCAAATGCGTTTAGTTTCTGTTAAGATGTTTTCAAGAGATTGGAGGTTTCAGTCCAAGTTTTATTTGCCTTGTATTCAGTATTTATGGCATTAAAAATGAACTACTGTATGAAGTACTGAAAGACTGCAGCTTTACCAAAATTACTGTATTGTGTGGTCTAGTTCAGTGGTTCTCAACCGGGGGTACAACTACCCTGGGGGTACACAGGTCTTCCAGGGGGCACATCAACTCATCTAGATATTCGCCTAGTTTTACAACAAGCTACAAAAAAGCACTAGCAAAGTCAGTACAAGCAAATTTCATATGAATAATGACCTTTTTATATTGTTCTCTATGCATTTCAATGCAAGTACAATATTTGTATTCCAGTCAATTTATTTAATTATATGGTAAAAATGAGAAAGTAAGCAATTTTTCAGAAATAGTGTGCTGTGACACTTTTGTATTTTCATGTCTGATTTTGTAAGCAAGTAGTTTTTAAGTAAGGTGAAACGGGGTATGCAAGACAAATCAGATTTCTGAAAAGGGCACAATAGTCTGGAAAGGTTGAGAGCCACTGGTCTAGTTCATGCAGTTACTATATCCCACTACTCAGCAGGAATGCTGCCTGTGACAACAAGAGACTGAAATTAGACCTTCTACTATCTTATGCCTTTGGCTCTGAACCTGCAAACTATGTCACGGGGATGGAGTCTTGCACCTGTAGGACACAGTTGGAAAGTTAGAATTAATTCTGTCTGTAGCTATTTCCTTGCATCACATTGTGCACATGGATGAATTTTCCATCTAGAAGATAATTATGTGTAATGGACGGGGAAAAAAACCACAATTCAAATGTGTTGTTACAAAAGGACAGCTCTGGATTTTTAAATCAGCCCTGCAACATCTGGGCAATTTGAATGTATTTTGATGGGCAGAGAGAGAGAGATTTTCTAGAGCACTCAGAGCACAGAAGCAAAAGAAAGGGACACATATTCTGGGGTCTAAAACTAGATCTCCTTGTGCTCTAGATCAAGTACGTTAGGCGAGAACTTCCAAAAGTGACCACTGAGATGGGTGCCCAATCTGAGATATGTCGGGCCTGATGCTCAGTACCCTCAGCTCTGAAGAGAGTCAATAAGAGCTGCAGGTGACCATATCTGAAAAGAGGCCCCCTTTCAGCATTTCAGGTTTGGCATCCACAAATTGATACAGCCAAAGTAAATTGCTACTGGTGAAAAATCAGGCCAGTAAGATCCAAATTGTCAAAGACATTGAGCCAGCAAAACTCCAGTTGAGGTCAGTGGGAGCAGCAGATTCTTCACACCTCTGAGAAGCAGGCTATTGGTTGTTTTTCACTTTCAGAGCATTTCAGAAGCATTCACTAATGAATCCACATGGCACCCCCCTGAAATAGATTATACGAATTTGTACACATGGGGAAACTAAGTCCCATCTGAATTTCTCATGAATTCCTACCAGTTAAGGTCACACCATATGTGATTTAATAAGCTAATTTCCCTAAGATCTGAACTATAATCTTGACACCAAGGCATGGTACTAATAATCTCTACACAAGTAATGTGCTGGCAAACAAAACTACATCTACCTTGTAAGACTAGAGTATTCATACAATAGGGCTAAATTCAATAGAAAAACTCATTAATTTTTGACATTTCACAATCCCATTGACAGTATTTACTACCTGGCTAGCTAATACTATTTGTATTTTAATGTTTCATTTAAATGCCTATTTTCCAACCCTTTGGGGAACCTTTATCCCTGTGCTAATAATAGCCCATATGGCAAGAGTGCTTCCCTACAGGGAAGGTTGAGTGTATGTTAAAAAACAGAGCTGGAGGTTGTCTCTGCTTCAATACATGACCCTTCACATTCTGAAATTGCTTTACATACGACTTTCTGCACATGCAGCATGTGTCTGTAGCCTTTTTACTAGGAAAATCCATTATTTAATGCACAGAGCATTGTTTCCAAACCATAACTATGGCATGTAATCATTTCTCTCTTTTTATGAGCAGTTGCTCAGTAGGTAAATATTAGAAGGAAAGTCAGGAACAGAAAATTACATTGGAAAGGAGAAATATATTAGTAGTAAAATAAATGGTACAGTTAAAACACAGCTTTATTATCCAAAGACCAGAAGAGCAGGATGCAGGTATAGTACAGTTACCTAATACAAAACACTTCGCAAGTGTGTCAAAAAAGACTAATGAACTATATTTCTTATTTCATTTCATTTTTTCTATTTTAAAGTGCTCCTGCTCCTGTTAAAGTCAACTGCAAATCTATTGAAATCACTGGGAGTAGAATCAGGCCCGTCCCTTTTCTTTTTAATCCATAGACTAAAACCCAGCTGGGCTCAGTTTGCTGATCATCACAGAGAAGAACGACATTTGTTTCTGTCACAGCTGTAGGCAATGATAGGTGCCAAGGGCCACTGCTTCTGCTTGAGAAATCAGACACCAAACTGGACTGAATAGGACCCTCAGTTCCTTGCTGTACCACTGTACAAGGGATTCAAAAGCCCTCATAATGAATGGCATGACAAGCCGATAAGAGCTCTATTACCATGAACATTCTACTCTGGCCCCTCAGAGGAGATCAGACCCCACCATCAATGCATTCGCAGTTGCAAACCCAAGGACTGACAAGGATCAAAGAAATCTGTAGGATCTAAGTGTAGCTAGAGATGGCCTATGCACCCTTGAAATAACCTTCCCCAGAGAAGGGAGGCTTGAGGTAGAAGTATTTGCACACACGGTCAATCCCCCAAAATGGGTTCTAGCATCTAATCACCACTCCTTTATCCATAGTCCATAACTTGCCTTCCTAAAGACAAGCACTAAAATTTCTCATCAATAATGGGACTGATATATTTTTGCTGGTCTTGTCATCTATGAGGGACATTGCTTTTACCCTAGCCAGTCAGTGTGCACATGGTCAGATATCAATTTGCTGACTCATTTAATTTATTATTGTATGTAAATAATGTAAGGAGGTTGGTGGGGGTGGGGGTGGCATAGGAGGAAGAAAAACAGAGGATGAGAGGTTATTGGCCACTGTCTGAAGACAAGATAGTGGGCTAGATGGACCTTGGTCTGACCCAGTATGGCCATTCTTATGTCACCTCTGATGTGCTAGTCCCACTACCTAAAAGTGAGATTTTCACTGGGAGTAGCACAGAGATGGAAGGTGGTTGCCAAGACGGAATGGAGTGGGGGAAAAGGCTAACTTCAGTGAAGTGACACGGACAGTCCAAGTAGCATGGAGTGTCCCTGGGGATAACATAGTGACCTGTGCATTTTTCCCAGGCAGAACTACTGTTAACAGAAATGGGTATTATAACAAAATTTGAATGAAAGTCTTAGTTAAATGTGTTTAAGATACTGGTTCCAAAGGTTTTCATCTTAACTTTAGTCCACCGGAAGAGAGTAAATACAGTTCAACCATGTTCAGTTTCTGAAACTGTCACTCCCCTCCCCCTTTCATCTCCCACCCTCTCCACAAAGCTCATCTTTCCATCATCTATCCTCACTCCTTCAATATCCCTTTCTTAGCAGCTAGTACCTTTGTCTGCTGTCCAAGCTTGCCTCTCTCCCCCTGTCCCCCCAGGCCTTCCTCTCATCCTCTGTTTCAGAATCCAGGTCAGACCTCTTCAATTCAAGGATCCTTTCCATTCTTAACATCTGCTCCATGCTCCCTTGTTTTGCTTTGTGTGCCCCAAGCTCCTGACTGTCATTTCCCTCTCCTCCTCCTCCTGTCACACTCACAGCTGCCTTCTGAGTGCTCTAGTGACCAGTGCTAAACTCACTTGCCCTTAACTCTCCCCTTTTCTTTTGGCATGGTTCAGCTCATCTGACTGTTCAGCTTGGGTAGGAACTGCCACTCGTATGCTCTTAGATCGCCCAAAGATAAAAAAGTCAGCCATTAAAGAACAGTTTTAAATACAATAAAATAAAAGATTCTGGTCCTGTCCAGAAATATTTCAAACCTACAAGATTTAAAATGTCTTGAAACCCACTGTTAGTAGACTCAGTCACATTACATGTAAATTACTAAATATCCTACTTGATAGCAGCTCCCAGACTTGTAATTTTTTTTCACTGAGCAGTGAGCATGTATCTAGTGCATGGACCCCACAGCGTGCACACATTTAACAATTTAATAGCTCATATTATACTTTAAGATGAGATACAGTTTTAGCTATTAAATCATTAAATAGATCTCTGCAGCCTGATCTGCAGAATGTGAAGGGGAGAATTCTTCCCAGTTCAGTCTTAAAATCATTATTTTGAGAAGGATCTGCTACACTGTATGCTCTGAAAGGTGCTCTTGAATAAAGCAGCCTTTAATAAGCCATGCAGAAGAATCATTTACTGCAAGTGTGACTGTTATCAGGAATTGCTGTGCGCTTCAGGGTGGGCAGACATCTGTTATATCTGTGTTTCAGTGAAAACCCCCAAGGAATATTCTGTAGTTTGGCACTGTATTTGAGTGTTATAATGTCAAATATGGAGAACATAACACAGCAGGGTGTCCAGGGACATGGAAGGCAATCTAAAGGCCTGCCCTAGTTTCTGTTAAAAATAGGTCAAAGAGCCGGTTTAATCAAAGTCTGGCAATGCATACTAATAAGTGACAGAATGTCTTATGCTTACATTGACTAGAAGAAACTCATACACTGCCTTAATAATGCTATACACAAGAAACCTTTTTAGATACCTAATATTTAAAATGAAAGTGCAGACCTCTTACCACAGTAAAATATCTGTCTCATTTTGAATGAACAAGCAGATGAATTTTGTAGTTAAATCAACAAGTAATGGAGACATACATTCAAGTGATGATTTAACATTCATTACCACATGGTATTTGCTGAACTAATATGCAAATATTACATTATGAATCTAAATGGCTTTTAGATGCAGTTGATACAGGACACATCTTTTGATATCGTACCAAACCAACCAAGATATTCCAGAAACAGACAAATTGTAAATGGACTGAAGATTGCAACAGGGTAGCTTACATTTCTACAGGCAAAATTCTGCCATTCTAAGTGAGAGGGTTCCTCCTCCTACAGTATGAATACATGGCCTTGACATCAACTTTCTCCAGAAATTGAGAAAGGTTATAGGGTAGTAAAGAAGCAGAAAACTGCTATTCTATCACTGAGATAAAACTAGTTGGGCTTTAGAATACCTGTGTGTTTTTAAATTGAGAAGGTTATCAGAAAAGGCAAAACGTGGGGAGAATTGAATACAAGCTGTGAAATGAAAATGCTAAAAGAACTAACCTGTTAAATGCATTCTGCAGAGGCATTCAAATCAAGCAGTCACGCAAAATCCTTTAAACAAATAAAGTAAAAAGTGAATATATACGTCTTGCATCCCAAACGGTCTAACATAGATAGACCATTTAATCTGTTAAATGAATAACTTCTGGCTATCAGCAAGGGTACAGACATAGTGGTATGACCTCTCTCTTCTTTAACAAATGTTCACCAGAGTAGCAAATCTGCAATGGGAATTCTGTATTTACTATTCAGTAAGACTATGGGTTTACTAGCCCCTGCTGCACTGGTAAGGATTGCAGAGAGAATCATTTACGTTAATTTATTTTCTGTATGGACTCGTGGTCCATTTTCTAGTGCAAGCATTTCCCATTGATAGAATTTGCAAAAATGTTGCTAATAGCAATTTTGTAACTTATACAATATGGTAAATGTAAAAGATAAAAAGTGAGTTCTACAAATTGCTTTCCCAATTATGATTAAATTGCACACAGCAATACAAACAGAAGATACCTACCGATATTGTCAAATGTTGTTTTTTTAAATGGAGAGAGAAAAAAAACATTTTAAATCTTTATAGTTTTTCCAACTGAATAATTTTATCACTTAAGTTGAAACAAACTCCTGTCTCAGCAAAGTTCCTGTGGTGAACACAACTGTTGATCGTATTCTATAATTAGAAGTGAAGAGATGGTGCTATATGCAATACCAATTGCTTAAAGGTATGCGTCTTGGCATTAGATTTGCTAATGTTAGTGCAGTTAATTCAGATTCCACTAAAATCATAGCATTATTCTTATGGTGATAAATGTTTGCTAGTTGGATATTAAAATCTTCTGTCATTTCTAAAATTTACTATGACATCCAACAATTTTTGTAAAACTATCAGTTTAAGTAAGCTAACCCACATGACAATTCTGTGGACAAACCAATCAAAGGTTCAAAAGGATCTGATAAAACCAATTTAGACAAATTTTTTCTTATTTCTTTCAACTAAAATATACAGTTTCTGCAACTTTCTAGTATAATTTTAGCTTGCTTTGATGCAGTATATATAGGCAGACAAAGTGATAAGAAATCCATGATAGTGTGGGCTTTTTTAAATCAGCAGATGTTTGGAATTATTTTGTTGTACTGTATCATAAAACAGTTGTACAATTTACCAAAAGGAGCGTTGAAAAACTTGGTGTAATTGTGATGAGAAAATTCTACATTTGAGAAGGAGACAGGAAACATTTCAAGCCAGGTGATTTTGTTGTGTTAATAATGGTAGCTTTTTAAATTTTCTAACACGTCAAATAAATGCTGGGGCAGCAGGATTAGTAGAAGAGAAAGTGTATGATAAACATGCATTTCACATGGCTTTGCAATTTGTCATTGATAGAGATATATGTAAAACCATAATATGTATCTACCTACCTACCTACCTATCTCTATATTAAGATATGAATTAATGGCATGTGCTGCCCTTATTGAAATTTATCTACTTCATGACTACGTAGTCTCTTTTTCTTTTTTTTTTAAATTAATCAGAATATATTTACATTCCTGGCAGCAGAATCAAAACTGGATTATTTTGTTCCCTGGGGTACCACAGCAGGAGAATAAAACACAAGCACAATGGAGAGGTATTTATACACACATGTATTCCATACCCACCCACTGTGGTGCTATGCCCCTTTTAAAGGTGGCTGGGGTCCATATAGAGGTTGATGAGCCTAGTGCAGCGATGACCTAGAGAGCTTGGTCTTTTAACTCAGGTAATAAAGTCTCATGCTTTAAGATCCAGAAGTCAGAGGTTCAAGCCCTGCTGCTGACAACTCACCCAGGGCAGCATGCTGCACACAAATCTATTTATTGACAAAATAACTTGGCTCATTTTACTTGGCTCTCTTTTTTCAAAATAACGGCATTAGGCTGCACTCAGGCCTAGCTGCTGATGAGCACAGCGATGCCACGCAAGTGCTATACAGAAGAATAATTTAAAAAAAACACAATAATTCTCAGTGTGCTTTTTCCATTTTCACACCTTGGCCATTAAAAATAAAAAGAAGGTTGTTTTTTTTTTAAAAAAAAAGCTAGTAACAGAAACTGCGCCCCAGGCTAATTTTGTGGAAGGAGAGTTTCTGCTCTGACAAACATATGTAACACATATTTAATACTCATGGCAGTTTTACACACACATTGAAAGAATATATTACACTCCTTATGTGAAAAGCTTTGGTCCAAAGCAGATTACAGTCAAGTTCTAAACTAAAACAAGAGTTCACGGAAATGCAAACACCTACAAATAGAGCCTCTGTAACAAACCATGCTGAACTTGAAACTAGATATTCAAATACCTCTTAAATAGTAAATAGGGGTAACAGTTTAATCAACATTCACAGATTCAAATCCAAGCCAGGTCAGTAGAGATTGAAAGTTATTCTTTTACCATGGCTGTTCAGCGGCTTGTGTACTATGAGAAGGTCTACATTCAGCAATGCTTCACACAGCTGCAAAATCTGCAATGGCAAGGGCATCCAGACTGGGGCAAGGACTCCTCCTCCATATGGGCCCCAGCCAACATTAGAAGGGACAGGCAGGAAGGCTGGGAACAAGTGCAAGTAACAGGAAGAGACAGGAGAGGGAGCAGAGCAGCTCAAGCACCGTTAGGAGATGTGGAAAGTTAAAGAGCAAAGGGCTCAGGCATAACCAGTTTTCCATGAGAGGCGGGGATTGGAGAGTGATGGAGCAGAATGGCTGGAGCCACTGCTGTTTTCACAGGAGCAGAATGGGGAATAGTGTGAAGCAGGGTCCAGATATAGGAATAGGTGCTGGAACTAGGGGTGCAGGGGTGCTACCACAGCCCCTGGCTTGAAGGGGTTTCTATTATATGCAGGGTTTACAGTTTGGTTCAATGGCTCCCACATTCCAAATACCTCAGCCTCTCCTGCCCCCCAAACCCCTCATCTCCATCCCCACCTGGGAGTGCACACCGCCAGCCAGAGCCCTCACCCCCTGCCCCAGCCCAGTGAAAGTGAGTGAGGGTGTGGGGAGAGCAAGTGATGGAGGGGGGATAGAGTGAGCAGGGGCCTCAGAAGGGGCATGGCAGGGGTGTTCAGTTTTGTGCAATTAGAAAGTTAGCAACCCTAAGCAGAAACAACAACAAAGAGTCCTACCCTGCAAAGAGGTGAAGGTGAAGGGGAGGATTAATTATTATTGTTACTACTAATTATTCTTTAGAAGATAGGATTGGTTTGTTAGAGGGCAGAACTGATTGGGGGCATGGGGCAGGCATAAGCTTTATTCAGTGGCAGTAACACAAGTATTTTGCACCCTGACTAGCAGGGTTAGCTCTTGGGTGAAAGAGGCACTGGTGAAAACTTTCCAACTGCTCATAATTCTTCCTTCAAACCATCTGAAAAGAGAGGGAGCAAACTGTGGCACATGAACGGTGGAGATTCTAGCACCCTACACACCTAGCTCACTCCCTGGCCTGGTGTGTACATTTCTGCTGAGACAAAGGAAGGGGAAGCAGTGATATCTGATGCGAAGGTTGGGGGATCAAGGTTTGTACCTAGCCAGTCAGGTTCTGGAACCGAGACAACAAAGAACAAGTGTCACTTTCAATATCAGATACGTAAAATCTTATTTTTTTAATTTGACTTTAAAAAGTAACATACGGATTTTGAACCCTCTTAAAAGTTTGGGGATATTCAAATCAGGGAGCAGGGGCAAATTACCGGAACTGGGTTCAGCTCAATGTTTTAAACTCATTTTCACAACTCTCAAATAAGTTTTTCTATTTCCTGTGCTTCAGTATACTGACTTAATTTTGCACCCTCTTATATTAGTATTTGGCTTCTGTTTGGACTTTGTTACATTTGTTTTAGGTTGCGCAGTTTCTCGTTTGAAGAATGTTTCCTTTGAATAATAAATGCATAAGTGAGGCTTCAGTACAATGTTTGTAAAAACTCAAACCTGGTCTTCAAGGAGAACGGGGTAAAATAATAAGCAACTAGAGCATGGCCTTAAGAAAACAGTGAAATTTCCATATAAAATATTGAAATTGTGAGAACTCAAGTTTTAAAATAAAAATCCCATGTCTTATGATTAAATCATGAGCTCTCGTCAGCTTGCTAGTACAATAGTCTAGATGCCTTCCCCTAAAAGCCAGGCAGTCTCAGGGGAGCTGTCTTGCTAATATGTCTCAGTAGAAAGTAGTCTGTTCACAATTGCCACTAATTTTACTTACCTCATTTTCTTGGTACCTCAAGGAGTTTTATAATGGCTGGCTTTTTGATGCATTTTAACACTGTTTAAAAAGGCATCAGCCTGAATGAAGAGAAGAAAAAACTGCTACTGTGTCTTTCTCTGCATGTCTGAAGTCTGCTTGTGAGCACCTTGCCATTTTGCTGGCACAGCTACATATGCTTCTCACATAGGCTACATTTCTAAAGCCTCATATGTAGGGTGACCAAATAGCAACTGTGAAAAAACAGGACGGGGGTGGGACGTAATAGGTGCCTATATAAGAAAAAGTCCCAAAACACGGGACTGTCCCTATAAAAATGGGACATCTGGTCACCTTACTCATATGGCAATTGGGTATAAAATATTAATCTGTTACAGTAATGCAAGGATTATAGGGGATGGTGTCAATGAACACCACAAAATGATAAAGGCTATAAGCTGGGGGTTTATCAGTTGGAAGTGACAGAGGAGGAGAAAGACTTGGGTGTATTGGTTGATCACAGGAGGACTATGAACTGCCAATGTGATGTGAGAAAGGCTAATGCAATCCTAGGATCAGGTAAGGCAGTGCTTCTCAAAGTCGGGCCACCGCTTGTTCAGGGAAAGCCCCTGGAGGGCTGGGCCGGTTTGTTTACCTGCCATGTCCACAGGTTTGGCCAATGTCGGCTCCCACTGGCTATGGTTCGCTGGCCCAGGCCCATGGGGGCTGCAGGAAGCGGCGCGGGCTGAGGAATGTGCTGGCCGCCCTTCCCGCAGCCCCCATTCACCTGAAGCAGCAAACCACGGCCAGTGGGAGCCGTGATTAGCTGAACCTGCAGATGCGGCAGGTAAACAAACCGGCCCAGCCCACCAGGGGCTTCCCCTGAACAAGTGGCGGCCTGACTTTGAGAAGCACTGAGGGGTAAGGTATTTCCAGTAGAGATAGAGGAGTATTAGTACTGTTATATGAGACACTAGTGAGACCTCATCTAGAATACTGTGTGCAGTTCTGATCTCCCATGTTTAAGAAAGATAAATTCACACTGGAACTGGTGCAGATGTAACGCTGACAGACCCTGTCATCAGCAGGCAGGATCGAACCGGGAGCCTCAGGCATGAACCTCTACCGCACGAGCTAAAAGGCAGCAAGCTCTTAGCTAAGGCTGTAAAGCAGACTCATTTAACTCTCTCTCTAAGAGCTTGTCTACACTACCTGCCAGATTGGTGGGCAGCGATCGATCCAGCAGGGGTCAATCGACCGCTGAGCATTCTCCCATCGACTCCGGTACTCCACCAGAACAAGGAGTGCAAAGGGAGGGTCGACGGAAGACTGTCAGCTGTTGACCTACCGCAGGGAAGATACCGTGGTAAGTAGATCTAAGTATGTCAACTTCAGCTACACTATTCACGTAGCTGAAGTTGCATATCTTAGATCGACCCCATGCGGTAGCGTAGACAAGCCCTAAGTGATCTCAGTGCCACTAGATGGGACAGAACATCACACCCAGGAGGTGTGTGGGTGTTGGGGCTGATTGCAAGTTACCTTGGCCTGTTACAGAATGGTTCGGGGGGAGCTAGTTGTGAACTGGCTTTGACGGGCCAGGCTGGCTTGCAGCCACTCAACTGGATAAACAAGAAAAGAGATAAGGAGGGCCTGAGAGGGTTAAGTGTGGGAGTAGAAAACAGTAGTGTTTCCTGCCAGAGCCTGCTAGTGGATGTACATGACCCCCCCTTAGAAAGAGATGATAAAAAAAGGGCTATGCAAATTGCTTTAGACAAACAGTCTCACCTGCAGACCCTGGCCTTGTGGTTGCCCAGGAATTCTGCACACTGGACCAGTGCCTGCTATGAGCCCTCAGGGACAAGGCTGGAGGGTCCAGGACTGTCTGTAGCAGAAGGGGTGTAAACATTGATTCTTGCTTCCTTGCTGGAAAGCCTGTATTTAGTAACGCATGAAGGCTGGGAAGCTTCTTATACTTGGGCAATAAAACTGGTTATACTTATGTACCTGGTGTGGCTTCATTGAGTGTATCCGAGTCCCCCCACACACACCCTTTGGCTTGACAGCAGGTTACATAGAGAAGGGTTACTAGGATGATCAGAAGAATGGAAAACCTACCTCATGAGAGAAGACAAAGAGGTTGGCTTGTTCAGCTTAACCAAATGATATGACTGCTCTCTATATACTTACATACATACATACACCAGAGGGATAAATACCAGGGAGGGAAAGGAATTATTTATGTTAAGTGCCATGGCGAACCGCAGCCACTGGGAGCTGTGGGGGGTCATGCCTGCGGATGGTCAACATAAACAAAATGTCTCACGGTCTGCCAACGGACTACCCTGATGGGCTGCATGCCAATAGTTGCCGACCCCTAGACTAGATGATCATGATAGTCCCTTCTGGCCTTGAAGTCTATCTAGTTGATGTTGGGCAGGAAGCTTCAGATCAGCTGACCTTCAAAGCAGGTTACCTCAGATTTGTCAGAGAATGAAGTGGATTGTTATACATACAAAATTGCTCTCACCAACCAATGCAAGAAAAATATTTTTATGTATAATGCAGAATTAGAAATTAACTGTTGTTCCCACTATTTGAGACAAAAGGCAGGTAAGGTAATCCCTTGAGACTGACACGGCTACATCTATACTGTTCCAGCTACTTGAAAGCTAGAAATGGGAAGCAGAAAGGTGGTTTTGGTTTTAGATTCATTTACTCCAGGAATGTGGAGTATTTCACACTTTACAAAATGTACCTTGTTTAACCATGATTCCCAAACTGAATACTCTCCTTTTCCCCTTTAAATAATTATTCTCTTACTTCTAGGGCCACAAGGACAATTTTAAATATGCAAAACTCAGCAACTCCAAAGTGATACTATATAGCTGTAAAAAACAAACAAAAAAAAAAACAAAAACACACACTTAATAAAACAGTCTCAACACTGCAAAAATATAGAACAGAGTGAAACATGGAGTAAACCAGCCTCAGCTTTGGAAAAATACATATAAAACTAGCAAACAACTCTTATGTTTCAGAGCTCACTTTATATAAGCATCCAAAAGCCTAAATGTTTAACCCACCTAACCAAATGAGCAGGTCTGCAGCAAGTTCCATGGATTTCTATCCCCACACAAATCGTTTCCATCAATTGGCCTCGCAGGAGACCCTTCTTCCGATAATGTCCATTCCATTCTATCCAGTGTCGTCATCTTTTGTCAGGGTACGGGAAAGACCACTGGACTATTAAACCACATCAATGTCTTTGGTGGGTAGGTCTGCTCCCCACTGGTATTATCTGGGAGAATATCTCCTCTTCCTTTCCCACACAGGCCTGAGAGGAAACATCAAAATGGCTTCTGTTAACTCTCCTGAGGGCATTGTAGGCCCAGCAAATCAGGGAACCTAAAGGAAACTACATGTGATTTCAACGTGAAACAAGACCTAACCTGAATAACCCAGCTTTGAAACAGAAAAAATGCAGAAACATGGAGGCTGCATTAAAATTTTTGTTGGCCCAGTGAAGGAAAAAAATGCCATTGCCAACTTGCATGAAACTTTCATTGAGGCAATTAAAAAACAAACAAAAAGTCGGCTCCACAAACACCAATCTCAAGTGCTTTCAGTTTTGGAATGAATAATTTACAGAGCTAAAGTAGCTGGTTTGCAAAGAGGACATAAGTCCTAATACTACTGATATCTGATGGATAGAGGTATATAATTTTTGTAGAAGATAATGAACTCCGCTCCCCAAGCTTGATCTAGAAAACGTGTGTGATCTCCATATGCATACATCCAAGTAACATTACTAATTATAATAATGCCTGTATGTTTTTAGATGACCACAATGCCACCATTTTGAATCCAGGCTCTTTGATATCTCTGTAGGAGATTGAAAAATCCATCTCTATGCCTCACATAATGAGACTGTCTCGCTCTTAAGGTGATGGTTCACAGACATCTACTCACTAGGAAGTAGGCCAATCTCATTTTGCTGCTAATTTACATGGTACATCTGAACAGCACAATTTCTATCCGCTAGACATCTACGGCGGCCTTTTTCAGCACTACTTTGGATTAAGTAAAATCACAACAGCAGCACTCCAGCAATCTTGGGGATAGTGAACCAGCACTTTGCCAATCTCATTTTACTCCAAACATATTCATAGCAGTGCCATGTCTGTTTCTAAAGCAGGTGTGCAATACCACTGAAGAACAAAGAAGTATGGTTTCAATTCCTTAGCTAATTCTTCCATAGGGCTCCACTCAGAAGGGCAATTTGTAGATAAAGCACTGGGGAGAAATAAGGTGATAAAAACTGTGTCCACCTTTTTTTCAGAAAACTCCTACCATGATCTTTTCTCTATGCATGCTCTTGACTAGTAAGAAATGGAAGATAACACCGTCTTTGTATTTGGAAATAGTATGGCATCAAGACAGCCACACAGGAAGCCTGCATGCATGCTACAGTCCTTTGCATACCCTGATTTTTGTTGTAAATTCACGTTCAAAACCGTGTCAAAACATGCAGCCTCCTTTCCTTCAGCATATGTACAAAGATAAGCCAGTTATTTAAGAACGAGGTCCTTAGTATGTATGCAATTAAGAAAATGTCTATTTTACAGCAGGACTGCTGCCCTGCAGGTTGTACATTTAAATGCCTGTGCTGCACAGCTGGTAGCTGAGTAGGCTTCTTTTAATGACACTAACTTATCCTTTAGCCTTCCTGTATATGTAGTATTTACCTTATGTTAACCATCTCCCAGCAATGATGATAAATGCACTGCACACAAAAACAAATACAATTCTATACAATTGTGTATCCCTATGAATAAAAGAACTATAGTCTTCTGTGCTGCAGCATCTGCCAAGCCCGAAAGCAACTGCAAGAAAATGCACATTTTGGGGGGGTAATGTAATAATAATTATCAACCTAAATGTAAGAGACAATTCAAATGCACCTGGACAAAAGCCCGAATGAGGAAATGTTCTCATATTAAATCCTTGGATGTTATTTACTTATCTGTCTTGCAGTAGGCATGGTATCACTCAGAATGCAGAGTGTCTGACTCTTTGAAAAATCAAACACAGAAAATGCTTCCTATATCTAAAACTGTGAACAGCCTTCCATTTGAGAAAATTGGTTGCTATTCATCAGCAACACATTTGTATGTAAATATTTTCCATACAGGAGATGGTCATGTACTGTATTTTGCTATTAACATTAAAAATCTACAGCCTATAATCAGCCGTGTAGTTAGAGTGGCAGTAAGAGTTCCATTGGAAACAATAGGAAATACCCTTTTTGTCCACAAAACAACTCTGATTAAATCCTCAAAAGTGGATTATGTGAAGAGTCTTTATTATTAGGAAGAAAATATATCCCATTGTACCAAACTTGTCATCAGTGGAAGAGCACTTGTTTAGACAGGAAGATGAAAACTTTCACATGTTGTAGGAAAATGTATTCTCACCCCTTTGCCAACTGGTAGCAGGTTTTGGGGTCTTGCAGGTCAGTTTCACATTGGAGGGGACCTTGGCGACGCAAAGTCAGGTATTTACCTAGCACAATTTACAAAACAAACACAAGTTCTGATTTCTTGAACAGAAATGGCTACAAATTGCACACCTGCAACAATCTCTTGCAGAAACCTCAACTAAAGCACCGCTACCCTGGCACCAAAAAGCAGCTGTCTTGAGGCTTTGTCTCTTTGATATCTCCTGGAGTCTCACTGCTTAAAAAAACCACTGTTCTTTGTTCCAGCTCAGCCCCAGGGCTTTTCACCCAGGAAATCCTTAAGTTGAAAACTGTTCATCTTAGGACCATATGCCCTTGAAAGGTGTGCCTAGGAATAAGCCCTCCTTTTGTTGCTGCTTTGCAATACAAAGGAACCTCAGAAAAGGTTTCACTGCCTAGACAATGGATGCTTTACCCCATGCTATCCCCTTACCAACTATCTAGGTGCAGTGAGTTTCATCCTCAGTCTTTACAAATCAACAACTCATAACATGCATGACATTAACACTGTAACCGTATTATCACAGGGCTCAACCTGAATACACTCACTGCCAAGTGTACTAGGACTACTCACAGCAGTACTACAACCAGTCGTGATTGCAGCAATATTGGGGTGGAGGGAGGGGTTCCACTTAAGAGTCTCATGAATTTTTCGTTTCTGCATTCCAACTCAGATTTGTCCTCATCCAAAACAGCTGCCATCCTCAGCAAGATGGCCACTATATCCAGTTTGCCTTTGTAGGCGAAAAGCAGGCTGACCCAGTGAAGATGGATGCAATTTCCCATTGTCTTCAGTGGGGCTGAAACCATGCTGCCTTCAAACAAGACGGTAGCTCCTCAGTAGGCTGGTGAGACCAGGCATAGGATAGGAGAACACAGAGGTACAGTAAATGGGACCATGGGTCAGTAGGGAGGGAGAATGTATTGGGGAACAAAACTGGAAACTATGAGGTTCTAAGGGAAAATGGGGAGCAGGCAGTACACTGGGGACAGTACAGGGAGTAAGAGGCAGAGAGGAGAATGTCATGGCTAGGAGACTGAGGGGAAACAGGGAAATATGGGGAGCAATTTTGTGAGAACGTGCATGGGCCAGTTATCTATTGTCTTGGAAGGGAAGGGGAAAGAGGCTAGACTGGCAGGTCCACAACCAGGGGATAGGAGAGGGTAAGAGGAGTGCTCTCCAGTTAGTGAGTAGGGAGACTACATTTTAATGCATGTAATTAAGGTGGAATTGACTCTGAGATGGTTACACACAAATGCACATTGATGGTGGGCAGCTTTCACTAAAGGTGAAAAAAAAAGACAGTGGAAAATGAACACCTGGGGTCAGCAAGACTGTGATCGTTATTCTTAAACCACATCCAGCGTTATTGTAGCTGAGCTCCTCCCATATCATGTGTGCTAATTAGGGACTCAGTCTTGCCTTTTGCGATTTAATTTCACTGTGATTGCACAGTATTAGTATAATGCCACCTTTTGTTACTACTGTAAAATACAAATGGAATATTTTAATATAAACAATGGGGACCATTTTTTCAAAGTCTGGTGTACACAATCACTGATACTTTATGCATATCCTTTAGAAATACACAAACATCCAATGTGTACATGCATATTGGTTACTGGAATACACAGACAAATGGCCAGCTAGGCACCTAGCTGGCTATGCGCACATAGATACCTGGTTTGCAAACATTCATAAGCTATTTGCACACAAATTGGGGAAATAGAAGCATGCATGCAATTGCATATGCCCAGCTTTGAATATTTGACCCTGGATCTAGAAGCAAAGAATATTTGTTTTAAAATTACACTAGCACTTGTGGCACCTTAGAGACTAACAAATTTTAGCATAAGCTACAGCCCAGCAAGACAACTCATTTAAAATATTTGTGAATTGGGTATGATTTGGGGAAAATATTACATTCGAAAGATCTTAAAATGCAAACTATGATTGCACATTTACTGTACATGTCTAACTGATAGTGAACAAGGCTACTAATTTTACATGTTTTAAAATGTGAGTTGACACAAACAGTCCCTCTATGCTGTGTAGGAGTCAATTATTGGCAAACAACTGTTCTGCACAAACATCAAAGCTGGCAGGATTGACTAATTTGAACTAAACTTAAAACATTCAAGTGACTGTTCAACTCTGGTGATGACAACTCTACTCTTTATCGTATTACGTTTGAAAGGCCTACATGTGCTTTCCACTTATCTTTTGCAGTCCATGTTCAAGCCTTTCAGAAGTTCTTATTTTAATATTTAGGACATGAACACAAGAGACTGCAGATCAGCTAGCCATTTTTAGAGTTTTCTGTTTGCACATTGCCAGCACATCACGGGTAATACTGCTACTCTTCCTTATCCACCTCATCATTAGGTGGCAGTGTAGCAGTACATATCATTGATGCATAATTGGTATACAGTCCCATAGCATGGGGGACAATTTGTTGCCCATCAGATGACTGAATTTACATGAGCTCTGCATTTTAAAAAATATCTGTCTGAGAAATCCCATCCTTATTGATTTGGTTCTGTGTTCTTAATACAATGATTTAAAAAAAAATCCAGTTTACTGCAATTCCTCATCTGGAAATCAGTGTTATAGAATTATTCCCTCATAAAGGGCATTCTACCAAAGAGACATTTTTAAGGTATTTTTATTTTGGGCTGAAGGAAGAACCTGATGCTAAGTTATTTGTAGTAGTGGATAGCAAGCAAGCATAGCCTGTTGCCTACCACACAACTACTCTACTCAGCTCAGCAATTTGATCTCCCCAGGCTCAGATTCAGTAAAATAGATTTCAGGGCTGGCATTTAAATTGTCACGAAGTTGGCATCCCATAGAGAATTGGGGAAATGGTTGTTCACAAGCCTTAGCTCTATTGGGCCCAATTCTCTTCCCATCTACCCTGGTGTAATTCACTGAAGTCAGTGGAGTTGCAGCAGTGTAAAATTGGTGTAAAATGATATGATAATCAACATTGTCGTCTCTTTTCACAATCCATAAGAAAGTCCTGCATCATACACATGGAAAGGGATTTTCTGAAACCAACAGAAGTAGAAGAATAACTGAAGTATGCCAGAGCCTCAGCTGGTACAAGTCAGCCTAGCTCCATTGCTGGCCCAGTGTACTTATCTGAAGAAACTGATGGTGCCATCATATAAAGATCAGTCCAGTGCAGCACCAGTCTCTGGTTAGACAGGAACAGAATCTCAAGTCAGTAGTTTTGCTCACTTCAAATCCACTTAAAATTGATGTTTAGGGTAAAATATAAGGCTTACATGATCAGGGTTGTTCAGAGGGCATTTTGCACCAACCTTGAAATAAGGTCTTTCTAAAGAAAGATTAGAGATTCCCTTTAGCTCAGGTCTGCTGTGGTTTGGCAGAACAGAAGTGGGTGCCATTTGTTAGATACAATGTGAATAAAGAGTTTGTACAAGTGAAGGGACATGCCCTTCTGTTCTGCCCTAACATTACAGACCTGATCTAAAGTCAAGCACTATGCTTTCTTTAAAGTCCTTTATTTTAGCATTTCTGCAAAACACTCCATCCGAATAATGCCAAACTTTTAAGCTTTGAAAACAATGGATGCATGTTATGGTGCCTGTCCTGCAGTCCTCCTCAAGCAAAACTCTGATTGATTTCAATAGAAGCATAGTCTGACTGAGGGGAGTGTATTCAAACCCTGAATTTGTCAGGCTGAGTTTGGAGGGCTTAATCTCATTCCTATGGAAAGTGTTCTGATGTGTTCGCACTGAAGCTTTTATAAAAAAGCATGTTGGGAAATATTGTACTTTAGTTTGCAGATTTACTAAAAAATTATCTTTCAACTGAAATTAACTACAATAGTGTTTTTTTACTTATGGATTTCTTGCAAATAAAAATAAAGTGTGTCCAGTACCAGAAAAATAGCTTTCAACTAAGCAACAGCTGGATTGAAACTCTGGGAATTCTTTGCGTTTTTGTCTCGGTTTGGTCTGATTGCTAGCCAGATCATTTCCTGTAGAGGGAAGTCTTATGTCACAAGGTCACCAGCTATTATATATATAAAGTTCTCAGCAGGCATTTATTTATACAAAAAAAAGTGTTAGAAACTAAAAAAGTGTGAAATACAAGTTGTCTCATCTTAGACTAATTGGATAAATCTTAAAAATTCTTGCACACACATTACATAGTCCAGTTTTTTATCTATGGACATATTCCTTCAAATTGTGTTTTAATCTTCACTAGCCTGGTGAACATGAGGGTGACCCTGAAGAGGCAGTGAAGCAAATACACCCTCAGTGAAAAGGTTCACCTCATTCCCCCTTCAGGAACATTTTATAGAAAGAATGGAATAAAAACAACCCAAAGTAGCAGAAACTAAAAACATGGGCACTTTGGGTAATTAGATTTTAATGAAAGAGCATCAGGAAAAACTAGGATTTCCAGCTTCTACAAGAGGCCCTCCAACGGTCTAGACCAGTGTTTCCCAAACTTGGGACACCGCTTGTTTAGGGAAAGCCCCTGGCAGGCCTGGCCAGTTTGTTTACCTGCTGCGTCTGCAGGTCTGGCCAACTGCGGCTCCCACTGGCCGCAGTTCGCTTGTTTAGGGAAAGCCCCTGTTGTGCTGGGCTGGTTTGTTTACCTGCTGAGTCCACAGGTCTGGCTGATCGCGGCTCCCACTGGCTGCAGTTTGCTGCTCCAGGCCAATGGGAGCTGCTGGAAGTGGCGCAGGCCAAGGGATGTACTGCCTGCCGCTTCCAGCAGCTCCCATTGGCCTGGAGCAGCAAACTGCAGCCAGTGGGTGCCGCGATCAGCCAGACCTGTGGACTCAGCAGGTAAACAAACCAGCCCAGCACAACAGGGGCTTTCCCTAAACAAGCGGTGTCCCAAGTTTGCTCTAGACTATAATAAATATATCCAGAAACCTGTCTTTGTAAAGAATTCATGGCTACATACACATAGACAACCAGTTAACACTCATACATGACACTGGAGAATACAGTCTATAACCTTCAGTTCCTAAAGGACAGACCTCCAGCATCTGAAAATTAGGTAAGTGCCTTTAAGCTCTCAGTACCAATAGGTCTTGTCATCTGTCGGCCTCCGGCCAACAGAAGGAAGTGGAGCTAGGGATTATCATATCCCAAACCCTATTTCAATTATGACATGTTAGGAAACTGGGACAAAGAAGAATGATGTTTTGATTCACCCCCCATCCCACTGACCCAGATGTAAATTGCAATTTGCATTCACACTCATCAGCAAGGGGTGGGGCAGCTACACTCCAAGGGGAATTCACTTTGGAGAAGAGTCTGCGATATCTGTACTTCTTTATCCATGGGTATTCTGCAAGGGAAAAAGCACAGTTAACTTATAGCTGGGTCTCTACTGGAGCCTCACCAGCAGAGGTTTCCAGGAGGATATACTGAATTAGTGCATTTTCCAGGTGCTTTGACATTGGTTCCTCCTCTTATTTTAAATATACTTTTTTTCTGTTATGTGCCAGCCTCCACCACAGTAATAATGTAAGTTGAGAAACAACATGTAATAAAACAACACGCATGACCACCAATGTCTTGTTGAGCTTGAATGCCTGGTTATTTCATGCAGAAAACTTATATCAAACTACTGGTTAACAGAGCCAGACTCTGCTCTCACTTACTACAGTGACAATCAGAAGCAACTCCCATGAAGTTGCAGTGTCCAGCTAGTGTCAAGTCAGAAGATATTATGGGCTATCTGTCCTCCTACCATTCCACAGGAGACATTCCTATGTGTAGTGTAGCAACATTCCCTAAACCCAGGGGTGCTGGGCGTGTGGCAACACCTCCTGGCTTGAAGTGGTTTCCATCAGATACAGGGGATACAGTTTTGTTCAATGGCTCTCAGATCCCCTATAAAAATTGTTCCAATGCCACTGCCTAAGCCAGCATAGTATGGCAGGACTCAAAAATAATAATTGGGGAAAGCAAAGTTAAAAATGTGACATAACAGAGAGTCATTAATTGTCTGCATAAGGAATAAAGTGCTCAGCATGAAGTTGAAAAATTAGAAAACAATACCTTCCACAGGAGTCTTCAATTATACTTTACAGTGGCTAAATTTTACAGGCATTATTTAAAAAAAACAGTAATAGTTCTGCTGAAGGCAATGTCGTAGGTTAATTCTCTCACCAGTAACTTCCTTTTGTTTAGCACAAGTTTGTGTGGTATTGATTTTTTTTAATCCTTCCTACTCTTTATTTGAGTTCTAACAGCTAAGAAATTGGGCCTTAAATCTCCACTCAATCACACCAATTTTACACCAACAGAACTCCTTTTAAATAAATGGAGTTGCACCAGCCTAGAAGACAGAGAATAAAGCCATACACATTTACACATGACTCTGGCTGACTAGGTTTGTATAGTAGCTATATAAGAAGGACTAGACATAGAGCGTGCTAACTACCATGCGGTATAGATCACCAAGCACACAGTGCTTGTGCAAGTCTGGTAATGGCATCCTGCAGTGCTCCCATTACAATCAATAGGACAGGGATATTGGAGAGAGTTTCACTCTAAGATTAATACTGAAAGGAAAATGTGAGTATTAAAGAAGAATATAAATACATATTAGTTTAAATACAGTGTTGTATTTCATACACATTCTATTTAAATTACATACCAGTTACAAGATTTAGGAGCCAATATGAAGCACTGGAAAGCTAGGAAATGCCAAATTTAAGGTTGCTTGTGCAACTATTCTTCTGCTCCCTTGTGCATCTACCCCACTGTAGCAGGGTGGTCACCCACTCCTGCCTGGAAGGGCTTAAAACAGCCCTGGAGAGGGCTGGGACAGGGGGGAAAGTTGGGCTGATTGGGAAGCAGCTGCAGCTGGGGCCACACGCCAGTCAGGGCTCAGCTGGCCCTTATAAGAGGGCAGTGGGCTAGGAGCACAGACTCTCTCTCGCCTTTGGAGAGGGAGGGATTAGGCTGCCTGGGGAGCTGAGGAAGGTACCGAGGGTGGAGCAGTACTGGGGAAGGGCTAGGGAGCTCCAGCCTAGCAAAGCCCCAGACTGGAGGCCGAAGGAAGGGCCCACTAGAAGGTACTAGGGCTACAGAGGGGCAGCTCTGCTATAGGCAGAGGCAGCAGTTCCAAACCCAACCTGGCCTGTGATGAGTGGCTTATACTGCAGTCCGCCCCAGGGTGAGGGGCCTAGTTAGTGATTGGCAGTAGCCTACGACTGAGGCGAGGCGGGGATAGTGGGTGGGGGTTCCCTGGGGAGGGGAGACCCAGAGACTGAGGGGTGTACTGCCAGAGGGCGGTACCCAGATATGCAAGGGACACAGGGGCCAGGAAAAGCGGGACACTGGCCTGCAGAGGGTGCTCCAACAGTTGGAGAGCTAATTCCCAGAAGATACCAGCAGGAGGTGCCATATGAGTCTGCATATGGTTACACCCCTGTACTGAATGAGGCAAGGATCCTGTGGAAAAAACTGTACCTCAGCGTGTAATTAAAGACTGCCACAATGTGTACACAATGGGGCTGAAGAATCCAATCTTTCAGCCTAGCATTTCCTAATTGTCAAGTGCTTCACTTTGCAACTGAAATATTCTTGTATCAGATTTTTTGTATTTAACAGTCTAGATTTTTTTAAAGGAAAAAAATGTAAATTATAAGCAACTGTACCAACCCTTACATCATACGCAGTCATCAACCCTGAACCTTAAGCACTGCAATACAGACCTCTGCCCTTTGAGCTATAGGACTAATTCTATAGTAGAACCTCAGGAGTTACAAACATCAGTATTACAAGCTCACCCAATCAACCACACCCCTCATATGGAACCGGAAATACACAATCATCAGCAGCAGAGCCCAGAAAAAGCAAATGCAGTATCGTGTTAAACTGCTAAAAATAAAGGGAAAGCAGCATTTTTCTTCTGCATAGTAAAGTTTCAAATCTGTATTAAATCAATGTTCAGTTGTAAACTTTTGAAAGAACAGCCATACTGTTTTGTTCAAAGTTACGAAAAACCTCCATTCCCAAGGTATACATAACTGAGGTCCTACCGTATTAGCTGGCAGCAGAAGCAAGCTGTAATCCCAGAGTAGGGGATAGGCCACTGGGGTCAGGTGCTGGATTTGGGGGATGGTTGAGCAGATGCCCCAAGAGTGTGATTAGTTGAGGGGAAAGCAGTAGTACCCCCACTCTGCTACTGCTAGCAGTTCCCAGGCATGCTGTGCTGCTGCTGCTGCTTTGACCCTGCCAGGGGCCTGGCCTTTTCAGTTTTGTGCTCATTTATATTGGCATACTGCCAGTATCTTCTTGTGCAACAGAAATGACAGAAGGGAAATTGTGATTTTCAACAGCTAATATCTAAGCCAAACTACAGAATTACAATGGCCAAAGAAAAAGGCACTTCCCTAGTCTGAGGGCTTTTGCCCATGCTGAATTTCAAAGGCCAGCTGCATACAAAGAAGGTGGAATGGAAAGTGTAGGCAACCTAAAAAAAGGGGTTACCTAAAAAAATTGGGTTAGCTCGTAAAAAGAGCCAGTACTTCCTCATCCTCTTGTGTAAAAATAGAGGGCACCAAGGCAGCAGTTAAGGACAGAAGGAACATCAGTTTCTTTGTTTAAGCCTGATCTTTATCACAAAAAGGTGGACAGATAAGATACCCCACAGGAAGTATAACAATGGCAGTCTTGTTTCCCTCGAGGCTTGTCAGTGGAGCAGTGTCTCATTTATTCATTTACATAGTGCAATCCATTTATGTATTTAACAGCAAGGTAAGTAGGTGGAACGGGAAAAGACATTTCCATCAAATGGAGAAATAACCAGGGGTGCTGCAGCTGTCTTGTTCCTTCATAATGATGCGGATGCCAATCTCCAGGTAACTGTGCAATTAGCTGTTGGCACCACTGATGTGGCCTTGTTATCACAAACAGAATGCTAACACACACAAAAAGCAATTCAACTAACTGCAGACAAGTTACACCATTTTATTTTTCACATTTATAAAGGCACATCATTCCCAAACAGAGAGCTGATATTTGCGAAGGGTTAGATAGCCATTTGGGTACATGAGGGTGGCACAGATTTCACTGCCCCAGGTTGCAAGCAGGGTAGCATGTCCTATGCACCATCCTCTCCATGTAGAGCACTCACCCATCCCTGCAGGCCAGTGCAAGGTGGAATGGGAAAGAGGAGACATAATCCCATTGCTTTTCCATTTGTTTTGATGTGGTGTGTACATCTGGGGATGCTAGAAAACAGTCTCTGCCCTTCTACTCATTGTACGAGAGATACAAGAGGGTAGACATTTCCTTTAACCTTCTTCCCCAGGCCCCATACATCCACAATGGAGCCAAGCACAATCTGGCCCCTACCACTTTCCTACACACTCTCTCTCTAGGATGTTCATTTATCTTCCTCACCAACTGTTTTCAATTTTACCTTGAGAATCTGATCTGCAAGGTAATAGGTCAGCCTTGTGCCTCAGGCTTGGGGGCAGAATAGTC
Organism: Gopherus evgoodei; assembly: GCF_007399415.2. Taxonomy (NCBI): domain Eukaryota; kingdom Metazoa; phylum Chordata; order Testudines; family Testudinidae; genus Gopherus; species Gopherus evgoodei. The sequence continues at coordinate 17,616,878 of NC_044331.1, forward strand.
AGTGTCCTCAAAACAAGGTATTCAAATGCATTAGGCACATTTAAAAAAAAATCTACTTCCTGTGAGGGTCCTTTTATCAAGGCTAACATGCTATCCACCAAATGAACTGTAGGGACCATGCTGATCATTATACAGCTGGCAAAACTGTCATTGTAATCATTATAGCTCATCTCCAGGGTTTCCTGTGAGATTCTGAATAGGTGTTGGATATAGCATGCTGCCCCTCACACAGTAATTCTGCAGCATCGAAAAGCAATGAACAACAACAACTAGTTTTAGCACAGAAAGGGAGGAATTCTACCTGGTCCACCCTCCTGATTCTGTTAACACAGGAACAAGCTGCTGCGCATCTTGAAAAGTGTAGCAAATAAAAAGTGACAGCAGAGGTGACAAGCAGCATCTGCACGCTCCTAGGTTTTAGCCATCCTGCAGAGTAACAGTAAGGTGATGCAGCAAAGAGTCCTGTGGCACCCTATAGACTAACAGACATTTTGGAGCATGAGCTTTCGTGGGTGATGTGCAAAATATACACACAAACAACTTCCTACACTTATTGGCCTAGCTGTTCCTCCTTATTAAAAGGTATGAAGCCCATGTGAGAGAGACTCCTGGTAACTATGTATATGTATGTTTTCTAACACATTTATTCAATGCAGGCTTCTTCGAAGTTGCTTTAAAAAAAAGTTCACTTGACTATGAACACTGGTTAATTCATGAAGAATCTGGGCACTTCTAATGAGGTAAGTTGGAAACACCACAAGGTATCAACAAATCAATGTATGGCTCTGAGCTGCCGATGACTAGAAATCTTTTACAGCTTTGGGATAGCTCACCATCTCTGGTGGAAGAGTAGGTTCTTTTAGGTGTCTACTCTTCTTCACTGTTAAATTCCACAAAGCCATCAGCCCTCAGGAAACCCTAGCTAGTATAAAATCCTGCAGCACGTCTCTTCAGTAAGGTTGCCAATGCTCCAGGATTGGCTGGGAGTCTCCAGGAAGTAAAGATTAATCTTTAATTAAAGATTATGTCATGAGGAAATCTCCAGGAATACATCCAACCAAAACTGGCAACCTGACTCTACAGACACATACAAAGCTGTCCTTCAATGGCTTCCCACAGAATATCAAGTCAAGCTCAAGGTACTCAGTTGCCTAGGGCCAGCATGTTTAAAAGGTAAAGCTCTGGGATGAACACAGTGGCAAACTCCACTCCTCTGGTACAAGAGAACACTTCCCACAAAGGTAATGCCCATCTGTGCAGGAGACAGCTCTCTCTCTCTCATTCTCAGGGGCTCATCCCACAGTGTGGAACAAATTCCCATAGAAACTGAGCAGGAACTGGTGAAGTCCTCAAAGTATGAGGTACATTTATTTGACCTGCCTTCTCTAATACCTACACATCATAACATGAACATTAAAAAAAAACCAAACCCACAACTGTACCAGGGCCTCCTTGCTCCTGCTTCTGTTGTGGTCTACAAACTACTCAGAGACCCTTATGCTAGTCCAACACCTTGTGCAGATTATTTTACAAATGGAATCCTATCACCTTCAGCTGTAACAAGCAGGAGAGAGCAATCTCTTCCCCTCCTCCCATGCTGCCTGCTTTCCCCTTCTCCACTTCCTTCCTGTCCTTTGTGGACTCTGGCTAATGGCTTAATTAGCCTTTCAGTCCTGCCCCACCCACAAATCAGGTACAGCTCTGCTTAGTCAGCTCCCTTCTGCCTTGTTTGATTGGAGCTGCTGTGACCAGAGTGTGACTCAGCCTTCCTTGCCTAGCACTCGGTCACACCGACCAAAAAAAAAAAAAAAAATTACACTTAACAGAAGTCTCCCCAAGGACAGGAAGAGCAAAAGAATGAACCACACACAACACATTAGTAATTTCACTTAATGCACTGCTGGAGGCTCTAGAAACTACAGCAATAAGGCAGGTATAAGACCTGAATAGAAAAAAAGTCACAGATGAACAAGGGTCAATATCTTGGTCTCAAAAATTGTGTGTTTACCAGAATATCCAAACCTATTGTGGCTTTTCCCACCCACCAGTTCTATTCCCTGAAACTCGCCCCCTTTCAGCCCTAAGTCTGCATCACCTTCCTTCCCATCTCTGAAAATCTATTAGTTGGCACATCACCTCTGGATCCCAACTGGAACCCTCTCCCTCCCTGCCCCATTCTCTTATGATGACCCTCTTTCTGAGTTCCATATCTCATTCAGCAGTCAAGGCATGTGCTCTCTCAGGATTCCCACTTTCAGTCACTTCAATGCATAGTGCAAGGTAGAGTCCACCAAATACCAGAGCACACCAGATTTCAAAGCATAGGCACCTTGCTCTAACAGAGTCAGTTTAGTCCAGCATCTCTTCTTTAAAGATAAAAGATCTAATCCTGGGTAAGTATAGGAGGGGATGTTGGGGAAACACTAGTGGGAGCTCAGGAGAAAAGACAGGCTGGCAACAATAGTGGTAAAAAGATTAACTTCACCAGATTTTTTGGGTAGGTGCAAATAATTATGCTCCATTGTTTTCTCGAAGCTTTATCTGGACAAAACAGTATTTGTGATTCAAACTTTTAATTTTACATTGCAACAGCAAAAACAAACAACACTGACACCCTTTCCCCCCCAGATTTGAAGGAGATGGACTCTGTAGAAATAATAAATCACCACTTTTTTGGCCATTTCTCCCACGTTAAAATTGTAGACTTTTTGCAGCTATATTTTTCATCCTCAAAACATCAAAGTTCATATTGCAAATTAACAGATGTTTAAGTACTACATAGTGGTGTAAAGAGCAGAGACCAATCCAGGTTTGCAACAAACAATAGCCCTTTCGGCAAAAGACAATCTTCCATGGAATGCTTTCGCTGTATAAACAAACACTGGGCTCTAGTTTCCCTGCTAGTAGATGAATTCTTCATTTCACTATATTTTCTCAACTACTTGCTAAAGCAGTGAACCAGATTAAACTGGTTTGCACTGCCTATGACAGGATATTAGCTATTGAGAGGATGCATATATTAACTGCCAGAACAGATGAGTGCTTTAACACTTGCAAATCACGGGAAGAGAATAGAGCTAGAGGAGTTCATTCATGTGTTCCTCGTTTAGATATGCTGATACCTTATCAGCTCACTACAGACAACAGATGTGTAGGTGAACAGAATTTGAGTACAAACTGTCTACATTACAACTGTGGGCACAAAATACTGTTGGAGTATTAAACAGAGCTTTCAGAAGTGCTTAAGGAGAGTACTACAGAAATTCCAACTGAAAAACCTCTCTCACATATGGAAACTCAAATCTCAATGCCCTAATTAAAAAAACAACACACACACCACACAGAAGGGTCAAAGCAGGCAGACCTCACTCAAGTCAGTGCAGGAAGAGAGGCATAGTTGTTTTAGGGTATATTGTATGTATTATTTACAGGAAAGTCTATCGCTGGGAGGATGACATGACGAATACAGCTTAATTCACATTTTGCTGCATGTCAAACATATTACAGAGACAAGGCGGGTGAGGTAATATCTTTTATTGGACCAACTTAGTTGTGAGACAAGCTTTCAAGCTTACATGGAGCTCTTCTTCTGCATAAAACATATCACAGTTCAGTTCTTATGGCCATTTCATTTGTTTCAGCATTCCACAAGATTAGTGTTTTGTCCTGCCCCTTGAATAAAAAAAGGGTGAAGAATTTTTCTCCAGAAGCTCAAGTCAGCTAAGAAAAGAAACTCCTTGGCTCCTTTCAGGATAATACTCAAAGGAAACAGGAGGCTGTGGTACTGTACAATAGGCAGAGTTTGCTTTAGCTGGTACAGTAACAGTGTGTGAGCAAACTCATTCATCTTTCCATATAAACAGAAGTATGAACAATTAAGGACAAATGCTTGTCTGTTTATCCACAATATATACACTATTATCTGACTGGCTGAGGGATACAGACATTTTAATCTCAATCAGCATCAGACGTTTGAGAATGAAAAGCAAAGTGCATTTCCCTTTTACTGTTAATAGACTTTAGAAATCTTATAATGAGTGACCATGCTACTGGTAGGAATCGGACTGCATGCCTGTTACAGATATGCATCCAATGAAAAGGAGCCTGGTATACTCCCTTATATTCCCAAATCAGCCATTCTGTACCTGTTTGTTCCTTCTGCTGGGCAAGGTGTGAGTTTTTTATAAGGACCTCACAGCTCTGCAAATTCTAAGAACAGAGAAAAAAACCCTGGAAAGCTAACAAAAGGAGGTAATGACTGGGAGTTTGCCAGGTGAGGGTGACCATGCACTGAAATGATCTCATTCTCATTTAAAAAGTCATCCTTGATTTTGGGGCAGAGTGTTTCTTGTCTGAGGCCCTTTACTCACAATGAATAGTACATTAATCCACTGGTTAGTCTCTCTGAAGCCAGTGGGTCAACTTGAGGAGCAACATGCTAATAAGCTATAGTCAGGTGCGTAACAGGGGAACTCACCTCCTGAATGCCTCCTAGCAGATGGGTGTGATAGTGCAATCTTTCTCCCACTCCTGGTGCCCCCTGTAGGTTGCTGACCTCACTAGGTGGGCTCAGCCCTCCAGCCAAGTCAAAGTCAAAAATGGACCCCTTATGGGGTATTCAAGTCTAAAAACACCAAACAAAAGTCTCCCAGGCTCAAACTGGACCCAACCCCTCCTTCCGGAGGGTGCTTTCTCTTTTCAGCCCACCTGGGCTCCCTTGAGTCTCTTCCTGCTCAAACTAACTCCAAAAACTGGAGGTTTTCAACTCCATTTCTGGGCCTTCTGCTCAGGCTTCTAAAGGAGGATTGTCCCCTTCTCAAAACGTAGGCCACTTTGCTGGGGGAGGTGGAAACCCAGGCTCACCCATTATTCCAGATTCCAATCACAGGATCCTATAGACAGCAGATTCATACTGCTTCCTTTAACTAGTTGCTGCTGCATTTTCCAGGCTTCTTACCACCTGGTCCCATTATCTTAAGGTTAAAGTTCTCAGGTCCTCTCTCTCCCCAGCCCACTAAATGTAGCCAGTCAAGTGCCTTTGGCTGGAGAGGCACTCCCTTCCCCACCTCTCCAATCCCAGCCAGGAACAGTGCTTCTATATCGTGATGCCAACTTCTCCCAACCTAGTGCTAAAAATTTCCCAAATCTGGTGAAAATTCCCAGATAAAGTTTTTTACAGTGCTTCTATATCCTGGGAAATTTCCCACAACCTGGGAATTTGTGAGTAAAATGTTTCAACTTGGGAAATTGGGAATTTTCATTCAAAACATTTTACTCACAAATTCCCAGATTGTGGGAAATTTCCCAGGATATAGAAGCACTGGCCAGGAACTGACCTGTTAGGGCCATGCAGCTTCTTTTATATATACCTGCTGGGTTTTAAATGGCTGCTTCCATGACACCTCTCTAGGTAGACCTGGGGGGACCCACCTCCACGGCTCCTTCCTGGAGGAGGTGTAGTAGGACCATGAGACCTCCAGTAGAGGGCCACGAAGAGCCAAGTATAACCCATCACAGGATGTCAGAATCTGACCCATAAAGAGAGCAGAATGTGTGTGGCTTGCCCCTAAAGATATCAGAATTAGGAAAGTCAAGACAGCAGGGAATATTTGACTTGCATCTGCGAAAGCATGTTCCCCAGGGATGTCAGTCATTTTATGAAAGGCAGCTTATAAATTTAATTAAATGTACAATAACTCAGAGGGTGTGGCTAACAGCCACAGCTACTGCTGCATCCCTTTGCCTTAGGGCTAGACTACCCATAGGTTGTATACAATTCAATTAGGGTCAGTTTAGCTTATAGCTAAAATAGCTGATATAGCTAAACTGGTAACAAAAAAACCTGTGTGGACCAGTCCTTACCCCTCACTGAGGGGCAGTAGGTCATTCCAGAGGGGATGCTGGGAACACGAAAGACCTAGAAAGCTCTAAACAATAGGAAGGCCATTAGTTCCACATTTCCTAATACAATTTTGGGTATGTTGGTTGGGCTATTAAGAAGTTATTTATAGAGGTTTGTAGGATCTTTGTGAAAGGAGACTTTGTTAGAAGGAAAAGCATTCATTTTACACTGGCCAGATATATTCTATGCAATGCTCAATATGCACCTGTGGGGCAGTTTCTCAGGGTAAAGCCAATGCATTAGAATGGAGATTACTACACTGTTTATAATGTCCCTCCTCTGTATTTTTCTGAGCCTGCTTTCCCCAGGGGGAGGGGATCTGGTCCCTATAAAATCAAAATGGGGGGGTGCTGAGCGATGGCTGTGCATATAAAACTTATTGTATCTGATATAAGACAATACAGTTAGCACCTACTGTGCCACTTTTCAGGGTTACCGGTGGTGTCCAGGATGAATCACTGCCACCTGCTGACAGCTGGAGACAGCCTGTTCTGTGCTTACAAGAGGAAACTCTCCTCAGCCACCAGCTGTGGGCAACATAGGTGTTCTGCTCCAGGATCTGAGTCCCACTCTTTCCCTCTCCAGGTTAGCAATTTACACACCCTACTTTGTTACACTCAAGTGCCAAGTCCCTTATCTTCTTACCACCCACAATGTACACCAATCCACTGCCTCTGTAGAAGCAGTGCTCCCCAGTTCACTGGTTTCACCTCAGTTCATCATCCTCCTTAGCATACGAACTTAAAACAGGTCTATAGTAAAACCAAACTGAAGTTTATTTAACAGAGCTCGAGATAGAAATTCTAATAGAAGTAAGTATAAGGGTTTGGAAACAGTTACAAGGAAAATAAACATAATATGCAATACTTGTTAACAAGTTACTTTCACATCTAATAAGGTATTTATCAGCCAATCAGCATTTGCAGTGCTTGTCCAGTTCAGAAAGCTGAGATCCACCTTTCACGAGATGCCCCTGCTGGCAAAGTTTCTCTTCTGTAACGGATAACAACTTCTGCCATTTCTTCTGCTCTTATACAGTTACTGGCTACTGTCTCTTTGCCCAGGGGTCCCCTCTCCAGAGAGCTCTTCTGGGGTTACCTTTGTCTAAGTGAATATTCAAGTCTCCACCTGGTTCGGTCAGCAAACATGCTGTCTGTCTCCTGAATCCCTTATTCTGAATGCTGATTGAGTTAGCCCTGATACCACACCTTGCCTCACCTGAAGTCTCACTTCAACAGCTTTGCAAATTGAATATTCTATATTTTACATATCTTTAACTATTTCCCATACAAATATCTTACAATAATCATGACAGTCAGCTAGTTCTGAACTTAAGACGGTCCAACACAGGGTTAATATATGTGCCTGGGTATGTGTGTCTCACCTACTGCACTGGTCTCTCTTTTGTGTGTGCACATGAGGCTGCATGCACAGTTAGCTCGAGCTTCTTCTTGGCTTTCCTTTGGATGCTTTTAGTTCCATTTTCTATGTACTTCTGATTTTTGATGGAGGACATTTCCATTTTAATTAAAATTTAATCCAAAGCAAACTATTGTCCCCTTTGCAATTTAGAGAAAACCACCCAGGCCACATTTGGAGAAAGAGTCCTCAATCCAAGTTGTTACCTAGGGTATGGCTGGCCTAGAGAAAAGGTGATCATTCACAGGATGACAACCAACAACTTGTAAAACACTGGCATGCATAGTAAGTTGTAGTTTTGTCTCAATTTAACGGGTCAATGACAACCTGCCTAGAACAGAACAAGGTGAAATACAGCTTGCCTTGTATACACTAGTATTTTACAGGGTGCTCACTAGCACATGGCAAAATGCCACCTTTTTCCTAATGTAGCATGCTGAGCATCTACAGCTCCAAGTCAGATAAGTGGAACTAGGGATGCTCACAGGACCTCCAAAAATCAGACTTCCAGACTTGTGCTATTTTCTCCAGAATCAACTTCAGTTTCTATGGTGAGATATAGAAGAATTATGCAGATTCCCTTATCCTGGGCTTAAAAAAACAAACAAACAAAAAATACACCACTTTTCCCCAAACTAAAAAAAACCTTTTGTGGGGAGAGGTGACAACGGGGGCAGTAGGAAGGGATGCACCTAGCAGGAACAGGAGGCCAGGGACCCCTGTCTCCCCTTCTGACACCTTGTGGTGATCCGTAGGGTTAAAACTATCTGCTCTTACCATGAAAAAATCTTGTCTGTGCCTGCTGTGGATCAGCTCCCTGAAACCACCAGCCTCTGGCAGCACCGGCAGTGCCTTCCTGGTGTCCGCAGACCTTGCTTTCTCAGTAGAGGAAGCAACAGGTACACATCAACCCCCGAATACTCAGCGCATTCCCTGCAGTGTCCATCCCTTTATCCACTGAGCACTCTCAGAATTAATAGATCTGCTAGTCCTTTAGGAACAGGACACCAGCTTGTCATAACCAGCCCTTCTTGCTTAACACCACAGCACTGAGATATTTATACTGAAAACAGGAATAAGGTTATCAAAGACTAGAGATTCAGGAAATCGTGAGTAAGGATATTGGAAACAAATGGTTACATATAAAACAATCATAAATTTAGTCTCTCGAAAGCATATTAACAGGTTAAACCCCTGTCTAAAGAAGTCTATCTTATCCAAAATCCTCTTCTGCATTTTCAGCCAAGACGGGTTGGTATCCCACTTTTGTGAGTGCAAATTCACTGTCTCTGCTTATGTAATGCCAACAGACCCCGGTCACCTGCGGGCAGGATCGAACGTGGGACGTCTGGAGCTTAGTGAATGAGCCTCTACCAGATAAGCTAAAAGATAACTGCCTATTAGCTAAGGCTGTCGAGCAGACTCATTTAACTCTCTCTCAGTGCCACTAGCTGGGACAGTACACCACACCCAGGAGGTGTGTGGGTTACACTTACTTCCTACATGCAGAATGATAGGGTGTCTTCTTTGCACTCTAGAAAAAACCTCAAAATTCATTGTCTTTGCTCATAATCTTTTGTGGATTGTTCCCACTCTCCCACCCAACCTGCCCCCACATGCTCCTTTCCTTTTGATTTCACCATCTTTGCATTAACATTTGACTTAGGATGTAAGCGGACATGCATTGCTTTATCTTACAATGCTTTGTTTACGTCCCAACAGAGAGATACATGTTTCTTACCTCCTGTCAGGAGGAACTCGTGCAAGGCCGGCTTTAGGCCGATTTGCCCGATTCTTGTGAATCGGCTCCGACGCTTATGAGGGCCTCGCAGCGTCTGGAAGAGGGGCCCCGCAAGGTAAGGAAGGACCCTCCGCCAAATTGCCACCGCTACCTTTGGCAGCGGCACAATCGCTGCCACTGTCTTTGATGGCATTTCGGCGACAGCTCTTTTGAAACGGGCCCCGCACTTCCTAAAGCCTGCCCTGAACTCGTCTAAGGCAGGTTGCCCTTTTGGTGATCTGCTTTTAATTTATATGCTTAAAAATATAAATTTCTGCTATAGATACACAACTCCTTGCCCAATACATGTACACTTGTACTGATGACCAATGTGACAGTGGTTTTCATTTGAGACCTCACGATGTTCTTTGGTGAACCAGGGTGTACACATGAGAATCAGGAGATTCCTCTACCCCCACAGAACCCTTTGTCAGTTGGCACTGAGAGGTTGTTGGGTCACACACCTTCCTAATCCCTGGCTGCTAGCAGAATGTTTTTTGCAGTTTGAATCCCAGAATTTTTTTTTTCTGTCTGCTAATTGGTGATTTGTCCCAGAGTTCTCCCCCCCCACACACACTACAATCATAGTCCTGCTTATATCCACTCTTACCTCCCTCTTCTCCAATGCCCCTCTTTCCCCTTTTGCAGAATACACACCCACTCCTACCAGTCCTGCTTACTCAACCCTTCCCCATAAAAATAAAGAAATTAATAAAAAGTGAAATTAACATGATGTGCCCATCATCACCCTGATCACTTTGCTCCTGTCAGTAGCCTTTTCCTCCATCCTTTGTCAGGTTTGGGGTTTGTTTGTTTTTTGGTGGGGTAGGAGGTGTCTTTAAATTGTATGTACTTTGTGGCAAAGGGCTACATCTTGTGCATGTACAGCACCTAACATAATGAGGCCCCAACCCTGACTGGGGCTTTGGGCACTACAGCAACATAATTAATACCATTATGAAGTTGAACTAGAAACCAGTATACATTGCCTTTGCACTGTGCCAAAAATCTAGTTGAGACTTACACCACTTTAAGAAAAAGGATCAGAATCAAACAATGCAGATTTAGCCTTCTCTTGCTTCACTACCTGACTTTATTTTCCTTTCAGGGAGATACGACCATGCAGACCTAGGCTTGGTTTTCAACGTGGCTTGGTTTATTAACAGCTCCACTATTACAGGTGTTAAGCTCAGGCACTGAGGTCTTGCACAACTGGGAGTCCTGCCCAATTATTAATGCATAAAACCCTTCAGGTGTGGGAAATAATAGGCATTGATCAATGATCCAGACAACCTCCAAATACAGTTGGACCATTATAATAGTGTATAGAGAGTGTCGCACCATTAATTTTATCCACCTATCTTCCAGATAACTTTTTACAATTAATATGTTAATTGCCAATATTACTATTAAGTCATACTTCTCTAAAAGCAAAACTGCATCTTTTGCACTTGGTTTACGCAAGGTAACAAGCATTTGTGCAGTGAACCCTGGTATTCAACATTGTAATTACTGAACCCAGAATTAAAATATAGATAAGATGATAAACAGCCCAGGTAAATATTTGAGCTATGGGGTTTATCACTATAATAGAAAGTTATTTTCTTCCTCTGCCTGGGAACGTACCATTGTTTAGTATTCATATGACAGCACAGTCCCATCCCATGCTGATTTAAAGCCTTCATTATAATTGCTAATGATTACTCACGAAAGAGAGCCTATTATATGTAAAAACTGCAATCAGGGCTAATCTATTCACCTATCCATTTTCTACTGATACATTTTCTAAACAAAGCTCTGTCTGAATTGTTCATAATTAGCTTCTATTCTTACATTTTTAATTACTGTCCTCCCCCACCACTACTATCCTCAAACAGAGCATTCAAGTTATCTTCAAACATATTTTTTCCAAGGCTTGGATTGAATTTTTATGTTATGAGTGAGTGAAAACCTGACACTGTGCAATTCAGTGTTCAAAATAAAACATACATATTGTCAAATACTAAATGCCAAAGCAGAAAATCAAAAAGTAAATAGCTTAAAATAAGACTTGGTCTTCCAAGTACATCAGTGGTCTATATTCGGAGCACAATCCTAAGTGGGAGTTTGCTTTAAAAAAAATGAAGCGACAGCAAAGCAGAGTGCCTCCATACCCAGGCAACAGAGGGCTTGGTAACTATGACCCTTACAGCTCCCCAGCCGTGCTCGGGGCGGGCAGGTAGGTACACAATGCAGCTGGGACCCAGGATCCTTCCTCACTTACAGGCCTTGTGGGGCTGAAACTCCTGTGGGGCCAGGTCCCTCTTCCTGCCCCTGCCTGCAGTGCCACTCAGACTCTGCAGACACCAGGTAGCGGTATGGACATGCTAACCTGGAAACACAACCTCCCGCCAGAAGTGACGGAGGTCAGGAAAGCATGTGCAAATGCCGGTGGGAGGGGCGGAGAAAAGCGGGCCGGGTCAGGCTGGGCCAGGCAGTACTTTTAATGGCACGCTGCTGCCTGCTGGGTTCCTAGACACCAGCCCCGCTCAGCCTGCTGCCAGCCTGGGTTCGGCAGCGGGCTGAGTGGGGCCAGAAGCCGGGACCCCAGCAGGCAGCAGCGTGCCATTAAAAATCGGCTCGCGTGCCATAGGTTGCCAACCCCTGAGCAAGGCCTTAATGAGTCACTGTCTAAAATCACAAAGCTTATAAATGGCACCAGCAAACTAGTAGAGCCAGTAGGAGTCTTTCCATTTCATTCAGTGTGCTTCAGCTCCGACCCACGATCTCCAGGAGTCCTTCACTGCAGGGTTTACAGCATTTACAAATTCTTTGAGTAATTAGTAGATGCTTTAATCTCCATCAATGTAAGCAAAAGCACTCACTCACCAAAGTGATGGACACTAGAAACTCATGCCATAATAATTCATTCATTTCAGAAGCTCTGACTGTTCAGCCTGAACAGAGAAGATAGCAGAGTTCATAATTTACAGGAGTCTGATACATGAAGGACTCAAAGAGCTAGAAACAGCTACAGTTCATGGCAGTGACCAAATCCACTGGCACAGCTAATGTGTGACTTAACTTACAAGGTCACAAGCACCTCTGGCTTCCCAGCAAGTCTTGTAAATTGTGAACCCTGAAATGAAAGCTGTGTGAAGATGATAAAACTTGCTGTATGGTATAATAGTAGCTCAGCTGGAAACACTGTGAGCCATCTCTCTCTCTCTCACTCCAGACTTACAAGCAGCCACAAATTGTGCCCGAGCTGCTTGTAGGTCAGTATCATGAACCCATGGCTATTTCTTTCACAAGACACAACTGTACATGATTACAGTATTCCATCAAAATACCGTAAATTGAGGGCTAGATCCTCAGCCTTCACCAGTCCTGTGCTTGGTACAGCCAAGGGAATGGTCAAAAGTGGCATTAGGCCACCTTTGCAGCTCCCTGATCCTGGAGTCAGTCAGGTTAAGCCCAAGGCACAACTTCAGCAGCCCCAGGACTGCTCTAATTCATGTCTCCCTGCAACAGACCCCCAAGCATCTGGCGGATGTGAAGGGGCATTCTGGTTTCTGAATACATCCCTTTGCCTTCGTCATACCCCCAGCACTCCCACTCTGCCTAGATCCATGAGGAGGATGACATAGTAGAAGAATCCACAGGCAGCTGGCAACACTAGTTTTCCAACTGCTTTGAAAAGCAGGTGGAGACTAAGGAGGAAGAAGATCTCTCTCTATTTAGCAGGATATGTCAGACATTCTATTTTACGTAAGTTCTTTGGTTATAACATGTCTGCAACTATCCTTAATCAGGCAAAGACCTATATTATTTCACACTTCTATATAAAATTTATATTTTAACTTTTGAATTTAGTCAGCTTTGTATGCAAGATGCATTATACTCATGTATCAGAAAGTTAATGTTAACATACTTATAACGATTGTATTTATAATCTGGTAGTTCAGTACATGATATACATTTTCATTTTTAATCTTATGATCCAGGTATTTAGAATGTGTCCAGTAATTCAAGTATGATAGAAGTCTGAACAATCCAGGTATGTAGAACTACCACATAATATATATGCTGATGTACAAAATCCTCAACTATTGAAACTTCGCTCCAAGGATTTAAATCCCCCTATAGAGAGAACCCAAATACTAGAGAGCTCATCCATATTGCAAGCCACCTGGAAGTGCAGTTTTGTAACAAACAAACAAACAAAATCTACATTTGTAAGTTGTACTTTCACGATAAAAAGATTGCGCTACAGTACTTGTGTGAGGTAAATCAAAAATACTATTTCTTTTATCATTTTTACCGTGCAAATATTTGTAATAAAAGATATAAAGTGAGCAGTGCACACTGCATTCTGTGTTGTAATTGAAATCAATGTATCTGAAAAGGTAGAAAAAAAGTAAAAATATGTAATAAATGTCAATTGGTATTCTATTGTTTAACAGTACAATTCAGTTTCTTTTAATTGTGATTAATTTTATTAAAGTTAATCAAGTGAGTTAACTTCAATTAATCAACAGCCCTAATCCCAAAGAAAAAAATTTCACGCTGTTGTCTTTTATTCCTGTGCCGAGAACATGACCTGCCTTTTACAAGACTTAAAAATGATTGACAACTCTGGTCAAAACTTAGCTGTCTTATAACTAAATAAATACTTATACAAGCCTCTTCTGAGAGCTCTCATGAAATAAAAGAAAATCAATAGTAATATAGAGCCTTTGTGAGCTCAGAAGGGGTCAACCCCCACATCAGTTACACAGAATAGAAACTTTCCTTACAAACATGGCCAAAAGGTGAAAACATAATGTCATCTTGGGAGTTGAGAGAGCAAAGTTATTATTGATACTGCTTTAATGTATGATACATCTCCAGTACTAGGGATGAGCAAACCCCAAAAGATTCAGAGGTTTGGATAACTCTCTCTACCAGTGTTTCCCAAACTTGGGATGCCACTTGTGTAGGGAAAGCCCCTGGAGGGCCAAGCCAGTTTGTTTTACCTGCCATGTGCGCAGATCCGGCCGATTGTGGCTCCTCCTGGCCTTGGTTTGCTTCTCCAGGCCAATGGGGGCTGCAGGAAGCAGTAGCCGGTACGTCCCTCGGCCCGCAGCACTTCCAGCAGCTCCTATTGGCCTGGAGCAGTGAACTACGACCAGTGGGAGCCGTGATCGGCCGAACCTGCAGATGCAGCAGGTAAAACAACCCGGCCCAGCCCACCAGGAGCTTTCCATACACAAGCGGCGTCCTAAGTTTGGGAACCACTGCTCTATACAAACCTTTAGAAGTCTTCTCCAAATCCAATCCTTCTCCTTTTCAAGCTGAGGAACAGAGGTTAATTGATACCATACCTACACATTTTGGGGGGTGGAGGAGATCCTCTTCTGTGCATGGATATCACATGCGTGGGGGGATAGAGTGGGAAGTATCAGACATGCACATGCTTTGTGCCTATGGAGAGGGCCAGGGGGGAGCACATTATCCCCACTGGGCCCAGTAAGAGCTCGGCAAAAAGGTAACAGACTCTTTTGTGTTATCTCTTCAGTGCCCCCCTCTGCACCATGCTACCCCCATTTCTATGGGTCCTGGAAGCAGCCATAAGTTGAAGACTCCCACAGACCTATACTACCAAGGGACAGGAAAGAGCCACAAGAATCTTGGAGCCAGCACAAAGGCACAGGGCACCAGCCTGGAGGGCACTAGCTTCGCAGTCTCTTGAAATATGCATGACGTCTGGGGGCCAGAGTCACCATTTCTTACTTGGGAGGAAGAGCGGGTAATAAGACGCTCCAAATTTGCAGGAAACACCAGAAGGTTTCCCTATCTATTGCAGAATTTTCCTCCTTCAAGCTTTACCACATTCTTCCCTTAACCTCACTCTTTCCTATCCTAACTTCCATGAACTAATCCTCTACTTTCTCCATGACTGATTCCCCTGTCTTAGATCCAGTTGCTTTCATCCCATTTTCATTTTTCCCCTCCTGATCCCCCAAACACCCCCCTTTTTAATCTTCAGAAGGGCCCCTTTTCTCTGAGTTGTTGATACCACAAAGGATGCACTGCAGATTCACAGCAGGCCTGGCAGTCTCTGCTAGGCCAGCCACTGTCTATATACTCATGCTCCAGGGTTTCCCTGGCTCTAATAGCAGAGAAGCTCCTGAATCGTAAAGCGGCAGTGAGTGAAGGTCTGCTAGACATGCTCAGACCTTACAGTGGATTTTACAGACACATCTGTCTCAGGTTCTTAGGGACATGTCTGCATGGGGAAGTTTACCTGCAAATTATACCGATCAGTATACCACTGTAGTTATGCCAGTGTAACACCCTGTGTAGACACATTTATTTGGAATTGCAATAGCCTTTATTCAGTTTAGTTTATGCCCCTTTTAAGTTCCAAGCTGGTGTTTATGCTTTTAGTTAGGCTGGGTCCTTCCCCCCGCACCCCAAAATAATTAACCCTTATTAGCTGGTCGTTGCTGATACATTCATCCGTAATCCATGTAAAGTGCTAATGCCAGTGTTGCCTTCCTTATAGATGCAGAGCTAAAAAGTATAAAGCACACTGTGCTTCTTCCCATATGCATTTTCATTTTCAGTTCAGAAAGACTAGCAAATGACCTGTTTCTGCTGCAGTTGGGGCATCAGTGAAGAACAAAGCAATCCTAGGGAGGATGGGAATTTGAACTATAAGATAATTGTTAATTGGCATTAGATGGGTCATTTGATAACCACCAACATTAATAAAAGCCATCCAAACTTGCCAATTGTGCCTTTCAGTATGCCTTGCCAGAATATTGCACAATACCCACTGCTAACTATTGGCTTGGATATGTTTCCCTAAAGCCTTTTTATGTTATTTTCATGTTATTTTTATTTGCTAACAATAAATAAAGCGGCATATATTTTGTCTTGCAGAGGTTTTACACATACATCCATATTCTTCATAGTAGGTTACAGCCAAATGAAATACCTGCAACAAAATTCTACAATGCCTGTATAAATTAAGCCTATAGTACATCTGCTAAATACTGATTATGACATGATCTTCAGTGTACTGACACTTCAGCATGGGAAAACAAGTTGGCACAAATACAAGCTTCTCTGCAGTTGGTGCCTGCCTATGCCAAAACCTGCTTCTAAATCAAGTAGTAAGTTGGGAATCGAAAATAAATGAGATCCCAAGGCTCTTACTTCTCTTACACTACATGGGACAGTTGCAAAGTTTCATTACAAACATAAAAGTTCTGTCCTGCAAACACAGGAGCACAATAAGTAATTAAGCAGTGTTTGATCATCTTATTTGCTACCTGTGTTTGAGTGATTTGTCAGATAAGAAGGCTCCCCTTCTTGTCTGATGCTAAAGCAGATTTGTTAACAAAAGCCATGCATCTGTGGGAAAAATAAGTGGCTCTGGGCTGCATTTGTTATCATTATATCAAGGCGGGGTTTCCTCTGACTTTTTATACCAATATAAACAAATCTCTGGTTTAATTTTTGTGAAATTCATTCATTTTTTTACTGAGTAAAAGTATGTTCTGTTGATTAAATGAAAAGCATACACAGATGCTGAAGTTACAAACTTATCTCCAGCTGAACCTTTATTTTTTCACATGGTGACTGTAGCATAAACATTATGTATTCAGCGCACTAACTGTGCAATCATAAAACCAAGCATCAACTGAATTGTGAGTGATGAGGTGTAAAATAGTTTTTACCTACGTTTGTATAAGCACCTGCCCTTTGCATCTTCAACTTTTATCCATTATAAATCTGGTTAGAGAGAATATAAACAAAGTCATCATCTAAATAGTTACCATCTCCATTGTGTCTTGTATCAATCTCTGTAAATAAGAGACAGAATTCAGGCTGCAAGCAACTGACAATTTTTAGATGATTCACTCAAGTACCTATTTGCTATGCATAATGTGAACTAGACGGTACTTTTAAAGCACAACTGATAAACTAATTGCCATAATTTAATAATCTCGGCGATGTGCCATTCGCATACTAAATCATCTTATATAAGTCAAAGTATAAGTGTCAACCAACATGATAAATGATTTGGCTGAAAGAGAAAAGGAGTAAACCCCACACAGTAAGTATACATGAAAAAATAAGTTTTCATCCTTCAAAGTACACTATAAAATACAAACCTCTGAAAGTAAGTATATACACATGGAAATGGCCTGGCTAGTTGTATATGTGTCACTCCCTCTACTGGATAGAATTAGAATTGTATAAATGTGTGTCATAGGCCCTATACTGCAAAGGCCTATGAATTTGGAGCAGGAAAATATGAGTTCTCTTTCCCATCATTGCCAAGTGATACTTAACAGCAATGGCATGCAACATTTTAACAACTATTAGTTGTATATGGCTAAGATTGTTACAATATTTATTCAGGGCATATAGGCAACAAATTGCTATTTATGAAGAAAATGTATCAGCTTTTGGTGGAAGATTTTTTAAATACCTTTTAAGCTGTTTTGAATTTACACCACATGGAGTTTAGATGGAAAATTTAAACCCACTCCTGCCAGAAACTCTTGTAGTGATTTATCACAACTGTCTTATACACCTTTTTTCTGTTTTCTAGCCCTTGTTCAATCTTATGTTGAATGCTGTATATCTAATCATAATCCTGCTGTTATCACAGCTGTTATACGCTTTCTTTTTGATGACTCAGACAGATGTCCCAAAATTGCCCTAGATCCCTGCCAGCCTTTTCAATTGCATTATACAATCAATTAAACTTTCCTGACCCTATTTCTCTCTAGATAAAATTCAGACGTTGACACTTCAAGAAGCAAATCATGTGTGTAAATTGGTTCTAATGACAGCTATAGTCATATGCAATTGGAATATTAGCAGACATTAAAATGTCCAGGAGCCCTAGCTTGATGGATGCAGTCAAGAAAAATTAACTAGAAAATGCATACTCCAGATACTTCCCACAGTATGTAATGCAATTAAAAGACGGCAAACGGAAACTCAAACTAGAAACTGACTCTCTCCTGCCGTGCCTATTTATTTCCCATCATCTGTTATTATTGTTGAGAATCTTCACATTGTATCCCAATTAAGAAAATCTCTCAGAATTAATAAGGGTTCGCCTTCTTTATCATCACATCTTTAATGTTTGGAACTGAAAACATTGGCCCCTCATGCTGTACACGCATGTGAGTCATTAGCATAATAATGATAAAATGTGCTTGCCAAAAAATGATTACAAGTGAAGTTGTATTGCAAGGGTGTCTCGTTTGGAGGATTTAGCCCAATTTGATGCAATGACAACAGTTGTCAGCCACTGATACTGAACATAATCTATTAAAATGACAATGTATTGAATTTTCAGAGCACTAAGCCATTATTTGAGTATGTTTGGAATACAGATTATTTTGCCACTGTTTGGAGGCCTCAAACACTGGACATTTAAAAATGCTCATTTTCTTTGATATTCTTGATCAAGTAATTTGCACCAATTTTCAGTCCATTGGCAACAGGCCTAATGTTTAAATTTTCATAAATCTCTGTGACCAAACTACCAAATTCCAAGTCCTTGCAGATCAATTCTTAAGTCACTTGAGGAGAAAGTGATTCAGAATGTTCTAATTTCATAAGTC
Organism: Gopherus evgoodei; assembly: GCF_007399415.2. Taxonomy (NCBI): domain Eukaryota; kingdom Metazoa; phylum Chordata; order Testudines; family Testudinidae; genus Gopherus; species Gopherus evgoodei. The sequence continues at coordinate 17,635,596 of NC_044331.1, forward strand.
TTAACATAACTTCACCATTAAACTACATGTTTTCAGGACATCTAATAGCCATATGGTCTTCTGCTTCATAACACACACAGAGACTAAAGGATGTACAGAGACTGGAACTCATCTGGGAAAATCTTCATTTTGTTTCCTGGCACACAGACCTGCTGGATAAGGGGCAGGGGACTTGACCTAACAATCATGAAAATCTACTGCAAAGAGTACTGGACGCCACTGAGATCTCAGGTTAAACATGGGGATTCCTTCTGCGTCCACAAACCACCCAGTATACCAGACTTCCATGGCTCTCCCACCAACAACTATATGCATATTCCCCTTTCAGGGGGCATCATCAAGCATGCTGGAGAAGTTGTGGCTTTTGCAACCATCACTGATAAATCAGAAAGGGTAAGTGCCTGTCATGGTATAATTCCCCACTCTGAACCTTAGCGTTCAAAAGATGGGGTACCAGCATGAATTCCTCTAAGCTCAATTACAAGTTTAGAACCTGTAGCGCTGCCACCAACCAGGAATTCCAGTGCCTGGTACACTCTGGTCCCCCCAAAACCTTGCCCAGGGACCCCCAAGACCCAGACCCTCTGGATCTTAACACAAGGAAAGTAAACCCTTTCCCTCACCGTTGCCTCTCCCAGGCTTCCCCTCCCTGGGTTACCCTGGAAGATCACTGTGATTCAAACTCCTTGAACCTTAAAACAGAGAGGAAAATGCACCTTCCCCCCTCCTTCTCTCTTCCCCTCCCAGATTCTCCCTGAGAGAGACAGTAATCCTAACACAGAGAGAAATTAGCCTCTCTCTCCCCCTTCCCTCCTTTCTCCCCACCAATTTCCTGGTGAATCCAGACCCAGTCCCCTGGGGTCTCACCAGAATAAAAAAACAATTAGGTTCTTAAACAAGAAAAGCTTTTAATTAAAGAAAAAACAATAAAATTTATCTTTGTAAATTTAAGATGGAATATGTACAGGGTCTTTCAGCTATAGACATTGGGAATACCCTCCCAGCCTAAGTATACAAGTACAAATTAAAATCCTTTTCAGCAAAATATAAATTTGAACTCCTTCCAGCCAAATACACATTTGCAAATAAAGAAAACAACCCTAAGCCTAACTCACTTTATCTACCTAGTACTCACTAGTCTGAACTTATAAGAGCCTGTATTGGAGAGAAACCTGGTTGCACGTCTGGTCCCTCTGAGCCCCCAGAGTGAACAACCACCAAAAACTAACAGTGCACACACAAACTTCCCTCCCTCAAGATTTGAAAGTATCCTGTCCCCTGATTGGTCCTCTGGTCAGGTGACAGCCAGGTTCACAGATCTTGTTAACCCTTTACAGGCAAAAGAGAGATGAAGTACTTCTGTTCTATTAACTCTTAACTATCCGTTTATGACAGTGCCACATAGGGAACATCTCACATGCCACAATTTTAGCATCATAGAATTTACAATGGGCTGCATGGCCCCTCTCCCATAGTAAAAGCTTTAGGAGCATTAGGGTGTATTTTTTTTGTTTAGGAATTACTGTGTCACGTGCATCTGCTCCAGCTTTGCCTCCACCTTGCCCACCCTCCCCAGCCCACTCACTGGCCATCCCGTTTCCTACCCCCGCAGCGGCATCACTTCAGCGGATCTGGTGAAAACTTGATAAGTCATCGTCGACATAGCATGGTGTAGACAACGCTGTAAGTTGATCCAAGGTACATTGACTTAAATTACATAACTTAACTAGCATAACTTAGATGGACTTACCTCAGTAGGGTAGACCAGGCCTTAGATTCCCTAGTGCTCACTTTAACCTCAGTCTAACCTAGTGCTTGAACATGTGCTTAACATCTTAGCCCCCCCGACACATGGGCAGGGCAGATGAAGGTAGAGTCTAAATAAGTTTAAGAAGGTGTCTACATTAGCCCAAGTGGAGTTTAACTTAAGCCACCCTATGAATTACTTCTGAATTTGGTCATTACTATTCATATAATTGATTCTAAATGTGAACTAGAAACAGAAATCCTATTTGTTTATTTCACTGAAATACTTATAATTTTAATACTCTCTGTTTTCATTTCAGTAACCCTTCAAAGGCTCCACATTGGCCCAAAATGTCCTCCACAAAGGTCTGCTGTCCAGGAGCAAGGAATAGCTGAAAAACTCCTCGTGATTGCGGATAGCTGTGGGTAAAATAGAGCTGCTTTTGGGCTGCTCTAACTTCTGACAGGTACCAGACTGCACCAGTCCCCAGTCAGCCCCAGAGTCTGAGGACCACAAAATTGGCATCCAGCCACCTTTGCCATTATCACTTTTGTCCACACACACAGATCAGAATCTGGGCCAATAGTCACTGGATGCCAATAGATGTCTTTTCTTTGAATTCAGCAAGCTTTAGTTTTAACCTTTGGTAAACAACATATAGAAAAGTATTTTCTGCTGAAATTCAGCAAATTCCATCATCCCCTATCTGCTAATGGCAGCACTGTGTTAGACCAGAGCTGGATTCATACTTTTTTATATAAATTGTTGCACAATTTACTCAAAAATATCACAAAAATTAAGCAAACAAATTATCTGATGAAGATTATTCAACCAGCTTTACTTTTGCCATGTAAATACCCTATGATTACTATTACTTAAATATGTGATCTAAGCAGAAGAATGTTTTGCCAGCACATATATACTTTATTACACATCAACCACAAGAGAGGGATCACCAGAACGTGTAGGTTGCAATGAATCTTAGAGAATCTGCACATTGTAATGAAGAAAAGTATTTAAGACATACAAACGTTTAAACTGTATAAATAAAATAACCAAACATGGTTATCATTTGGCTACATTCAATCTTTTTGTTTTTAAACTAAAATATCTTTACTATCAGTGTCACATGTTGCATGCATGAAGAATGAGTAAAAGGTCATTAATTACTAAAATTAGAACAGTTTATTACGTAAGAGTATTTACCTTCAACTCTAGTATCAACCTGTTTGTGACTTATGTCCATTCCCTCTAATTTGCATAGATAAAAGCAACACTAAAATGGCAACAGCAATACAGGAACACAAGGGAGGTTGAATCTTCACTCGACAAGTAAATAAATAATCTCAGCCAGATTCAAAATTACAAGTAAATAATTCCTACAGCTTGTAAGTGGGACAAATAAGATTTTTTTTCCAGTTCATGCACACTTCCTTACATGAGCACAACCTGCAACCTAAATATTATTATATTGTAAGGATTCAAGTCAAAAGGTGACTATTTCTGTGTTTAATGTCATGTGTAAATGTATCATAATGTGTTTATTGCATCACTCATTAGGTATATTACTCTAAATACGAATCTCATCTAGATCAGACAGACAGGCTTTTGTAAACACTTAACACTGTACACGGAGATCACTCAAGAGCTCTTTCAATGAGCAATCAAATCTGTTCTACTGTTCTTTTAGGACAGGCTTTATCCCACTTCTGTTTGATCACAGTTCTTCTAGAGAGTCCAAAAAGGGAGCAATCCTTGCTGAATGTAAAAAAAAATTCTCATTAAAGTGTGAACTTCAGGCACACTTCTCTTTCAAAGGGCTTTAATTGCTCCCTGCATGACCACTGCTCCACATGTCATCTCATTCCAAATCAAAATCTTGCCTAATTTTTTTTTTTTTTTTTTTTGTCAGCTAGGGGATGAAAATCTTCCAGACAGTGCTTTTCCCTAGAGACCTTTCTGCCAGGGAGACTTTGCTAATGTGTAGTCTGATTTTACCGTACCTTTTAGTTTTAGAGTCTAATTCCATTCTCATGCCGCAAACAGTGGTTGAAAAAAAATAAAGAATGGACATTCTTTTCAGGTATTTACATTTTAGTTCTCACTATGTGTCTTTCTTATATTACTGCCCTCCACCTTTAACAGGAGTGCCCGAACGTATATTTGTGCCTGTCAAACACATGGTGGAGTTGCTACTATCTGTTTCACTTTCTTGAGCAGGGAAATGATACAGCATAAAAACATAAGACAAGAATATTTAACACACTCAAGTTATTAGAGATAATGATGCATCAGTAAACTTAATACTCCATGCAGCTTTACCTTGTTTGTCAGTAATCAAAATCAGGATGAATGGATGATTGAGCCAATGAAAATTAAATTCTGTCTTCCCTATTTCTTCTTCTACCTTAATTTCCATAATTTAACTTTTCTTCAGCAGTCTGGTCAAATGATGACAGTTTAAGTGCCAAGGAATAAGAGAGAGTCTCCTATCTCTCAGCGTTCTCTGAAATTGCTTTTTTAGTTGTTACCAAAGCAAGGATAACTCTAAAAATGGGGGGGGGGATTTCAACAGCACTCAGCATTGGCTTATCTTTGTTTTCATTGACACGTCCATGAGAGCAATGTCAGGACAACGTCAAGTGCTTTTTTAAACATGCCCCTTCGCCTGCAGGGTCATTAGTGAAATTCTTGGTCAGGCCACTGCCACTGTACACATAATTACGTTTTATATTAAAACAAATGCTACTCAATGAAATAGAGTCACTCAGTGGTTTTGGCCCACTGGAGACAAAATCCATAAATTCAGTCCTTCTAGAGGCATATGCTTTAGGGTAGGGTTGCTTATAGACTATAAATCTAAAATAAAGTTTATTGATACTATGTCATCTTCAACCATAGATCCTGACAGACGATGTAGGTTGCTGACTTTTGCTGGGATTAACAGTTGCCCTCAATCCCCATCCCTATGCTCCAGTGCTATTTTTGCCCTCATTTGTAAATGGTTTACCTTTGTTGGAAGAAACTTCAGAGATAAACCCTTCTTGGGCCTTCCTTCAGTCATCGACCTGCTTGTAGACCGTGCCCTGGTTTAGGCTAGCTCAGTTCTCTTCCATGTCCTATTTCTACTAAACAAGTCTAAGAGTAATGTCAGTTATGAGACAATACCGCATTATTGCCCTGCTCTAATGGCTTTTTCTGGAGCAATGAAGCACCACAACGCACTACTTCTAGCACTAGTCATAAACTACTTGTGCTCAAAGTGATGCTGCATTCCAACTCCTCCTCTTTCATGAGACATCCATGAGCAGGTGCCTTTCCCAATTTGCTGTCAAAACAATCCATGCACTATGCAGAAACCAAAACCAAACTCAGTGTATTCCTGGAGTTTGGTTCCAAGCTAAGTATGCCCAGACAGAGGCATCTTATATTTGATCAAACTCTATAGTGCTGTAATGGATATGTTGTCTTCATACAGCAAGACTGCTGACAAATGATTCAGCATTCAGGGCTACAGACCAAAAGAAAACTTCCTTTTTTTAAAGTAAATGACAAAAAAGAAGAGTTGATTTTTAAATCACAGAGGCTTCCCACTCAGCTATCAGATAAAACCCAGCCCCTACCAGTCACAATCACAAGTTGATAACAAGGTACTAACCAAAGCTAAACTAGTCAAGTGACATACTAACAACACAAAATAGAAGAAACCTAAAATATAAACTTCACTGAATCGGCAACATTCTTTTTTTGATATCTCAAGCAATTGGCAGCACACCACAGGGTTTAATACAAAAAAAATGTACTACACTCAACAGTTTAGCATATTGCAATTCATCTGTAATATTGTAGGAGTGTAGGTCTCTCTTCAATTATCAGAGCTACTACTGTAGCCGTCTCTGTGAGCTCATTAATACTGCATTTCAGGTGGCTGTACCTTTTGTCTCCTCCCTCCCCTGCCACTCCCCTTGGCAAGGTTGACTGGAATAATAACGGTCTGTGTTTCTCCTGAACATACTAGCAGTACATATAGTATAAATCGGTATGGGTAGCAAGAAATTAGTCCAGAGGTGATTTCTTTATGCAATATTTGCACATGGACTCAATTTTTATTCACTGAATTCTGCAAGACCTTCTTTCACTAAAACTTTATGAATAGTGATGCAACCCAAACCAGAAAAGCTCAAAGTCCTCCCACTCTTGCTATATTGAAAATAAAGCTATACATTTCTTGTCCCTATATAGCAAAAAATACCTAACTCTTTTCTGTTAAAGACCTACCTCCAAATCGGTTTCAAGTAACATAAATTGCTGGTTTTTCTTCCATTTTCTATTCCTTTTGTTCTAAAATTTTGTTTAGGTTGCTCATTGGACAGTCAAATTCAGTATTATTCCTGATTCCCCAAAGGCCTTCATGGAATTTGGCTACTAAAATCTAAAGCTTGTAAAAGAAATTGGTAGAGTTTGGATGAAAAAGATAGAACTAAATTTTCATGCAATTTTTTTTTTGCAAAAATTCTGTTCACTATTTGACCAGCTCTCCTGAAAATTTTGTCTCCCATTTTCACTTGCTCCAAACAATGATCCCCCTCAACAGCATTAAAAGAAAAAAATCCCACTCCCACAACTCATTCTCTTGTTGGAATTCATAGTATAGGGGCAAAGGATTGAGTGAACATAGAAATTGAACTACCCTCTAATCCCTGGAGGTGGCTGGTCCACGTCAGGGATAAATTGTATCAGTGGGGCAGTGTGGAGAATCTTGCCTTGCCACTGACTTTGCTGTATCTGTTTCCATGAAGAAAGGCCTTTAGTCTCCAGGGTTACCAGTCCAACAGCAGCTGTTCTGCAGTGGGAGGGAGTGCCTCCTGCATGTAGAGTGGCAGGCTGTAGTACTCTTCTGTCTCCTCCAAAACGTCTTACTTTGGTTCTGGCTTCACTTTTCCCTGCTTCTGTTTGTCTCTACATTCCCCTTCCAGGTCCTTACAAAATCCCAAGACCTTTGCATCAATATCTTCTTGGCACTGGCCAGTCATCAGACCAGGAAGAGAAAACTGGACAAGGGATTCTCTTTGACTGTGGGGTCTTTTCCATTCACACATACATACAAAGTTCCTCTGGGCAGCGGCCACTGACTCCTTAGACTCCTCAGAGCAGTGGACATTGTCCAGGGCGTCTTTGCTTGTGCCTTTCCGGATCCCCCCAATTTTCACCCTGTGATCTACACCCCCATCCCTCACTCTTTTTGTGTGTCCTGTAACCTGTTCATTTCCAGGCTCTGTGGCCCCTCCTTCAGCTGAGGAGAGTGTCTTCCATTGCTCTAGCGGGCTCTTCCCGCCAATCCTAGTCATCAGATAAGCTGAAACCTGTATTTCTTTGCGACCAGTTTTATAACTTTTATGCATAAATTAATTGTTACAAGTCATCCTAACACCACAATAGAATTTTCTATCAAGCTGACCTGGCTAAGATTCAACTTCTTCATTCTGTGCCTTGAATACCATAGAGTCTAATTTATATCATGTCTACTAAACTTTACCCTCCAGTCTGGGAAAAAAAAAAGAGAAAAAGAAAATCTACTGTCCAATCCAATTTTACACTTGAAAATGACTGTCTTAAACAGAAACAAAAACAAAAAAGCGCAGTTCTCCTGCTACTTTCATTCTGCTGAGAGGTGTGTGTTTGACAGAAACTCGAAAAAAAAATTCAATATCATTCATTTGGTTCAGACGATTTCAAGATGAAAATGTAACGTCTTTAAAACTACCTCTGTTTATTCAGCAACAATTACTATGAAATGCCACATATAGGGTGACCAGATGTCCTGATTTTATAGGGACAGTCCCAATTTTGGGGTGTTTTTCTTATATAGACTCCTATTACCCCCCACTCTGTCCCAATTTTTCACACTTGCTGTCTGGTCACCCTAGCTACATATCTTCTAGTGGACATTAAATTTGAAGATGTGATGAATTAGCTCTGTGGGCTGTAATAAAGGAGTTACACCCAGGAGCACTGGTAAGAGACTGCACTCATTTCTTGGCCTCTATCAAATGGCATGGCTCGAGGTTAACAAAAGGTTAAAACCAATCACATGATGAGGTCAGTATCCACCAGGTCTAGTGGTTAATATTACAAGGACCACAACAATTATACCATAAGAGTCAGATGTAATGTAATTGTTATATTAGTTAGGCAACTCATTTTACATGGCTGGGTGTTTTTAAAAAGATTTCATGAGGATTCCAAATGTAACATCTTAATGATAGAAGTACCTCAAAGATTTATTTTTACTTTATGTTCAGTACAGTAAGCACAAGTTATAACAAGCCTATTCATTCATTGTTGCAGATGTTTTACACATTTTGTGGAAATGTATGTATTAATACGCGATGTGGCTTTCGCTTTTGTTTTTGAAAAGCGTTAGGATAATTCTTCTCCGATTTGGGTATTTGAAATAAATACACCACTTTTTCAAGTTCTGATCCTGGTTGTCACTCTGTCTTAAGCTGTGCCATACTCAAATCGAGTGGTGTCAGCCATAGAAAAGGTTGCGATACTGTACAGTTCACAGTTACGTATTTCCCTGCACCCAGATTGTATAGGCACCCAAATACAGGGTTGCCAATTTTCTACTCGCACAAAACCAAACACCCTTACCCCACTCCCTCACCCGCCCCTCCTCCAAGGCCCCAACCCCCACTCACTCCATTCCCCACTCCCTCACTCGCTCATTTTCACAGGGCTGGTTGGCTCAGGGGGTTGGAGTGCAGGAGAGTGTGAGGGCTCTGGGGTAGGACTGGGGATAAGGGGCTTGGGGTGCAGGAGGGGGCTCTGAGCTGGGGGGCGAGCTGAGAGGTTTTGAGTATGAGAGGGACCTCTGGGCTGAGGCAGGGGTAAGGGTATGGGGGGGAGTGAGGGATGCAGGCTCTGGGAGGCGCTTACCTCAGGCAGCTCCCTGAAGCAACGGCATCTCCTTCCTCTGGCTCCTACGTCGAGGCACAGTCAGGCAGCTCTGCACACTGCCCCGACCGCAGGTGCCACCCCCCACAGCTCCCATTGGCCGCAGTTCTTGGCCAATGGGAGCTGTGGAGCTGGCATTTAGGGCAGGGGCAGCATGCGTACAGTCCTCTGGCTGCCCCAAGCCTAGGAGCCACAGGGGGAACATGCTGCTGCTTCTGGGAGCCATGTGGAGCCATGGCAGGCAGGGAGCCTGTCTTAGCCCCACTGCACCACCCACTGGACTTTTCACGGCCTGGTCAGCAGTGCTGACTGGAGCCACCACGGTCTCTTTTCAACCCGGGATTCTGGTTGAAAACAGGACACCTGTCAACTCTAGTGCTTAATGTACATAAATACTCCATGGTAATTTTTTTGAACTACAACATGAATCTCTGCACTCAGATTAGCTAATAATGGCTTTTATTCAGAATATGTGTATTTGTATTAGCTCTGTATGGCTATTTCTCAATCATTCTGCAAATATCCATACTCTGGCTCCTGAACAAAGAATTTTCAGGTTGCTCAAAGCCATTCAAAAATGTTATCTCAGCATCTTACTACCTTCAGCCCAAGCAGGAAAATACACCAAAATGCAAAGGACTGGGACTCTGAAACAGATAAAAGGAGAATTGTGAAGGGGGGGGGGGAAATCAGGCAAAAACTCAGGCCAAATATTTTAGACTAGCGTGCTTAAGGTTTGATACTTACTCAGATGCCTAAATGTGGATTTGAGTGGCTTATTTTTCAGAGGTGCTGCACATCTGCAGTTTCTGTTTACTTTCTGAGATATTTTGCATGTTCAGCAGCTTTGAAAACAGAACCTGCTATTTAGAGTACAAATATGGATGTAAGCTCTTAACTTTAGGGATTCATGATTGAAAAGTTTGGCCTTAGCTCTTAAGGCTTGGCTACACAGTTTTTTAAAGTACTACTTAACTCTATTGGTTTGAAACTAATGTTGTTAAAAGCAACGCTATTCCCTAGCATGGGCACTCTTACATCAGTAGACAAGTCCTTAAACCTATAGATCTTATTCTCATAAATTTACATTGTAGCGGTATAACCGTGTCCTCACTAGATACCAACTGCACCAGTACAAAAATCATGCCTCTAACTAAAGTAGTTAAACTGGTACAAAAAGTGTGTTTAGAACAGTCCAACATACAGGTAAACCCTTTGTTAGCCAAATAAAGGCTCCAGTCCTCAAAGAAGCTCTATGAGGGGAGACACCTGCACCCATACAGAGTTCCATGCACAGGCCGAGGCCTAAATGCTTTCTCCTCTCACCATTGTAACCACTGGAGCGAAGGTATTAGTCACCGTAATGTGAAGTTCAGGACTATTTAATTTAATGGGCATGTTAGTTCAGCTGTCAGCTGACTAGACGCCCTCCTCTAAAGGCGCACATCACCATTTTTTCCTGTTATGTTAGCACTGTAACCGTAGAATAAAAAAAATTGGCACCCAAAAGCACAGGCAGGCTGGTAGTTTGGGAAGTTTGCCATAAACTCACTTTAGAAATGAATAGTGCAATGTATTACATCCACTTGAATCACATTAGAGCACCATAATTAGCACTACCACAAAAAACTTCCCAGAACTGCAAAACCTTACTCAGGCAAAATGTCCATTGTGTAGAATCAGAACCAGACAGCCTGACACCATCATGTATCACACAAAGGCATGAAGAATATGGTTTTATGCCTGAACCTGATTTAATAAAAGCTGACTGTAATTTGAAATATTGATCCAAAAATACTTCAGGCATTTCCCAGGAGAAGCTCCACCTAGATTTTGGGTTTCACAATCTCCAAACAAAATCAGCTTCCTTCTCTTCAGCCCACACCTCCAATTTGAGTGAGAAGCAGCTATAATATATTGCCAGTGCCTACCTAAAGATCCCTATCTGCCTCAGCGTGGCATGTGAGTCCCCTGTGCACCTGCATTTCCACAGCTAGAAGGTGAATGTGTGTGTACACAGAATGGAATGTGTCCGTTCTCCTTACAATGCTTGCAGGTCTAATGATTAATTCCCATGAATTCTGATGGAAGTGATTGTATTTGTGCAGCTTACCTACAGTTCAGTGCGAGGGCAGACATGAAAGTGTGCATTGAAATATAACAGTTCTTACTAAACTGTTTGTAATGTCAAAACAAAACACAAAGGTGTGCTATCAAAGGTTTTGTTGCATGAATTGCAGCTAAGGTCACTTTTTTCAGGGATAATGAAACATTTCTTTCTGCTTCCCGTGCATTCAATTTCCACACGATAAAACAGCTTTTGACTACACTACATTTATATGCCACTATGAATAGAACCAGATCTTCACATTCTCTCTTTGCTTTATATATACATATTTTATATATACGTATATTGTGACAGACCCAGGCCAGTGGGGTGCAGGAGTCTGGTGGAGGGCAAATATATTGGTCACTGGGTGAGTAGTTTTCTGTTCCCTGAATGACCAGAGCAGGGTCTGCACTAGAGTAGTCAGGAACTTGCTAGGACCAGTTAAGGCAGACAGGCTGATTAGAACACCTGCAGCCAATCAAGGCAGGCTAATCAGGGCACCTGGGTTTTAAAAAGAGCTCTCTCCAGTCAGATGGGGAGGAGCCAGAGGAGAGGATGTGAATGTGAGGAGCTGGGAGCAAGAGACACAAGGAGCTGAGGCTGAGCTGCTGGAGGACTAAGGAGTACAAGTGTTATCAGACGCCAGGAGGAAGGTCCTGTGGTGAGGATAAAGAAGGTGTTTGGAGGAGGCTTTGGGGAAGTAGCCCAGGCAGGTGTAGCTGTCACACAGCTGTTCCCCCCAAACCTCCCAACTCCTGATCAGACACAGGAGGAGTTGATCCAGACTGTGGGGGAGATCACTGAGGTGAGCAAATCTGCCAATAAGTGCAGGACCCACCAAGGTAGAGGAGGAATTTTGTCACAATATATATATGCGCACACATACACCCCACAAGTAAACCAAACCTCATGTATTGTGTCTGAAAACCCTGAATAAACTGGACTCTTGATTCTTATCGGCTTAACTCTAGGCTGTTCTTGAAAATCAATTAAGTTACAGTTCTATTCACTTCATATATGGTATTAAGTGTTCAAAAGACTGCACTCAAATCAAACATTACCTATAAGAGGGCAGAAAATACATGTTTCAAATTAGTGCTAAAAGGTACATAAAGAGAAGCAATTAGTACTGTGTGGTCTCAAAATAAAGATAAAATAAGTAATTTCTCAATCCTTTAGTCTAGTTTTATGCCTAGATATATAGCCCAGCCTGATGCTGAAGCATAACATAGCTCTTCTGAGCTTTAAGTATTTCTTGAGGGCAATATGTTCCTATCTGCAGTTTGGCACTATATAAAACCACACACTAAAACCCTTCCTGTATTAAACACAGAAGAGGATACTTATTTAACATTGGGCATTGGCTGTAATTCTCATTCATGGATGTGATATTATTTTTATTTGCTAGAACAGATGCTAAGTTTTATTTTTAACATAACTTTTCCACCTAGTCAGAATGAGTTAGACACTCTCTCTGCTGGAGTGTACATGATACACAATGAATTATAAACATGTCAAGGTAGGAGAGAGAATTAGTGATGATAGATGAATATCAAAACTAGCCTGGCAGTTCAATTCAGCTAAGCAACATTTTGATGCTTATCTGAACCTTATACAAACTACATGAATCATAAGATCTGGGCTGGAAGTATCAAAAGACCATGCTTTCTTGCAAGATTTCTAGCACATCCAGCTTCTATTAAAGCTGGAAATATCAGGAGGAAAAAAGAGTTACTCTCTTGGGAGTTTGGCATTTCAGCTCTCAGTAATTTCTGAAATTAAAAAAGTGCAGAGTAATGCACAAAGGGAAAGGGATGACATTTTGGAATGTCAAAAAAATTCTGGGGCAAATTCTCTACTGAAGTCAATTCCAGTGACTTCAATTGAATTAGGCCAACAGGGAATTTGGAACTCAGTTCAATTTTGGGTAGGAGGATTGATGTTGGTTCTTGATTAATGTAAATCGGATTGTCCACCTGAGAGATGTATATACTGTATTTTTCCTCATCCACATGCACATCTTCTTGATGGGAGTTCCATCATGGAAGAAAGACCATACACACCCCTTTATAGTAGAGCTCATTATTTAGGTACTATTACCAAGCTAGTAAAGCAACGAACTGCATGTTCTAGAATTTCCAGATGATTGTAGCTACTCATACGGCTAGAGCTGAGAAAAAATACCAGCTGAAGAAACGAAAAAATAAATTCACAGATTTATGAAAAGAGCAATGTTCTCTTTTCATCTTGAATTTTGCATGACTAAAGGTTGTCATTTTTACAAAAGGAAAACAAATGCGCCATGAAAAGCCTGCTTTTTTCTGTGAAAGTACCATATTTTCTTAATATGGCAATTGGATAAAAACAAAAAACTATTTTTCCTAGAGGGCACAATTTCTTCACTGTGTTATGAAATTGGTGTCTTTTAGGATAATGGCAGGCTGTATCTAAGGATAATTTTCCTTAGATCCCACCTGGAAAATTTTTAATGCTAAAATAAACACACACACACAAACTTTTCATGTTGTCATTGTTCACAGTGAAACTGGTAGCTTTGCACAGCTTTGTATCCATTATTTTGTTCATTTATATTGCATAATAAATTTAAAATATCAGTACATCTAAAATGCAAACCATTTTGAACACTGCATTGCATCAGTCAGACTTTGAATGATGTTTGCCATGAATACTGAGAGCTTTCATGTTGTGGACACTAATGTAATGAAACAAAATCTCCAGAAGAAAATGGAATTATATAGCCTTAAGCATTATAATATGTGGAGTCTGCATGCTGCTGTTTGTTGAACAAGCATCATGCTCCCTTTCTGTCTGCTAGAACTCCCACTTCCCGCAACAGTTCAGTAGTGCCTCCCTAAATTATACACAAAGGAAAAGAAGGATTTCAATGAAGTCGTACACAATTAAACTGGTAAATATTTCACATGCTATTCTAGTGCCTGCAGGAGACCAAGCTTCCTGTGGAGCTAACTTACCCTCCATAACTGAGGGAAATGAAGCAGTTTCAGTCTTTGGATGGCATACTTAAATATGGGCTCCCAAAATATTTCAAGTGTTAAAAAAAAAGGGGGGGGCGGCACAAGTTAGAAAAAGAACAGTTCAGCCTTGTAATAGATGCAGTATCTATGGCCCATATTGTGCCATCAATTTTTCAGCAGAACTCCTCATTGCTTTCCATAGGGACTTCTGCTTAAAAATTGATGAGACAATATGACCCTATTACAACAACCATATTAGAAAGCGTTACCTGTTTAAGGGCTTAATTCTGCTCCCATTGATTTCAATGACAAAACTCCCATTGATATCAATAGCACAGGATTATGCCAACAAGGGGTTTATTGAACCAAAAAGGAGAGGGAAGTGCTAATTTTGTCTTGTTTAACTAACCTTTCCTAATGTTTAATAATTTGGATTAAAGACCTGTTTTCTGTGTAAAAGTGCATTTTTTCTATTCACCTTAATGGAAAATAGTTGAGATTTAAAGATATTTTCTAAAAATGACTAGGATTTGAACTCACGACCTCTGAAAAATCCCGCAGAAGTTTGGCCTGCTAAGCAACCAGTACAAAGGCCTACCTCTGTGGGAATGTGCAGGTGTCAAATTGGCCACAAGAGGGCTCCACCATTTCCCCTGAATACCATAAAACATGAAAATTATAAAGAAAAAGTAGTTAATTAAAAGAAAAAACAAATAGCGCAGCCTTTGTAATAGGACTGATCTTAAAAATATGCATCTCCATTACACAAGGGTGAAGGAGTTCAAAGAGTCTTTCATAGTTATTACAGAGAACTACTTACTGTACATGAATTTCAAGTCTTAAGTGCAGTCTCTTTTGCTTCTTTAACAAAAGAGAGAAACAAGAGAAGATGAAGCACAGTAATTTTCTTACAATCATCCTATAAAAGTCTCCAAAAATAGGAGTCATTCACATCTTGTATGTGATAGAGATTTGGTCTGTTCAGCACAAAGACTAATGTCGGTGAAGGCAAGTGGATTTTGCACAGTTATTAGAATACCTACTTGTATTACAGCCTGGAGACCCGTCAGGATATGAGCCACGTGGTATACCTAGGAGCCAGGAGTGAGCCTTCCAGCACAGGCAGGCAGACTCAGGCTAGCGGGGTTCTGAGCTAGCATGCTAAATATATCAGTATGGGCATGAAAAATGTCAGCCCCAAAAGTGAAAATTTCATAAAGTTTGAGTAACTAAAAAGGGTGTTATAATGGAAGTGGTTTGCAACTTTAATTACAGATAACAAGCACAGTACTAATTTATAACAGTGCTTCAGATAATTGAGCCTGCTGGTTTCTGCAAGGCTGGCAGTGTTGGTAAGACTTCAGCTAAAGGGCAGGAGAACTTCAAAAGTACCCCCTTTACCAACAGAATGCTGGGAAGGGTAGTGATCAGGCCTGAAAGAGGCTTGGAATATTAGCTCACAGTTGTATGTGTTAATTAGATAATGTCTGTAAAGTGCTTTGAATATAAAAAGCCCATCATCGTTATCAATGCAACCTAATCCTACCTACCAATACAAAGCTTCTCAGGAATCTCTGGTGTTATACGGACACATAATGCAGTCTGGCTATAACCACAGGTCCCTTGTAGATCACTTGTCTAGCTTTTGTTTGAAAACATAAGAAATACAATAAATCTAAGCTGCTTTAGCTTATCACTTGAATATTTAGCTATACTATTTTCAAACAACTGATCTGTGGAGACAGGTTGCTGAACTAATTTACTATTCATTCAGATCAGTAAAACAGAGTGTAATTCCTAATCCTTAGTAGATGAACAATTCACTGGTACAATGGGAGAAAAACACAAGCAGTGGTAGTGATTTTAATAAGCAAACAATTAACAGATTCCTTCAACTTTATAACATTTTGTATACAAATATTGTAAACCCCAAAATGTTCCAAGGAGATTAGTGGATATTATAGCTCAAAAGACTTTTCAACCCCACTATTTAGAGGGCTCCGTTTTACACAAAAGCCAAAAGCAGTAGAGTGTGACACCTCTTTTACTCCTCCATTGTTGTTTAGACAACAGCACTGCAGCAATGGAGTCCTCAGACTTCAATTAACTCTTGATAAAGGAGCTTTCACTTGAAGGGGGTGAGAGGTACAGGACATAACATTTCACTGTCTGACTGCACATGCAGAGACAATGAAAAGGAGTGGTCAAAATCCATTGTGGAGAAAATGAATGCATGTTCTCCCCTCATCAGAAAGTCAGATGGTATCGTCTTCAGCTTCCATACTTCTCCTAACTGGATTTTCAAGAGAATACGGGCATAAGAAAGGCTAGATAAATGCATAAATCCAGCTCGGGAGCAAAGAAAAGTCTCAGGCTACAGACAAATACAGTAACAGGAATATTAACAAAGGGTATATGTTCTTGCTTTATATTCTGAGGGACTGATGAAGTTCTCATATTTGTAAGGTCTGTATTCACTCCATATTCTGCTGAGCAATCAGGCTGCATTCTGAAGCCTCTGAAAGTTTCTACCAAAACCTGCTTTACAATCTATTCTTAATCCTTGTTTGATCAGAGTCCATAAGATTAAGTGCTAAAATCCTGGTTAAGTATATCTTTGAGGACATTTTGATACTTAGTTATTTGTTAGCCCTTTATATCCATTTATCTCCATCTGAACTTGTTATATTCATAAAGCATCTGGGGAAGATGTATACGAATTAATTGTTCTGTGAAAATCCAACCTAGTTAATGAACTTGCCAGAAAGCTCCTTTAATAGCTTAAAAGGTTTTCCAAATTATGTTGGTTACAGGTGACCAAATACAATACTATTGTCCAGCCACAGTCTCTTCTTTCAATTCTACTGAACTAGAATGCCTTTTAAAATATAGTACTCCCAGGTCAAAAACATGAGTGTGAATTCTGCCCCAATGTACACCTATATTCATCTCCTTTGAGCACATACAACTTAGTATATTTGCGTCATCTATCTACAGTGTTACACACCACATGTGATAGCAAGTACAGAAGATGGCTTTTTAGCATGGTTTAGCATTTACTACAGCATGGAAAAAACTCCCCCCCAAAAAAACTTGTAGAAGCAAATACGTTGTCTAAATACAGCACTACAGCCTCTGTAAAAACAACAATTAAGAGAGAACTCTGGACTGCCCAGTACAGAAAGATTAATTCCATATTTTTATTTATATATTGGAAAGGTAGTGTCCACCTTTCTCCCCTCAAAGCCCAGATGGTCTAAAAGCAGAGGTACTTTTTGACTCCAGAATGGGACTGCAGTTTGGAATAACTGCACTGAGTTACACCAGTGTAAAACTCGAGTGAGACCTAAATCAGGTCTTTCATGCCAAACCAACATCTCAGGATGGTCACAATAAAAAATGACTCCTTGAACCTTCCCCCACAAAAAACTGATCTAGCTCAAACACTTAGTGACATCCCACCTTCTCACCTCTCCGCACTCCAGTTTAACCATTTTATTTGTTCAGCTCTCAGAATAATATATATTAAAAGAAAAATAAATCTGCAACACCCCCCCAATCCTCCCTCATTAAAAAAAAAAAGAGAGAGAGAGAAAGGCATGCATTTTATGAAAAAATAGGAAACAAAAGTAGGAATGCATTAGGACATTGAGAAAGTCTGAAATGAGGCATCATAATTAAATACACTACATCTGTACAGCCTCTTTTTTGATTAAAGTTTTACAAGACCTTCTTATCTTGTCTTCCTCTGGAGAAAACTGTCCACAAGTATCCAGAGCCATCTTTATTTGTCCATCACAAGGACAAAATACTACCACCCGTGTCTCATAGCATAAATCCTAACAGTGGACACCCTACGATTTCATTTTGTATCTACCCAGAGAGATCTCAGACAAACTGTGAGGCAAGCAGATTTAAGGATGATTTAAATTATGACTCTTCAGGACATCGTCATGAAATCCTTTAGCCTTCTCCCAGAATCAATGAGCTCTGTGACAACCCCACAAGATGTGTCAGAGATTCCTTGTCGAAGTCTCATATATGCTGCCTTTTCTAAAGGTGCTTCACCCTGTTGTTTCACTCACATTTGAGTTGAGGGAACATTTTGAGCAAAAGGGCAACGTTTCCTTTAATTTCATTTCTGTGAGGGTAGGAAGGTCAGTGCAGTGCCAGCCTCAAAATATACTTACACATTAAGTTTTCAAATATCAGAAAGTCTCAGAGTGAAATGATTCTGACTGGCAAAAGCTTGAATCTTCTACTAAACCTGGTGGGTCTTGTTTCAGAAATCAAAGGAGCTGTTCACTGGAACATTAGCGGTTTGGTTGTTTTGTTGTTTAGAGCAGTTAATTTCTTGCAGTGCCATACCACCACTGTTCAGTGCAGTTCTCTGTATGTAAAAAAAACAATTTGATCTTACTCCACCCAAAACGGGAGCATGCATTTCAATAAAAACTTTGTGATCTCTTTAGTCTCTAAGACACTAATGGATTTACATAAACACCCGTTATGCCATAAGTAAAGCGAACACAAACTACGGCTTTAAAGGTACTGTGGACTGCTGAGAGAAAGTGTAGAGAGGAGATGGAGAAAATAAAGCAGATTCAAAGGTGTAATTAGACACAAATACAGTCTAGCTTGGCAAAGTGAACATTTCTAGGACGTTCCAGTATGCACCTCTACTGCTGAAAAAATATACAGACTGTGTAGGAGGCAGTTAATTACGGTTCTCTTACAACTTACAATGCTTGTTCAAGATGACATTGTAATGCCTGTTGGTTATAGAATTTCTGCATCTAAATTTTGCAGGGACACAGACTAAGTGTTTTTTCCACCTCTAATTTAAATGAAAAAAGCTGAGTGATTAGAAAGTAACGGCTCTTTGCTTGTCCAGTCTGCATTTATACTCCATTTCCATGGTGCTAGTACTGTATGAAGGCTCTCCATAGTTCCAGGTTTATTTTGGAAACTCCCTTCCCTCACTCTTGGTTAAGTTGAAACTGTAATGTGAAAATCTGAAATATGCTCTGGCTATAGGGAGTAAGGAGACATCCTAGTTAATGGAGGCAGCTAACCAAATGGGAAAAAAAAAAAAAAGATTGGGTTTGCATCTTAGAACCATTGAGCCTACAAATATTATTTGAGGTGCATCTGTGAGCAGTGCTCTGCTTTGAGTTCACGAGTGTTGCTAAGCAATGGAAAGAGGGAGGAGGGGGAAAGAGTGGAAGAGAGAGTCTGACTTTAGGAGTACAAGAACAAATGGAAGATAATACTAATGCTCCTAGATAGCCTCATTTGCAGTGAATGTTAAACGTACGAAATATTTCCTGTCTACCTTCTAAACTACTTGCAGCCTGCACAAAGACTGCTAAAATGTGGTTCTGTGTCTAAATCAATGCACATCCTGCAAGTACAAAGTAGTGTTGCATCCTGTAGCACTGACAAAAGCAGTGAGGCACCAGGACTGTTCACATCTGCCTCTTGAAAGGTAAGGACTAGAGAAACTATTATAACAATCTCTATATGTAGTTTATATTGATATAGAAAACAGGCACTTTTAAATAGCTTATTGTTTAACTTTGCACTGTAAAGAGATCAGATGCTTGTCACAGCCACACAATTTTTTTTTTTATTCTAATGTTGTACCAGCATTTACAATGTTTTTTGTTGTTATTTCAGACAAGGTAGATAAATGTGGTACCTTTAATTGGCTTAGCAATGTCTCATCTGTCTGCTTTTCATCGACATAATTTTTTGTTCTGGTGTTATTAGAATCACCACCTGTCATGAATGTACTTACATGTTTTTATGCCTATAAACAAGCACATTGCTTTTATGGTTATAATTTCAAGGCTTACACAAAATGTTTGTTGCCTTGTTCAGTCAGACATCTCAGTAAACTCCAGAGTGCATATTTGCAAAGCATGTATTGCTAGGACTGTAAACTGAATTCCATGTTTCATTTTTTACACAGAGTTTGGATTTTTTTTTTATAATCAAGTTCTCTGCGGTGCTTATCTTTTTATTACTCTGAATTATAAACCATATGTTGGGGCATTTGGAGCCTTCCAGGTCATTTCATAGGCATTACACTTTTACTGTATAGCTATCTTTTTAACATTTGCTAATAGCTCATCTGGAAAGAGAATGACATTTGTGGCTGAGTAGCAGATGTGTTCATACACAGTTTGAACGACTAGCATTCCCTAGCCTGGAATCACATCTGCTGATGAACCAGCTTTTCACATTTAAATAGGTAAGATTTTGAAGGACCTCCCCCCGCATCCAAGACTATATATAATCACTTCTTTAGCATCTTAATACTGTTTTCTGCCAGCATGACAGGTATTTCCCTGACAGATTAATGACATATGATAGTGGGTTAGTCTAGTCTGTTTCTGTCTAAGATTTTGTCCTATATACTTTGTTCTTTGTATTTTCAATCCTTATTTAAAAATAATTCTTATAAAAAAATAACCCACACATACTATAATGCCACCCTGAGTCACCTATTAAAGGGAACATACTACAAGCTAGTCAATGAAACAAGACAAAATAAAATTGAGAGCTAAAATTTCCCTAGCCTATTGCATAAAACAAGTCACCTGTTGTACTATATTTCTCAGCATCACATCACTGGGCTCTCTTTTTATGGTTGAACAGACACATGGTCAAACCATCCAAGAAATTACGCCGGCGTACACCGTCATATGGAAATATAAAATAAGATGGAAAAAATGTCAATAAAAACCTCCCATAAAATAACCCTGTTATCAATTTTATATAGCAAATCTCTTGAAATGAAACGCAAGTGTAGAATCTTTTATCTAAAGATATACGTTCTATATTGGATTGCTTAACTGACCTATTTCTTTTCTTTTGCATTAATAAAAAGAAAAAAAAACTTTTCTAGCAGCAGTAGCAGCAGTTAGTGCAGGAGGAGGATAATTCCCTCTTGTTACTCCGCTGACAACCAACAGAGCTAGACAGGAGCAGCAAAGCAGGAGCCACTACAATTTAATCACCGTATTGAAAAACATGGTTTGCTGAAGCTTCATCTCACCTAGAGTGATTTACATGGGTTTAGGAGGAACTGGCCAACTCTGGGATTATGTTACCTAGTAGAGATAACATGGCGGGGGGAGGAGGGGAATCCACCATCATTTCTAGTTCATTTGTTTGATAAGACGTGTGTGTTTGCATGAATAATTTCAAAGAGCTATGGGGAAGCAAAGCGCTACAATATATCTAAACACACAGTAATTCACATAGTCTAGCATTTTGAAATTTAAGTTGTCTGCATACATTTTAAATTAAACTCGATTTAATATTGCTACTTTTGTCTAATTGGATCAGATTTAAAATTTTCTAAAGGCCATTGAAGTCAATGGAAAGACTCTCACTAATGCCAATGGGTATTGGGTCAGGACTTTCTACTAGCTTATAATTACAATATAATACGCCCTAGAACGGACACCAAATGAGATCTGGAAGGAGAGCACACACCCCCTCACACACACCCCAAAAATTAACAATTTGAGCACACGTCGGTTTATAGACAGCAGCTTTGCGCATGTGGCACAACATCTGTTACCGAAACACTAGAAAGCAGACCTAAGGCAAGCTGGGCTACTGCCAACTGACTCAAGATTTTTTTTTTTCCCCTGACAAAGCTGTCAATAAATGGACAGATGGCATCCGATGTGCTAGCAGGATAGTTCAGTTAACAATCAAATATGTTAAATGATTTCAAATTCATTGTATGCCAGGCATTGTATTCAGTATTGTATCATATCATGCTGTTTCCTAAGAGAAATACAACCTGGTGTTCGGTAGATATTGTATTTTACAATTTATCAGCAACCACTGGGTGAATACAATCTGAATCTGGTAAATTCACCAGACTGACTTTTTCATAGTTTTAATTCCATGCCATTTGGGGTAGAGGAGTAGAAATGAATACTAAAATGTAGGTCACTTGACAGTACTAACTGCTCCAACACGTACCCTCAGCCTCAAGAATATATTTAGATGTAAACAACATGTATGCACTATTATGGTAGCTGATTGTCCCTGACCTCCACATTTGCATTTCTATTTTTGCACAACATTGATTGCCTCCGAAGATGTCCCCCTCATCCCATTTAGCTCATGCAAACAACTGTTTGCATGACCAGAGTCTGAGAGTATAAATGTGGGTTGTGTCTGAGAAATAGGTGTACATCTGATATATCTCTCAGTCCACGTCGCTTCCAACAGCTCCCATTGGCCTGGAGCAGTGCACTGCAGCCAGTGGGAGCTGTGATCGGCCAAACCTGCAGACGGGGCAGGTAAACAAACTGGCCCGGCCCGCCAGGCACTTTCCCTACACAAGCAGCGGCCCCAGTTTGAGAACCACTGATTATATATATCTGCATGTGCAAAAAATTGAGACCAGCTTGAGGCTAGCTAAAAATCTGGCCCAAGAGGACCCATGTGCAAATACTAAACTTGAATATTGGCCAGTTTTAGGAAGAAAAAAAATACAGAGTGCACCCCTGGAATAAGAAATATCAAACGTTTAATTTCAATGAGAATTCTTCTTCCTCCCAAACTTAGCCAACTCCTGATGACAATTAAACTGATGTGAAAACACAGACCCAGTCTTAGAAAGCGAGGTGAGTTAGTGAATCCCAGAGTTAACCAGCTCATTATACAAAGGTAGGGAAATCTTCTACTGCAGAAGTAGTAGAACAGATTGACTCATGCTAGGGATCTAGATATTGCGCCTGATTTTCAAGTATGTTCAGCACATACCAGTGGAGTCCAGAGTTTCAAACCACCTCAGTATGTTAGGTCTCAGTTGTCACACTAGGAGCTGTTGGAAGCTGAGCACTTTTTAAAATCTGGCCGTTAGGTGTTTCCATAGAAGCAAAGCTCTTTTGACACTCTGACCTTTAGTATGAATACCGAGTACTTGAAATTTTGGCCCTGAGCTCTTCTGAAAATCTGGCCCATTGATGCCAACATATAAGACTCAACTTGCATCCCTAGTGTGCTCAGTTTTATTTTCCAACATAGTTGTTACTTTACAGGTCCCCAAAGCTGGCCCAGATGCCAAGACACCTTTCACCCTTTTTAAAATGGTCTATTTTAAAAGTATATGTAACAAACAAAGTCTTTCATTTTTATAAGCCTACACTTGTGGTGACTGTGTCCACTCTAAAAACCCACTGAAAATTGTGTACTTTTTTTGTACAAGTAACATATATTTCTATTATAGCTGCAAGATTCGAGAAAAATATTTTCTTCTCTTTTTCCATTTTACGTAGCATTTGACAGCACATTGCGTATAGTCAGTTTCACTCTATCCCTTGCTGTTTGTATGGTACTTCCACACAACAGAGGTGGAGGAAGTTTTTGAAAAGTAAGAAAATGTCATAGCAAAGCCTCAGAAATTGGCTGGGGCAAGTACAATACCTGAAATTATTTTTTCCCTAAATTTGATTGGTTTGTAAGTTATCAGTTTCCTTTTAAAATGGGACATGGGTCAAGTGTGAAATATCTACCTCTCTTTCCTAAAAACTTTAGTAGTAAATAATTAGTACGGTAATTTACCAGAATCCAAACAATTAAGAATCAGATGTTTGGTTCCCAATCTCATGGTTTTCCACTACTACACACAGTGACTATGGGGTGTTGTATAAATTTATCTAAAGTCATATTGCAGTGGCCCAGGAAAGAAAAAAATGCATGAGACAGAGGAGAAAAAAGAATAAGAGGAAAAGAATCATATTAGGTGAAATCTTGGCTCCCTTGAAGTCAATGGGAGTTTTGCCATTGTCTCACACCCCTTATTTCTTAACTTAGTTGTAAAGAGTAATACTGAGAACTGGGACTTGGGCTGTTTCTCTTTAGGTATCTAAACATTCTCCTTTGGGGAAGTATTCTAGTAAGTGTTCAGTGTCCTATTATTATGCAAGACATTTCTAATGGGAAATCTACAAACTGATTGTGTGTCTAAATTACTTGTTAGTGTACATTGTCTGACACAAGGTCTTCTATTATATCATGAACTTACCATGGAGAACTTCCCCTTCCAGCTCACTATCAGAGCTCTACAACAAAATATTTAATTAAGTGTTGGAACAAGAACCAGGGAGAGTTGACATACTCTCCATATTGTGATAGTGAGAGAAGTTTTTCAGATTTAGATAGCAATAATAATTCTGCCTATAAACAATCAGATAAATATATCAAATAAAACCCTTTTCTGCTGTCACCCTGTAGTGGATTTTATTCATCAGGAGGTGTTAATAGACATCATCATAGTTACACTAGAAAAACCAATTGCAGCTCCCACTGGCCCTGGTTCGCTGCTCCAGGCCAATGGAAGCTGCTGGAAGCGGCGCAGGCCGGGGGACGTACTGGCTGCCACTTCCAGCAGCTCCCATTGGCCTGGAGCAGCGAACCGCAGCCACTGGGAGCCATAGTCGGCCGAAACTGCAGACGTGGCAGGTAAACAAACCGGCCCAGTCCACCAGGGACTTTCACTGTACAAGCGGCAGAACAAGTTTGGGAAGCACAGACACAGTGAAATTAAATCCCTACCTTGTGTGTATAGTGAATGCAGGCCAGATCCTCAGCTTCTCTACACCAGTAGAGCAACTGGCCGTACAGGGCAAGATTGCTATACTTGGCAGGCAACCACTCGTTAAGCCCCCAAAAGGGACCGGTCAAAAAAAAGTGAAATTGATGCCAAACACACGTAGAGGAGTGGTATTCAACCTTTTACAGTCCAAGAATTAAAGATTGAGTCAAAAAATGAGAGAGACATTCAACAAATTAGTTACAAGGTCAGAGAGCAATCATGGAAACGGCGAAAGTGTTACCATAAACACAGAAGATTTGGTTCCTAGTTCTCATAGCGTTAACCCATTTGTCTTCATCTTTTTAGTTCCTACCAATGACCAAAGATGCTGGAACAATTTTTATAGTGAGGGTGCTGAGAACCACTGCATCAAACTGTAAACTCTGCATATTATGGAAACCTCTTCAAGCCAGGGGATGCGGCAGCACGCCCAGTTCCAGCATGTATGCTAATGACTAGAACAAAGTGTGACAAAGTTCCTCCTCTACCTTGGTAGGTCCTGTGCTTATTGGCAGATTTGCACACCTTAGTGATCTTCCCCTCTGGTGGAACCCACAGTCTGGGTCAACTCCTCCTGTATCTGATCAGGAGTTGGGAGGTTTAGGGGGAACCCAGACCCACCCTCTACTCTGGATTCCAGCCCAAGGCCCTGCAGATTGCAGCTGTCTATAGTGCCTCCTGTAACAGCTGCATGACAGTTACAACTCCCTGGGCTACTTCCCCATAGCCTCCTCCAAACACCTTCTTTATTCTCACCACAGGACCTTCCTCCTGGTATCTGATAATGCTTATACTCCTTAGTCCTCCAGCAGCACACCCTCACCTCTTGCTCCCATCTTATCACACGCCCACCACAAACTGAAGTGAGCTCCTTTTTAAACCCTGCAGGTGACCTAATCAGCCTGTTTGCCTTAATTGGTTCTAGCAAGTTCCTGATTACTCTAGTGCAGCCCATGCTCTGGTCACTCAGGGAACAGAAAACTACTCATCCAGTGACCAGTATATTTGCCCTCTACCAGACTCCTGTACCCCACTGACCTGGATCTGTCACAAAAGATAGATGCTGCAGCACAAACAGATGTAAATATAGATATTGTCAGAACTCCAACACTATCGCTGTGCTCAAAACTTCCATTTAGGCTGGAAATAGAACCCAAAACTCCAGCCTCCCAGTCTTGTGCTTCAGCCATAGTTTATCCTTCCTTCTTACCAAGGTTCAAATGTTAGGTCTCTCCCTGCGATCACCATCACACACACACACAAGCTATTTTGCTTTCTTTAAATAAATAAAAACCCTCACCACCACACACACAGCTTTTGAGGTAGGTAAACATAAGCTGTAGGATGTTAATCCAACAGAATTAGTAACTAAAAAATAAAATACTAATAATTAGTAATTAAAAATGAAAATACCTCTTTCTAGGTACCATTAACCATTCTTGGCGGTAGAGTTCTAGTTTTGCATACCTTCATTTTAAAAAAATAAAATGGTAAATATTTTATATTGATAATATAGGTTTTGATTATTTTAAATATGTTCCCATATTTCTTTGACCATTGCAGTGCTCTGACAACCACCTAATCTTGTGTAGTTTGCAGCACTGGGAAAAGGCAGCAACATTTGCCAATCAAAATACAGTCTACTGGGAAAAATAAAAGAAAACTCAAAGTGTGCTAAAACCCATGCTTTTCTATTGCCATCTGTCATAACCTTAGTCCCAGATTTGGACCTTAGCGTCCAAAATATGGGGGTTAGCATGAAAACCTCCAAGCTTAGTTACCAGCTTGGACCTGGTACTTGCTGCCACCACCCCAAAAATTAGAGTGTTTTGGGGCACTCTGGTCCCCCTGAAAAACCTTCCGTGGGGACCCCAAGACCCAAATCCCTTGAGTCTCACAACAAAGGGAAATAATCCTTTTTCCCTTCCCCCCTCCAGGTGCTCCTGGAGAGATACACAGACACAAGCTCTGTGAAACTACACAGAGTGACTCCCCCTCTCTGTTCCCAGTCCTGGAAACAAAAAGGACTTTCCTATTCACCCAGAGGGAATGCAAAATCAGGCTAGCAAATCCAACGCACACAGATTTCCTCTGATTTCTTCCTCCCACCAATTCCCTGGTGAGTACAGACTCAATTTCCCTGAAGTAAAGCAAAACTCCAACAGGTCTTAAAAGAAAGCTTTACATAAAAAGAAAGAAAAAATACATACAAATGGTCTTTCTGTATTAAGGTGACACAATACAGGGTCGATTGCTTAAAAGAATATTGAATAAACAGCCTTATTCAAAAAGAATACAAATCAAAGCACTCCAGCACTTATATTCATGCAAATACCAAAGAAAAGAAACCATATAACTTACTATCTGATCTCTTTGTCCTTACACTTAGAAACAGAAGATTAGAAAACAGAACTACTTCTCCAAAGCTCAGAGAAAGCAGGCAGACAGCAAACAAAGACCTCAGACACAAAATTCCCTCCACCCAAAGTTGAAAAAATCCGGTTTCCTGATTGGTCCTCTGGTCAGGTGCTTCAGGTGAAAGGGACATTAACCCTTAGCTATCTGTTTATGACACCATCTAACCTACTGTTCCAGACTAATTCCTCTTTTACCACATACGGTTCAGGACAATATGAAAAATTATTTAGCAAACAAAGAAAGTAGGTACACTTTTTTTGTTATAGTTCTAATTGTGTATGTAGTTTTTTTGTAATAACTGCATATGGCCTTGAGATGATTTTAAATGATTTAAAGTTATAACCAATTACATAATTTAAAACATTAAATTTAATGTTGAGCCATCTCTTTATTCCATATTTTTAAATGCAATTTTTGTGCATAATCTTCTGTATGACCATAGAATAAAAATGCCATTGTAATGCAAGATGGTAGGACTAAGTTTGTGATATTAACCATAATCGGAATTTTCACATTTCTGTGTCATTAAGAACTCAACAGTACTTTTGCATTAACAGGGTACTTTGCATACATCTGCCATTTTATACACACACACACACGTATAAATATACATTTGTATCTATATATGTGTACCTACATACAAAGCAAAAGAGTTGGAATTGACATAATAGCTTGAACTTCTGTTGCATGCATGTGTGATTAAATTTAATCTGTTCCTATCTAGACAGGTAAGGTGGTGTCCTATTCAACAGTATTAATAGCAGGGAGATGTGTTTCTTGTGAATGATGTCATGTCTAGTAATATACATTAATTAACTGATGTCAGTATTGACTAGGCAATGTCTTGGTTCTTAGACTCTGGTTGTACATTAATTACTTATCTCTTACATTAAGGTAGTGGTAAATTGCCTGAGGATTTAAGAATCTCTGTAGAGAAGGATGATGTAGTTTAATTTAATCAAATATTGCATGATAGACAAGCCTCTTCACTATGTTCATTTCCTGAAAACCTGTTAGCTATACATGGTTAAAGAAGAATAGTAGACCATGAATAGATTATATTTTGTGACACCACCTGTAACACAGTAGAACAGAACAATTATCATCAAGGCCTGAATAGCAGCTACCTGTTCTCAAGCATATTGCCTGAAGGAAATGCAGGAAATGGCTCTGATTTGACACCAAAATAGCTTTGCATTAAAACATGCAAAATCCAAAAGGGTCTCAGCTTTGAGTGTCCTTTGATCTATGGTAAGAAAAAGGAAGCGTAAATCAAGACCAGGTTTATTATCTACAGATCAAAGTACAGCCTAGCTCCTTCTTCCAACAGCAATTAAAGATTGGGAGTTATATTTTTGGTGAGAACTATTTTGACATTTGCAGATCTTTCACAAACTAAAATCATATAGTGCAGTGGTTAGGCAGCATGAGAGATACACAAAAAACAATTATGTGGCAGAAAAGCTTCTTGATGGAGACAAACTGAGTTATGTTACTTGTAACCAATTGATGTAATTGTTTCCCTAACTGGTTATAAAATGATGGTTGTAGTTGCATTATGGACAGGCTTCAATGAAGAAAAAAAATCAAAGGGAAGAAGACCTGAGTTTGCTTTATCAGAATCCTCAGGGTGCTGGGGAGCAAAGTAAACAGTGTGGAGTGGTTCCTGGCAAAAAGTCTTAAACATCAATGGAAGCCCCATAAATGTTGATTTCTTGTGTGAAATCTCCAGAGCTGAACAGGCATAGACTGCCATAAGGGGAGCACTGATTGCAGCACTCTTGGATTACAGACAGTATATTCTTAAACCTGGTCCTGAAGTGAGTTATTCGAAAGCAAGATAACAGATATTTGTTCTGACCTGAATCTGCTGCTTAAGACCAGGAGGAGAGCGTTAAATTCTATTTAAAACAGAATTTTCAAGAAGCCGTAAAAGTTATTATTTCTCTTTGCTTCCTCCCCACCAAATTGCAGGTCTCCAACGCAGAAAACCTTACATTTCCTATAACAACTTTGCACAGCAGCTGCTAAGGGGAAGCTGGATTCACTCCCGTATGTGAACGAGCTGCAGCACTTTGTACCCTGATCCAAGGGTGATTCAGAGGGGAGAACAGGTGATAGTACCACACAGTGTGACAGTCCCCACCTACAGACTCCATGTAATCTTTTGAGCAGCTTGAAATTCCAGCCAGAGCTCCTTGGGAGCCACCTGGTAGAAACTGCCTGGTAGAGATGCTGAATAAAGACTTCTGAGGCTGCTCTGGTCCTAACTGGCTGAAATGGCGAGGGGGGAGGGGTTGCATGCAGCTTATACAGCC
Source organism: Gopherus evgoodei (assembly GCF_007399415.2). NCBI lineage: Eukaryota > Metazoa > Chordata > Testudines > Testudinidae > Gopherus > Gopherus evgoodei. The sequence goes on from NC_044331.1 coordinate 17,664,775, forward strand.
ATGCTTCGCTCCTAGTGGAACTTTCACTGGGGTATCTCAGCCTAGGTTCTCTCAATAAAACTTCAGCACTGAATCAGGCATTGCATGTCGGAGCTTGAATGACAATTTCGGTGTTCATAACTTCAACATGCTTCCTGCTAAATTCTGGAATATGTTGTAATGCAGTTAGAAGATTAATATTCTATGCCATGACAGATTCTGGACTAAAATAAGGTCTAAACATATTTCCCATTTTTGTACTTAATGTGCAACTCTTTCTACAGTCATACTGGATGCATGGGCCTATGCTAGTAGGGACCTAGGATACATGTTAAAGATAATCCTAACTAGCTGTTTCTCACGTTTAACATTAATGAGCATGACTCTAGCTGTACTTAGAGTGTTGTAAGAGGAGACACTGGCATTACTATATACTATAATCATATGTTTCTTCTCCCAAAGTAAACAGGGGACAGACTGGTCTTGTAGTAAGTCAGGTTGACAATCATTTTAACTGTATTGCAACTCTGGGTTACTGAGAATATGTATTCTTAAAGCATTGAAAGAGAAAAGTAGAATTCAATAGTCAGAATGTATCTTCACTTGTTAGGGTCTGTCTATTTTCGATACCACTCTACTGGTATATGTTAAAAATGGCAATGAATTAAAAAATCCTAAGTCTACTGTAAAAGCATGAGGATTTTTTCAACTTTGAATATGTGAGTAACGAGCTCATTTCCCCACTGGAAATATAAGATAATGACAAAAAATTAAAAACTGATGCTCATCTAGATTGCAAAACTTCTCATTTGACTGTGTATTACTGTCTTTTCATTTTACATGACACCTACCCAGCCCAATGCTACAGGCAAGTAATCTCATTAGCATCAAATATTTGTCATTAGTGAAAACTGATCACATCTGGAAGAGTAGGTATACAGAATACATATAACCTGTATTCTTCCGTAAGAGATACCATTGTGCACACCTTATTTTCACGTAGCCTTGACACTCTCATGGTGACTTCTGCTGAGCATGTAACACCAGTACTCTAAAGCCTATGCATTAGATCTTTCAAGGCATTTAAAAACGTTTATTCCAGTTTTAGCATGTTCTTGACTTTGCAGTGGTTCTACATTGTGGAAAATAGACAAATGCAAGCACCATTCCTTTGTCTGTGAGCGTCTCTCTCTGAAGACTAGCCTCATGATACTGAATTGAAAAATTATCACCAAAAGAGGGTGTTTCAACCATCTAGTCTAGAAAGCTAAACGATCATGTGTGGAGGCAGGAGGAACATGTCCATGGACAGTTTGTGGACACAGTATATAATTGTAAGTGTAAGTATGTGTGTGTACACACATGGCCCAAAAGCAGTAGCTGAGATTTAAAAAAAATAAAAAAAAAATAAAAAATCATCCCAGCTCCACTGAACTGTCATGAATCTGTAAGTTTGGCTGAAACCCAGACTCAACCTGCTTTAGATGGGTGCTTGATTTCACCAAATATTTTGCACTGCCCTAAGAAGCAAATATATAAAACACAGAGCAGTGTTTCTCAAACTTGGGATGCCGCTTGTGTAGGGAAAGCCCCTGGTGGTCTAGGCCAGTTTGTTTACCTGCCGCATCCGCAAGTTTGGCCAATCATGGCTCCCACTTGCCGTGGTTTGCTGCTTCAAGCCAATGGGAGCTGCTGGAAGTCCCTTGGCCCACGCCACTTCCAGCAGCTCCCATTGGCCTGGAGCAGTGAACCGCAGACAGTGGGAGCCACGATCGGCCAAACCTGCAGACGCGGCAGGTAAACAAACTGGCCTAGACCACCGGGGGCTTTCCCTACACAAGCGGCATCCCAAGTTTGGGAACCACTGACATATGGGTCATTATAGGCACATAATGACCATAAAAAGAAAAAAAATCCAATAAGAGCCATTAATTCATCTCAAAATAAGACTATGTCAAGGCTCATACAATTACTATACAACTGTGAGAGGAAAAAATAGTGAAATCTTTCCAGCACAGTTCTCGCCACTTCCAAACAAAAAAACAAATAAAACTAGGAATGAAGCAAAACTTACTTGGTCTCTTTTCCACATATTTGCATGTACAGGTGAACATTTTAGGGCTTAAGCTGATTTACCCTAATGTAAGTGAGAAATAAATCCACTGAAGCCAGTGGAGTTATACCAGTGTAAACACATATGAAATCAGCTAATGGGTCACATTAAAAAGATGTGAATGTGACACATTAATGGATTTCACCATAGTGTACTTCATATTCTGTACTCTACATGAATGATTGCTAACTAAGCTTTACCATGCAGCAGGCAGATCTCAGTTAAACCAGCATTAGCTTCGTTTGAAACAAAGGAGATACTACTAGCAATAGCTCTCGCCCAGGGTTTTCAAGGTGACTAGTGATTTTGGAAGCCTCAATCTTGGGGTCTTCACTTTAAGACATTTTAAAGGGCCCTGAGTTTTGGAAATCAGGGCCCTTTAAGGCATCTCAAGTTGGGATCCCAAAAATCACTAGCCACTCTTGAAATTCTGATTCTGGTTTTCAGAGATTCCAGAAGAGGAGAAATATTTCTCAAAGAAAAAATGAGCCAGTAGAAGATGGGTATTTCTCACTTAAGACATTCCATGAGAAAGTTGCTTAGACAAAAGGGATCTTGCAATAACATTGTCTTCTAGTTCTTATGCTAGATAACTAGATCACAATATGCTGTTATTTGTGGGTAAGATTTTGCATACTTGTGCAAAACTCCCTAGAATAGTTTTGTAAAGCTAGGGGCTCTGTGCATGTGTGTCCATGTATATTTACAGGATTTTGTTGCAGGCAATATAAGCAGCTCTATATTGGTACAATAACTAAGGGGAGAGCGGTGTTCTGGAGCAAAGCTTCCCCTGGCAAAAGTTCTTTTAATACAAAATTAAAACATCGAGTAGAGTGTTGCTCCTGTTAGTGAGCTCTGCATCTCTTCCTATGAGCTCTAGAATCCTTTAATCTTCTGTATCCGCTGCAGTTGCTCCTACTTCAAAGTGCTGCTGTAGGCAGTGGAAAGGATTCTGGCACTCGTCTGGGAATAGGGCTGGGACATTAAATCACCTTGGCATCAATCAAGCCCTGTATGTTCACTTGAACCAGCAGGGAAGATACAGCCACTTCTAGAGCAGAATGGGGTGCATCTTTACACAGGACAGCAACACTACATAACTGTTCAGGACCAGTAGTGAAATGTGTATCCATCTGTTGTCTTCCAAAATGTGTAAAAGGTGTTCTACAAAGATCCACTTGAAAAAGAATCTAAAGAAAATAGCAAAATATATAAGCATGATAGCTGGGTGTGTGTCTGAATGTCACACTCCTGTGGATTTGAAGAGAAAGCCAACAAATCTGACATGATACAGGGTTCCATCAACGTGTACAGCTTCTTTTGCAAGTTTGGTTGTATTGGAATGTAGTGGGGGACTTGGGAATAGCTCACAACAGAAAAAAAGCTTAGAGGAGAGAGAAGGGAGAGTCTGGAGATACAGAGAGATGGTTCAGGAAGGCTAAATAAAGAGGATAGCATTTTTTAACCATCATCTCAAATGCCTCATCCAATTTGCCTTTTGGGCAAAAACAAATCTATTTTACCATAAGATCACATGTAACATTTCAGCTGAAATTGTTTAGTTTGGTCAAAACTCGGAAGGGCACTGAATTGGCTTTATAAAGACTTCAGTGAAAGCAAAACTTCCCATTGACTTCATCAAGAGTGATCAGACTCAGTAAAAATCTAATCTCGCTCTTTTATCAAGTCCTGTATAACAAGTCAGGAAATTCACAAAGTGTTTGTATCAATTTTTCATATTAGCTCCTACTATGAAGAGAGGCCTACCTCCTTGAATGGTGTCCACTTACAGTGTTTTGTTTTGGTTTTTTAAAGCCACTTGTTTGACTCACAAAATTATGCATGCTTTACTGTATCTTGCTGAAATAATTTGTGAATGAAGCTTCAAGAGTTAATGGTACTGAGATTATGTTAATCTGATCATCCTATATTTTAAGGACTATGTTAGGAACATTGTACAATTAAGCTTCATAAGAATTAGACATTTTATGTATTTCGAGCTGCCAATGTTGTAAAGAATTACAATCACTAGACTATTTAAAATAACTAAACTGTTCCTAAAAGCATTAAGTAAAATTCAAATATACCATGGCTGTTTTACATCAGGATGTGCTTGGATTGGAAATTCACATGGTGCTTGAGCTGGGGCTGAAACAAGACATGAACACTTCTGAACTGGGGAAAAGTTTTGTCCTGGATTCACTTTTAAACTAAACCATTCCACTTACCTCTCCATCTAACTGTACCAGGAGAGGCTGGATCAATTGCAGGCATGCGTTATATGGATCTACAAAATACACTTTTGAATAATGCTCAGTTTTGAAAGTTTTGCCATGTTAACATAAAGTTAATCTCCTTGTGTCCTCTCTCCCCACTACCAATCCTGCATGTCCACACTCAGATTTCACTATATAGTGTGTACCGAAGTAGAAAGTAAAGTGCTATTTCTATGCTCTGGTTATGAGCAAATACAGAGATATGGAGTTTCCTAACCATGATTTGTATCAAGTGTTCTGGAAAATCTGAAGTTACCCCATAGTGCAGGGGACAAAATCCAGAGAAGATGCACACAGAACAGTGCCAGAAGTACCTGGGGTAATGTGCTACCACACGGAGAATTGGCTAAGTTAACACACTAACTGTAGCTGCCACCATTACTGAGTTTTAACCATATGGTGTGCCACAAGCCATGTTCAAATTTGACTATACCAGTAACTCAGTTAAAAATTATAGTGTAAAAAAGAATTTGGTGTAACAGTTCCTATATCTGTAAATTTACATAAACACCCCGACATACATACAACATATTATCAGACCCTCACGCTTATCTAAATCCACACTTACCCAAATAATTCAGTCCCATTCCATAAAGATAGCAAAGTAATTAAGATGTTTGCTTTAAAACTATCAAGCACACAATACTCATCTGATACACGGTTTCATTATAAAACGCAGAACACATTCATTGAAGGTTTGTTAAGGTTTATGTATCCTTCACCCATACATAAGCTTACATAAAAATCAGATGAAAATCACAGCTTTGAAGTTACAATGTGAAACAAAATGAAATTTTAGGTTCAGCTGTGTTTCAGTTTGAATTTTGGAACTCGACTCAAAACTCAGATGTGAAATTCCAGAGTGCAATACCCATCTGGCTAGAAGTGAAAAGAAATTGAATGAACTCCTGGGGAGAGAAAACAGGTTAGCACAGGTTCATGGGATTAACAGGCTTCTCCTGTATTGTTTGACTTCCCATGACCACCCCTACAGCATGGGGTTTTTTTGTTTGTTTGTTTTTTGAACCTCAAACTGTTACTCACTCAGGAAGTTTGACTATTTTCTCAATCCCATTCTTAGGGCTTGTCTGTACATGAAAGTTATTCCAGAATAGAGCAGCCTGTGAATTTAAAATGGAACAACTATTCCAGAAAAACCTCCATGTGTAGACTAGCTCTCACGCTCCAGAGCGGTGATAACATGTTTCTGGAGATAATTTCTTCCAACAATTTTTTGGTGGGATCCTTTTTGGCTGCAGTGAACCACATCTTTTCTGAGGTCCTTGTATCAAAAGAAATTATGGAAGTTGAGGCCAAAACAGTGTGCTGACCTGTCCAGTCATTATAGACATGACCATCCTAAATGTTGGACAATACATACACCTCAAAAGATGACCCATTATTAAATAGAATATATTTCTCCTCTTCAGGAATGGATGTGAAAGACATTTGACCATCCTAGTTCATTGGATAGTGAAAAAGGCTCTGGGGCTTAAAGAAGGAAAAAGCAACACACTAGAGCACACAGCTCAAAGGAAAACAGAGTGAATACTTCATGTATTCCTAACTAACCTTTGAACTTGAATGCCTGAGCCAAATTCTGAGCTGTGCTTCTCAGGAGATGCAACTTGGAATAGCTGTAAGCCATTCTTGCATGTCTGAAATTCTGGGCTGTGCTGAGGGGTCTGTCCAACCCCTAGCATAAATTAGGGTAGCCTCATGGACTGCTCTAACTTACACCGATAGCTAGCAGGTCCTCTCCCCTGAAGCGGCTTTGACTTCTAGTTGCTTTCCACAACCACTTATAAGTCTGTCTATTCTGCACTTGTTCCCTTCAGGAAACTGTAGTCTCATCACCGTGGCTGACAATGGGCTGTGAAGGTCTTCATAAGCTACATAAGTTTGTTGTTGTTTTTTAAATAAAATTACCTTATTCTTTTTGTGGGTGGCAGAAGCAGGAATAACTAAGAGGTCTATTGCATGCCTTCTTATCTGGCAGGCTCCTAAACTGGAGAACTCGGGTAGAGACCATATTTATCATGTTTATCTTTCAGCAGCATCCCACCCCATTAAAGTACTCTGCAGAAGTCCAGTATTTGAAAAAGAGGAAGCATCACATCATGAATTTTTATTACACTCACCCCTGCTTGAATGTTGCTTAATTATAAACCACAGTCTGAAAATCCCTTGCATGTCTGCCTGCACTGCAGAGTAAAGATATTAAACAGATATACAGTATAAGCTTTAGAAATATATCCTGCTATGACAGCTATTACACTGTAGGAAAAAGACTTCTGTTGTCACTTTCAACGGAAATTGGATGAGGATGATTCTATACAGCCTCAAAAATGCTTATCTCCAAAGATACAGAAAACACATTTGGGGGAAGTGAAATCCAACAATACAAAGTACAAACTCATGTCACTGAGGACAGCTGTGCAAAATAAAATTAGTAATGCTTTCATTGGTCAGAGCACATGCTGAAATAGCTAAAGAACCCAGCCAGAAATAATTATGCTTTTGTTGTAAAACCTCATCAGACTTCACTTAGCTGGAACGAGCTTTACACTTCAGTCCTTCACTCAGCTCCTATAACCAAGTGTCACTTACTCACATTTATCCCTTCAGACGTGGCATTTAAGAAGGTATCACTGCATCCAGGACATAACATTCTTTGTTTTTGAAAAAAAAGTGTCCATTTAATTGTACAATTGAGTCTATATAGTAACTAAGGTATCTCACTATCAATTCATTGATTTATCAACCAGACACTGTATGTGATTAGAAACTACAATGAAGTTACCACACTGACAAAGAAAAAAAAATTAATTTAGCATATTTGCCACTTTAATAGGCCAGTTTTCTAGCATATTTTATCTTACTTATGTCCTGAAAATTTATTCCTTACTGGGTTTGGTCTTTCTATGTGATATTAATTTTAAATTGATTTTTTAAATGTATTTTAAACAAACAGGATTTTAAGCAAGTCTGTTCCTTTAACAGATTGTTTTAAACTGGATCTGCTGTGTAGCACTATTACTTTTTTTTTTTTTTTTTAAATCATCATCCCCAGCTGCTTCCCAATGGATTTCACACAAGGGGAAGTAACAGCCGTCTCTTGAGTCCAGCAGAACTGACAAACTACCTATTTAGTTTACCGAGGCTCCATGCAGAGTGACTAACAGAACCTCCTAATATTTACAACCAGCATCTCTTTTGAAAAGGTGTAGAGAGTTTGTTCCATATGTTCATGATTCCTCGATACTGCTGTTCTTACCAACTAGTAAATGAATGCCTCCAGCTAGCAGTAACATTTCTATCAATGTAACAGCCCAGCCCACAGGGATCTAATTTACTGAAACTGGTTAAGTGCTTCACAAACATCATCTAGAGAGATTAATTGGCTGTTAAAGTTTGATTGCTTTGCAATCCCTTGGTGATGGTTTGAAAATGAAAAAGTGATCTTTTGTCATTACATAAATACCTTAAGGTATAGCATATGCATGGGCTTTGTGTACATTTTCTAAACACAGCAAGTCTTCTGTGGGGAGGAAGCCATGACCTATTTATTTAGACTGAAATTTATTTAGTTATATTTATTATGGATTACATTTTCCTGTGGTTTATTTAGGAGTAAAGTCTTCCCAGGCTGCAATTAATCAAAATTAAAATACATTTATGCTGATTATTAAAACAATTTGTTGCAGACAAGTTTCCATTTGATCACTTCCCAACGTCAGCAGTCAAGATAACTGCCAATTATCCCTCCTAATAAATACTTAAAACAGGTACACCAACTCTTGGATGCTTTCCACTCCATGCAGGCTCCTTGATATTATTTGTGATAATCCAAGTGCTAGGGAGGATTTGTAGCTGCTTATCAGCCTATTCTGCCCTTCCTTTCCACCCCGAAATCCATCTCCAGTCTGTAGATAGGTGGCATGTTCTGGCCTTTGCCAGTCTCCGCCCTGAAACATACGAGGAGAGCCTAGTGTAGGAGCTCTCTAGGACTATTCCCTTCTTGATCTGAGCACAGACCTGGGAAGAATAGCTTCTCATGTGATACTATAGTATCTCCCACTTGAGCAGAAAGCTTAAGGTTGAACTTCTCAGGACTGCATCTCACTACCTAGCTCTACAAAAGAGAGGCCTTCTCCACCCCTTTAACTGAAGTAAAAATCAGCATCTTATATTGATTATATTTTCATACAGTGGAATTGAAAGATATTAAACAACTTTTGCTTATATATATTCTTTTATTTTGAGTGACAAAAGATCAACAAATTAGAATGCTACAATATGTAACCTGCCCTGTCTGCCTGCTACAACGACCAGAGTCAATCATATGCCAGGCTCAGTTGGGACCACAGGATCCATGAGATTAAAGCAAGGAAATATTGGAAGAAAGTAATATAAGGCATGAAGAGATCTATTTAGAAGAAAGTATTCATAGGCCTTTGTGATTTTTTTTATTATTAATTTTTATTATTATTTCCCTCAATAGATTAAACAATACTTGCTCCCCACTGTAATGGGGAAAATCCAGTCTGATTTCCATTCAGCTAGCACAAATGCAAATTAATGATTTCAGTGAATTGAGAGAGACTAAGGCCTGGTCTACACGGGGGTGGGGAGGAGGAAATCGATCTAAGATACGGAACTTTGGCTGTGAGAATAGCGTCGCTGAAGTCGACGTATCTTAAATCGACTTAATCACTTACTTCGCATCCTCGCAGCGCGGGATTGATGGCCGCCACTCCCCTGTTGACTTTGCTTCTGCCTTTCGCCGAGCTGGAGTTCAGCAGTCGACAGGAGAGCAAATCAGGGATTGATTTATTGTGTCTACACTACATGCGATAAATCAATCCCAGATAGATCGATTGCTACCTACCGATGCGGTGGGTAGTGTAGACATACCCTAAGGGAGTCCTCCATTGGCTGACCACAGGGATCATTTTCTCCTAACACTTTGGGTTTCAAGCCCAAAGTGAAGAATACTCTTATCCCACCCACCCACACTTTGGCAGGTCCCCACCCTAGTCAGGAAAAGGTTTGACCTTCTCCAGGTGCAATCAACCTCAACCCAGTTTGGTTTATCAAGCCTGAGGATGGGTGGGTCCTTAAAAGGGAGGATCCCTGCACAGAGCAGGGTAGCACTCTGAAGGAGTAGGACTGCAACTTAGAGCTCTCTGGCCTCTGGAAGCTGGCGTTGCTGACCAGGGGCATCACTTGAGAGCCTTGATGTCCCACACCCCCAGAGAAAGGAGAAAGCTGGTACTTTTCTTTCCGCCCCTACCTTTGGTTTCCCAAAGGCCTAGGACTCTGCTTTTTGTGGGCTATAGAAGCATACTGACTTTTTGTTAGCCTACTTTAACTTCCTCCTTCTCCCCTGGTTGGCTGTGCCCTAGACTCAGATAGAAGCAGCACTCACCCTCTCTCCAAGGGGTGCTATAGCCTAATATACCTCCTTCCAATTGGCTCTAGCAACTCGTTTGGTGGGATACCAGGGACTGAGGCCATGGCTACACTAGAGAGTTGCAGTGCTGGTGAAGGGGTTACAGTGCTGCAACTTAGGATGTGGCCACACTTGCAAAGCACGGCCAGCGCTGCAACTCCCTGGTTGCAGCGCTGGCTGTACACCTGTCATAAACAGATAGCTAAGTTTTAATGTCTCTTTCACCTGAAGCACCTGACCAGAGGACCAATCAGGAAACCAGATTTTTTCAACTTTGGGTGGAGGGAATTTTGTGTCTGAGGTCTTTGTTTTCTGTCTGCCTACTTTCTCTGAGCTTTGGAGAAGTAGTTTCTGCTTTCTAATCTTCTGTTTCTAAGTGTAAGGACAAAGAGATCAGAAAGTAAGTTATATGGTTTCTTTTCTTTGGTATTTGCATGAATATAAGAGCTGGAGTGCTTTAATTTGTATTCTTTTTGAATAAGGCTGTTTATTCATATTTCTTTTAAGCAATTAACCCTGTATTTTGTCACCTTAATACAGAGAGACCATTTGTATGTATTTTTTCTTTTTTATATAAAGCTTTCTTTTTGAGACCTGTTAGACTTTTCTTTTCTGGGAAATTTCAGGGAAATTGAGTCTGTAGTCACCAGGGAATTGGTGGGAGGAAGAAATCAGGGGGAGGTCTGTGTGTGTTGGATTTGCTAGCCTGATTTTGCATTCCCTCTGGGTAAAGAGGAAAGTGCTTTTGTTCCAGGACTGGGAACGGAGAGGGGGAGTCACTCTGTTTGGATTCACAGAGCTTGTGTCTGTGTATCTCTCCAGGAGCACCTGGAGGGGGGGAAGGGAAAAAGGATTATTTCCCTTTGTTGTGAGACTCAAGGGATTTGGGTCTTGGGATCCCCAGGGAAGGTTTTTCAGGGGGACCAGAGTGCCCCAAAACACTCTAATTTTTTGGGTGGTGGCAGCAAGTACCAGGTCCAAGCTGGTAACTAAGCTTGGAGGTTTTCATGCTAACCCCCATATTTTGGACGATAAGGTCCAAATCTGGGACTAAAGTTATGATAACACCCGGTCGAGCCTCAGGTGTAGCGATTCCAGCGCTGGTGATCCAGCACTGGTCAGCAAGTGTGGACGCCCACCAGAGCTTTTATTGACCTCCAGGGTATAAGGAGGTATCCCAGAATTCCTGTCCACAACAAACCGGAAGAAAGGGAGAGGTCGGAGTTCAGCCAAACTGCTTATTTAAAAAACAAACACAGCTCCTGTTTGCTGAGCGAGCGGAGGCAGGCAGGGGAATTACTTTGGAATGTTCACAGCTGTTTGCTTGAAGAGAGAAACAGCACGCTCACACGGCAGAGGGGGAGGGAGAAGTGCGTGTTGAGCAGTTGCTTATCTGGTCTGACGGGTATTTAGCAGTACATAATTTGCATTTAGTGAATGAGAGAGGAGTGGGGGAAGGGAGTTAGAACTTTTAAAATGATTGAAGGTAGGCACTGTGTATCTTCCAGTCCTTAGAACTTGCAAGGCAGGGAGCTGAGAACAGTGTCAACTCCAAAAATCCACTCTGTCTCCCCCACGCTTCCTGTCACATTCCACATTCCAAAAGCACGTTGAGGCCACTTGAATGCTGGGATAGCTGCCCACAATGCACCACTCCCAACAGCGCTGCAAGTGCTGCAAATGTGGCCACACTGCAGTGCTGGTAGCTGTCAGTGTGGCCACACTGCAATGCTGGCCCTACACAGCTGTACGAACACAGCTGTAACTACCAGCGCTGCAAAACTGTAAGTGTAGACATGGCCTGAGAAACAAGAATAAGGGACACAGTCTCTTGCCAAAGAACTTGCTGGTACAGCAACTATATATTAAGGTGGAAATTTCTTCCAATAATCGATCAATTTTATTTTCCAGAACAGCAAATGAGGAATTTGTATAAAACAGAAATAGTTATAAAAATATGGCCAGCATAACACATCCCCCAGTGTTACAAGAAGAAATGGGGATTGAAGGCTTTTTGAAGCTTCAATCATACAATTAAAAAAAAAAAAAAAGTAACACACACACACTCACTCAGTTTAAGAGATTCCTAAGGTCTAGGATGTGACTAACATGTAAGGCCTTCATTTAAAAGTGTTAAGTAACATACTGGAAAACTTTAGACTATGCTTTTTGATGTCATTCCTCTGGAAAGTCTTAGAGGCTGTTCTAAAGTTGAAGTGAATTTTAATGGACCAAACGAGGAAACTTTTGGAAAATAGTTTGATTAACCCTTTACCTGCTGCAGTCGCAGTAAATCCCATTGGCAGGCTTCAAAGGAAAGCCAGCATGGTTCCTCAAGTTTATTGAAACTTTAAGATTAAACTTTTGAAAAGGTAAATGGAGGTGAGGAGATGACATTACATAGTATTATGTAGGGTATTTGCAGTACAAGTCCCATGGCTCTTAAGCTAAACAAGCAAAAATCTGTGAGTACTCCCTTGAAAATGCATAAGTTTTGTAAAGCAGTTAACCAAATGCTGTATTACTTTCATTCTGAACATGCAAACCATCATGGAAAACTGGCCTAGGGTGTTAGATTCAGGAAACAAATCAGAGCCCTAAATGAGCCTTACAAGTTGGAAAGAGGCATTGGTGAGAGCTCCTGGGACCACCGTTGGAACCCCAGCATTTATTTATGTACTGTAATTGTCTTTGACAATGCTATAGAACACGAGGGTTTCAATGCTGGAGATCAATGAAAAGGCACAGCAAATAATGAGGCCTCACCCATTGCAATTAGATACAGGAGATTCAGATCATTTAAATTACTGCTCGTAAATTGCAAGATGCAGTTCACTTAAGGTGCTATAAATAGGAAGAAAGGTTTAACAGGACATAGTCAGGCAACATATACAAATGGAAAGATCCTAGAGCATGCTTTTCAGGAAAGATATATTTTCAAATGAACATAAAAATGTTCCCAAAATGCGCTACCCAATACGCATAGTTGCAGGAAAGGCAGCAGACAGCTGCAGTTCCAGAGACCAACAACATAAAAAAGTACTGGCATTCTCATTCTCTGCTGGTTAGATTACAAAGCACAGGATACAAATATCTTTGACAGGAAATAGCTGCTGTTAAAGGGGTATGGAGAAGATCCATCCAACTGATACTCAAGACTTAAGATTTAGAATAAAACTGAGGAAATTGGGATCCTTTCTGACAGAGGAAGGAAATATTTCTATGGCTCCTCTTAAAGTTTTTGAGTACAACCTTAATATGAGAGAATTTGACCACGCTGAGAAAGGGGAGCAAACATAGCTATACTAGTTTTTAAATGATCCAATAGGCACTGGCTGTATTTACCTGTGATTATGCTCTCTAGCTACTGTGTCGTCTTAACTCAAAATTTTTCTGAAATTGTAAGCTCCATGTATAGCTGTGTGGCGGAGTCAGTGGCTGAAATACTATCTGGCCACCAAATTGCACAGTACCCATTCTGTAGAAGAATACAGTAAATGCCACCAGTCTTCTTTTTCTTTATCCACAACACCAAAAGGCACCAACTTTTCCCTTCCGGGACCCCAAAACACCATGCTTTTCTTGTAACACCATATTCCAAGAATCCTTTGTTCACCATATTCCCTACAGGGGCCGCTTGTTGAGCTGACCTGCTGCTGCATTGAGGACTGCGACTCTAACATCAAAGCAGGATGGGGAAGGATATTCGTGTGGAGGTTGCAAGCTCATTTGGACCATTTCAAAGTAAAATTTGAGATGTGTCTTGGGCAGTTATGAGTTCTCACCCCCCCCTTCCCCAATTTCTATACGCTAACCAAAAGCGGAGCCAATATCATAACGAGTACTGTTCATAACATGCAGCCCAGCAAGTCTGGGTGGGGAATCACTGCTATGTGAGATGCCGTCAATGGACAGGGGGAGGACAGAATTCATTCCAGAGAAATGGGAAGGCAAGTCCTTAAGGAGATTGCACTTTTGTGCATGAGTGCACTTGCCCTCTGTTGGATACCATGGTTGTTATGAGCATGCTATAAAAAACCAGCTACTTCATTTTGCAGTGGTAACTCTGGAACTTCAGCCATTGGTTTGGTGTGTTTTCCAGGACCCTTCCCAATAGGCCACCTCTTTACAGATGCAGAGGCAAGGGAGCAGTTTTTTCCCCAGCAGATGTGTATGCTGCATGATGAATGGACTGGTAGTGGTGTAATGAAAGTGCAAAACTATTGTTCTTGCATGCAGGAAAGCAAACTCCTCACCTCCCATAAATTAACCACATCTTTTGGCATTACACTACTAGACCAGCTATAAAAGCATATTGTACAATGGGTTTTTATATGAAATTTGCAGTGCTGGTTAGTGTGTCCCACTTTTTGCATGGAACACAAATGCCAAACTGTGCTGCCAAAACAGCCATAAATCAGCCTTTAAAACCACGCCCTCACTATAGTCTCTGATGTGGCATTCTGAACATTTTGTGTTCACTGTGTGTCAGTGATTTCTGATAATTTCGTCTGCATTTATGAGTTGACACTGCGCCCCATATTCTTCATAGTGATATTATGATATGATTATGGCATAATTATGATGCATATGTACAAGACAGGTCACGTAGGATGTCATTGGAAAAGTTATGATTTGCTGATTATCCTATTTGTATGCATGTATCATTTTTGTATCTGACGTTATAAATACTGACTATGTATCTGTACTTCAATTGTAGCTACACCTTGGTAACTCCCATTAGACAAGATGCTTTCAGTCTAGATAGTGGGTGGGGAAGGGCCTATTCACGGTAATGGGCCATTAGGAAAAACAATAGGCCTTAGGAGAAGTTTATCCCCCACCTGCTGAGCCTTCCTGAGAATGCTACAGATTGCCTGTGAGTAATGGCTTCTATGACTCCACAAGGACATGTGACCAGGCCACATGACGCTGGCCTCCATCTTGGGATGTCAGTATTTTTCCAAAAACAGGCCTGGGAAACAAGCTTTGAAACAAAGACTTCCTGTCCTATGCTACAGCTATATAAGGCAGGGATTGACATCATTTGGGATTCTTCACTCCCCACACAAGACAACTCCTAGAAACACCTGAGGAACAAAGAAAGACTGAACTGGGGGGAAGTGCTAAACCCAGGCTAAAGGGATTCCAAGCTGAAAAGCCAAGTGTAGCTTGTGCCTTAAGAATCTACAAGTCTGTCTGTACCATCAATTAGAGTGAGAATCTGCTATTCATATCCAATTTAGTATATTAAGCTTGGGTTGTTGTTGTTTAGTTTATTTGCTAGGTAATCTAGTTTGATATAGCTCATAATCACTTCAAATCTATCTTTTGTAGTTAATGTGTTTATGTTTTAATCCAAACCAATGAGCTTTCAGGGGAGTGCTTGGGTGGGAGGGGGGAAATCACTGCTTGGTTACCACAAGTGTGCATTGTCATTTTCACTTTGACGGAGAGGTGGATCAGGTATTAAATCCATATAAAGGCCAGATTCAACCAGGGCAGGACGGTACTGCTCTGGGATCCTAGGCTGGGAATCTGGTGGTTAGAGAGCCTGCATGTAACTGCAGCTGGGCCTCCTTACCTCTGCGAATGCTGGTGAAAGTGTAGGCCAGAGGGCTTTGCAGCTTGCCATGGCAGTACAGTGTGAATGGGAGCCCAGGTTGGTGGGTCAGAAGGCTCAGTGGTACCCCAGTTCCAGGTGGCACGCCTGGGGGGAACCAGTCACACAAATAAAAATGTTTTTCTAAGTGCCAGTGCTACAAACTACTTGAATCTGAAAGTCAAGGTGAAGTCTTTTCTCCTGCTTCATCAGCAATCAAGTTTCTGTAAATTTAGTTCTGCCCTCACTACTATATGTATCACTCCATTATCTTCAAATGTTGCCAATCCTGACTGGGGCATTTAAATGCTGCAATACAATTAATAATAATAATGCCCCCATTTATGCATCCCCAGTGGTCAGCGGAGAAATATGTAGATAATTTGTCAGTGAGTTTGCATCTTTCCTAATGAGGACAAAAACTGCATTTTCTTGACCATCTACCCCATGTCCACGTGATTGCAGTTGTATAAAATCAGATTTGTGTTTTCTGGTGTATTATGAAAGGACCATATTGTCAACTTATTGGGAGGGGTCTCCAATGCTAATTTTGACCACACTTTCAGAGCAGGATCACTCAATAGGGTGTTGGGTTCTGAGCAATTCTCCAAGCCAATTCCAGCTCTCATGTTTGACTTCAAGAGAAAATTAGGTTTATAAAACCTCTGAGGAAAAATAAGTATTAAAGAAAAATTCCTCTGGATTTCCACTGCAGGATCCAGATGACTTTGGGTTTGTTTGTTTTATATTCCCATACCATAGAAAACAAGGGGTAGCATTCAGCATTTATCCAGAGACTGTCCTGTGCAGCATTTTGTAGGACACATACTGTGTCTTAAAGTACTTCAGGAATTAATAAAGGGAAAAAGAATGAGAGTTTTTTCCAAATTAAAACTAAAAAAAAGAAAGGAAATTTCCAGTCATTTCCCATCAGCAGCCCTAATTCTCACCAGCATTTTTAATATAACAGCACTGATCTCATTCACACACCTGAGGACAAGCACAGAAAGTCTTAGAACCACCAATTTCATTCAACACTGTCAATAGCACGGACCCTGAAGGAATGAGCTCTGCTCCGTCTGTGCCAACTCTAAGTCTAGGAAATTTTTATTTTATCCAGACTCTCTCACCCATTCTGACGTGAGTGTTCAAGGAACCTGCCATTTGTAATGAAAATGGATTCAAGCACTTCTAGGAACATATCAGAAGAAGCTTTCTAGAAATAACCCTGAGAGCATTAGGGTCATATTTCTACTCACTACTTTTAGATGCAAGAGACTGGTCCTTTCGCACCAGCAGAGCAGAGATCTCTAATGAAATATTTCATGCCAGACAGCAGGTATTTGTCTTTTACCACATATAGCATGTACTGTAGTTACTAAAGGAACAGATGTAATACATTTGCCACTATTTATGCAGCATTTATGCAGTTTGGGAGTACAGAGAGCAATAATGCAGGCTTCCGGGTAATTGATCTTTGCTTTTATTATCTTGTTTTCACTAGACAGCTGTAAAAGACTGGCTGATATTGCACTTTGCATAATGTCTAATTTATTCACATTGATTCTACTGAATATTGCAACGCTTCTAATATGACACACTGAAGAATTCAAGGGCCTATATGCTTTATCCCTGGGTACATTTCAACTGTCTACTTACATTTTCACTGTTAAAAAAAAAAAACTAACAAAAAACAGGAACTCTCGGGAGGCTGGTTAATGAGATCGTAAGGTCTACAATTGCTGTTAAATTCTATATAGGCACATCAAGTGATTGCTGTGATTTCTTCAAGGACATGAATAGCTTTTAAATCTACTTATCCTAAGATTTATTTCATCAGAATGTTTGATTAAAAGCAGGGCCTTTCCATGCCCTTTCCCTTAACTACCAAAAAGTTTAAAAAGGAACCAACAGTTTGGAAGAATACAGGACATTCACTCAGCTGACTCTGTTCATGAAAAATAATTATTCTCTATCTCTTGGACCATCATTGTACTATTTAAGGATGTATTAGTGTTCCAATTATAAATCTAGACACTCAAAAGTTTAATATTGCAGCCAAATTACATCCAAGTACAATTTGGCACAAAAACATGAATATGAACTGGATCTTTTTAAACAACCATTTGAAAACATTTCAAACAGTTTTTTCTTTCGTTGCCGTACACCAAAAACTAAGGCATTACAGTCAAGGTTTTTAAAAATCAAATTTGCCTAATAAGTAGTTAATATTTTGAGAGACAAGGAGGGTGAGGTAAAATCTTTTGTTCGACCAGCTTCTGTTGAGAGACAAGCTTTCGCGCTTACAAAGCGCTTTTCTTGGGGTCTGGGAAACTTAACATTTTGAAGCAATTTAAACTACCCTCTGTGCAAGTACCATTATTATACAAGCTTTTGTTTTGACTACAGTGATCCTGCATACCCAAAAAGCTAGTCTCTTTCACAAGAAGTTGGTCCAATAAAAAGAATACCTTATCCACCATGCTTTCTAGAGTACGCTATACAAAACATCATGGTCTTGATTCACTACTGCATTTGTCCAGTTTTACACCAGATGTAATGCTCAGAGTACAAGTCTTACCACTTATTTTTGTTGATCTCTTGAAGGGGTGCTTCAGGTAGGTACAACTGTATGCTAGCTTACTGCAAACAGAGCTCATTCATTTCCCATAGCTGACATTTTTAATAGAAAATTCTCAAACATGTTTTATACTGTATATTTGATTCAAGTTCCAAATGTTTGAAATCATATTTTATGGATACATTCAAGATCTCCTCACCCCACATAGGAAACTTGAGTACAGGCAGATGGAAAACCAATAAACAGACTCTGCGCATGCAAAAATGATAGTATCTTACTAATAGCTCTCAACTTTTAAATATGTTTAAGTTGAGACATTTTCCCCACCAGCACTAAAACACAAGGACATGGATGTGGATGCAACAGAGAAAACTGGCATCTGGCACAAAAGTAAGCCATTAAAGAACTCAGAACATTGCCAATTTACCTCCATCTTTCTTCCTCATTCCCCTTCACTGCTCTCATCCTATCCTCAACCACACTGTGTTTCAATATCCTAGTGAAGATGTGTGTTCTCATGCTCTGTGCAGCTTCACCAATGCACACCATACTTGGGACATGAGAAAGAAAAGATACACGTGGGGTCTGATCCAAAGCCTACTGAGGTCAATGGGCTTGGATCATATCCCTGGCACTACTATGTTTGAAGACTGACAACCAAAAGGCATTCCTGCAGTCAGCCTACCCATGGATATTCGTAGTTAAAGGAGCACATGTTAAAGAGCGTAGACTGCAGAACAGAAAATTCAAAGTGAGGACATGTTGAGTGTAGATCAGAGGGAAATTCTAGTACATGGATCTGGGGCTGTGGATAATGATTCAGATGTCCATCAATTGCACCTCTCAATGTTCAGCTGAGCACAAGTTCTGAACACTATGGACCCATCCATCATTAGTAAAGACAAGCAAGCTATGCATGGGAAGGAAGCAACCTGCCCTTTCATGAACATACAAGCTTCTTCAGCTTCAGTGCTAAGTACAGTTTGTAGAATTGTTCCAGCCCCCAAGCCACCAGTGAAAAAGAATTGGAATTTTTAAAAATGGATTTGTCATGACCAAAAAAAATAAAAACAAGCAAACTGCTTAGTGAGCTTTTTTCCAGCTTGAAGAATTTTTATTAAAATAGGCAGAGTCACCCAATCAGTGAAATATGTCTGGAAGTTTATTTACTGTTGCAAATATCCCTGTGTGCAATTTAGGAGAAGGAGAAAAAACTGACAGACAGGTCTTGAAAGTGTAGCCAGTTTGAAAACTGAGTAACATTTAGTCTGTTCAGTTTTAACAAGGGACATTAATGTTTTTAGATCAGTATCTCTCTTCCTGGGTTTGGGAATAGGGGTCAAATGCAAAAAAAAAAAAAATTATCTGCTTATTCTGAGTGATCATGGTATATGATTGCTCAGATCTTTCTTGGGAAATATTGTATCTACATGGCCTGTTTGATCAATTTTTTCTGTTTATCATTTTTAGTTTTTAATATTAGTACAAAACCAAAAATATTTCTTCTTAGGTGTTTGCCTGATGGTGCTGCCTAATCTCCATCTGAACTCAGTCTTTCCAGAGCAGTTTGTTCTAATATCACAAAGAGGATTGGTGGCAGCACAGCTCATGCAGAAGAGACAGCAGTGAAAGAGTTAATTTATACATGTTAAATGTCTGCAATTAGTATTGCCACAGAACTTCACTGGTCTGCTTTTGTTTGTATTAGTTCTTGTATTTTTACTATGTGTCAAAGTGCCTAGAGGCCCAAATTGGAGGTTTTTTTAATATATGTTTTGTGTAACTGCAAAAACATAACAAAAATCAATTAGAGTGATGAGAAAAAGAGGAAGAGTTACTTATGTTGGCTGGAAGTAAATGAGTAATACATCCTTTTATTTAGTTTTTAAAAAGTACAATGGTTTCTTGTAGCAACAGCAGGCTTCAAAAAAGGTTTGGCGATTCGGTTCAGGAGAGAAACCCAAAAGTTCAGCTGATTATTCAGTCTTCTGCAAAACAGGGCTGGAAATCTCATGAGAAGAAGCTTGACTGAGATTTGTGTTATTTCCTGTTTCTACTTAGGCCTGAAGATTTCATATTAAAAAAGCAACCTCTTTGCTTTTCAGGAAACTGGCTATTTTCTGGTGCCAGCCAGACCCCATAAAATGATTAAAAGAAGAGAGTTAGCCAAACTCAAAGGTAAAAGGGAGTTGAATCCAAGTGTAACCCGCACACCTCCTGTGTGTCGTGCTCTGTCCCCTCTAATCTCTTCGTCGTCTCGGTGCCACTAATGAGTTGGCTCTACAGCGTCAGGTAAGGCCACATGGCTTTTCGCTCGTGCAGTAGAGGCTCATGTACTAAGCTCCAGAAATCCCAGGTTCGATCCTGCCCAACAACCACCTGTGTCTGTCAGTGTTACACAAACTTTGGTGAAAATCTAGCTTCAGAACCAAGAGAATATTTCCAATAGCTTTCCATTAATATTTGCTTAAAAAAAAAGGAATTCACTTACTTTCTTGTCAAACCATGTGTTCCCCCTTTCAGGACTACTCTAGTGAATGAGTTTATTGGCAGGCATATTAGCAGGAACAGTAGATTTTTAACCGAAAGTTAGAAGACATGTGACCTTTGTGTTTAATCATAATTAAACAAATGTTCTGTTTCAAATACAGCCAATGTTTGCAAAAACTGCACAGCTGAAGATTTATCTGTAGATATTTGGAAAATAATTTCAAATGACAAATAAGTTGAAAGAAGATTGTAAATTGTTTGCAAACAACCTGATCCCAAAAAAAGAGGCTAAATAAAATTTAGAGATTATTCCTCAGCTCTTGTAATTTTATCCAAACGATTTTTCTGTCATTTGTCTGAGGCATTACTTTTTTCATAGCAGGAAAGAAAAAGCAGGTCTGAGAACAATACCGAATGTTCCTCCCCAACTATCTGCTGAGCAGTCAGTAGTAATATCTAACCATCTTTGCAGAGTAAACCAATACTAGAGATAAAAAAAGAAGAGTTAGGTTCACATACCACAGTAGAAAAAAATCAAAACGATAAGTCTGATGCTAGAGACCAACGTGCCCTCTAAGGCCCTGACCAGTAATTCCATTAGAGTGAACAAAATGACAGCGAGCTCATAGCTAAGCGTGCGAGCGCACGCAGGTAGGGCCTAATTCTTATGCATGTTGTGTATGGTTGCAAGGGACCAGGGCTGGCTCCAGGTTTTCTGCCGCCCTAAGTGGCGCAAAAAAAAAAGCCACGGCAGCGCAATTGCGCCGCTCCACTCTTCGGTGGCAATTCGGAGGCAGGTCCTTCGTTCCAACAGGGACTGAAGGACCCGCCAAAGACCCAGACGTGCTTCCCCAGTAGTGGACGGAACGCTGCCCCTTGATATTGGCCGCCCCAAGCACCTGCCTCCTTAGCTGGTGCCTGGATCCGAACCTGCAAGGGACAAAACTCCCAGAACTGAAGCTGTGGGAAGGAGCTCTCAAGTCCCTTCCTTTCCCACCTCAGCCAGTGCCCCAGAAAGTAGTCAGGAAAAGTGAGTCCCTGAGCTCTGTGGCCAGATCCCCCCCGAAGTATCTAACCATGTGATGTACCTGCCAAAAGGGACTGTGGTCTCACATGTTCCTGGCTTACAGGGAACCCTACCTGACAAATTATTCTGTACTTTTTTCTTCCAAAATAAAAAAAGTTAATCAACCACCAATCAACAGCTTCTCCAGCATTTACACAACATACTCCTCAGTCTGATTGCAGTACTATTGGCCTGCCATAATTTAAAGGCAGATAAATAAAAATCCACTACCCATCCTAGTTGTATTGCCCAAAATATAGCATTTATTTCTAGGAGATCAGACAGGTCACTTGGGCCTAGCTATGCATGCAACCAGAGCAGCCATAGAATGAGGCCAATCAAAAGGTTCTTAGTCTTGTAAAAATTAAAGATTTTTATTGGTACATGCAAGTAAAGTGACATTCTCTTATCCAGACAAGACCGGGCTAGGCTGTCCCTGACCTTGATTAAGCTTTTCCTGATCTGATTTGTTTAAATACCATGTGAGATGCTGGTAAAATCAAGTGCCAGCACTGGCCAAGGCCGTAGGCGTTAGCTAACAACCAAAACTCATAGCTGAAAACCCAACCAGCTCACCTGTATGTTAGTTTTGTTCAAATAGGTATTAGTTGTCTGCAAATGTATTTAGTGTTTCGACTATGAAATACTTCTACGTTGCTGCATGCCTTACTCTCACTTGTAATGCCTATATTCCACACTATACAGGAAATATGTAAGTTTTGCTTTTGAAAATGTTTGAGCTGAACTTGTGAACTCAGGTGTGGGAATCATCCCCTTTCTCGGTCCATTCAGGAAGCCTGTCAAGATTAAACGAGCCATTAAGGAACATCACAATACAAAGGACTGGTGAACAGCCCTATGGCACCTTGGAAATACTACGTTCAAGGGACTCATGGATTGGAAGGCAAAATGTAAAAGATAAAAAAGGTTCACAAGAAAATTGTTCATTTTTTTTGCTGTTTAGGATCTCTGTCCCTGAGAGTTCAATTTAAAGCAGAGATCCCCAGGGTCAACCTGGGTCCACCCTGACAGACATTTTGAACGGACAGATTACTACACTGGTCAACTTTAGGAACCATTGATAGTAACTCATTTGTACATATACATTTGCTTCCTTTAACCTGTAAATAGCTCATTTCTTTTTCCTAGTTAATGAATCTTCAGATAGTTTATTACAGAATTGGCAACAGCTGTTATCTTTGGTGTAAGATCTAGGGTACCAGTTGATCTGAGGTAAGTGACTGGTCTCTTGGAACTGGAAGCAACCTGAATATTTTGTGATTTTTAGTGGGAAATGGTCACTTACAAGAAGTCCAGCTTGCCCAGGTGGCAAGATAGAATGGAGAGCTTAAGGAGACTGACTGTTACTCCAGGATAAGACTGTTATAGTGATCCAGGAGTTGACATTTGTTACTGGCTTGGTGAAATCTCATTATAGAACACACTGCCCTGTTTTTGACAATTTGTCTTGAGGGTGGCATTCACAGTCATAAAACCCTGTCCCTAGAATTACAGCTGGGCAAAGTCAAACCATTTAACAATTTATACATAGAGCTTCTGATTTTAGGTTTTAAGCAATAAACACCAAAAAATAAAATCAGGGTTTATCTAATACATTCTTGAAAAATACTGGAAATAGTTATTTGCATCTAAGGGCTTGTGTACACAGAGCAGTTATGCAGTCTATGACTGAGGTGCACTGATGTGTTTCATATTAATTGGTCTGTGTAGGCCCTGCTGGTGTGCTCTAAAGTATCCCTAATGTGCTTTAATATAGTGCTGTTTGAAACAGTACTACAATAAAAGCATATTAGGAAACATTAAAAAGATTACTTGTTACAGTATATGCTACTGTACTGATATAGAATATAAATTACAGTATATTCAATGAGGAAGTCCCAAGCCCTCCTAAGTTTTGGAGGAACTACATAAGTGTTTTCATTTTTTTTGCATGAGCTTTCGTGGGTGAATACCCACTTCCTCAGATGCATGCGTCTGAGGAAGTGGGTATTCACCCACGAAAGCTCATGCTCCAAAACGTCTGTTAGTCTATAAGGGGCCACAGGATTCTTTGCTGCTTTTACTGATCCAGACTAACACGGCTACCCTCTGATACTTCTTTTTTTTTGTAGCAATAAAGCTCAAAAATTGCTACCAAAAATGAAATAAACAAACTCTGAAAAACAGAAGCCCTGCTTATGTATTACCTTTCATCCTGAAGGGACCCAAAGCACTCTACAGGCTGCATATACTGTATATAGCATGCATTCTAGTAAAGTGCAGTCAGCACTGAAGTAGAAAGCAATACCTAATCTGCTCCAAGTGGTGAGGATTTGCAGGAATTTTTTAAAACTAGGTTCCTTCTTCCAGCCAGAGAGCCATCAGAAACCAAATGGTAAGAGTTTCCCCATCTAGGGTTGGGCTTATTATTATTTCATTTTGCCAGTTCATGTGAATCAGAGGGAAAAGAATTAAGTAAAGCAGGTAAGTATCAGTTTCTTGTCTTGTACCCAGTAATCAAATACAGTGATTTAAATGACTCATTTAATTAATTAAAAAGTGATTGATTGGTTTTATTTTCAGCAATTATCATGGAAGTACCAATAATATTTGTAATCATCTCATTTACTGTCAAAATGCTGACTCCCGCCTCCAACCAGCCAACAATGTCAGCCTCCATCACCCCCTTGTTACATTGTCAAATATGCACCTTTTGTGCTTCTCCCAGACTGCCCCTTACATTTGGGACGAGCTCCCGGTAAACATCCACAAAATTATGCTGACAGATTTTGGAAACAAATGCAGTTCCCCTGCACACCTACCAATGTGATATATGCCATCATGTGCCAGAAATGCCCCTCTGCCATGTACATTGCCAAACTGGACAGTCTACGCAAAAGAATAAATGGACACAAATCTGACATCAAGAACAACATTCAAAAACCAACGGGAGAACACTTCAGTCGCTCGAGACACTCAGACTTAAGTGGCAATTCAACAACAAAAACCTTCCAAAACAGACTCCAACAAGAAACTGCAGAACTGGAATTAATTTGCAAACTGGACACCATCAAATTAGGCCTGAATAAAGACTGAAGTGGACGGGTCACTACAAAAAACTAGTTTTTCCCCTTCTGATACTCACACCTTCTTGTTAACTCTTTGAAATGGGCCACCTTGCTTACATTGGCCTGATTAGCACTACAAAAGTGATTTCCACCTCTTCTTGTCAACTGTTGAGAATAGCCCACTTCCACCTTAATTGAATTGGCTCGTTAGTACTGACACCCCACTTGGTAAGGCAACTCCCATCTTTTCACATGCTGTGTATTTATACCTCTCTACTGTACTCTCCACTCCATGAATCTGAGGAAATGCGTTTTAGCCCATAGAAGCTTATGCCCAAATAAATTTGTTAGTCTAAGGTGCCATAAGGACTCCTTGTTTTTGCTGATACAGACCAACACTGCTACCCTCTGAAAAGTATTAACTTTGTGACTGTTACCTGTATCACTCTGCAAGAACGAGTAACTAAAAATCAGTTGGGAATGATTACTAGGAATACTGGAGTGGGTAAACTCTCCAGAGAGTTACTATCCCTAGAAAGAATTGGCTCAGAAACTGGCTCAGACTGGGTCGTAGACAAAGAAAGGGCTTTTGGTATAAGAGGCTGAGTTTAAACTGACTGAGGGGCCTTCAGTTTGATCCAAGAAATAGACATCACCCTTTGACCAAGGAGATGTGCGGGGGCACACCTTGTTGAAGGCCTGGGACCTGCCCAACCTTCCCCTCCCCCCCAATGTGGAAGTACAGTGACTTTTTGTATCTTTCATATGAGTTTAGACCTGTTATTTTATGTTTTCTCTGCAAGACTTTTATTCTTTAGTAGCTGAAAGCCCCTGCTATCACATGGGTGACGTGTGTAAAGCCATGTGTGTAAGAATGCTGAATATAGCTGAGAACTTTTTAAAAAAAAGTATGGGGACAGACTGCAAGTCTCGGGTGATTCTTGAGCAGGGTGATATTCTCAACAAAAGGAGCTCTTCACCATTATGTAGCAGTTTCTGTCACTTTGCACCAACTCAGACATCCTAGGCTTCAGAGTGATGTTCGGCGTTATTGTGCATGCTGGTTGTATTGCGGTATGGGCAGTTGTGCTGCAGGGGAGAGTTATGTGGATTTGTGTGCGGTGACTGAGGGGCTATGCTTAGGGTGGTTTTGTTTGTTCCTTGGTGAGTGGGGGTTGCGCTAGGAGATGTGTTGATTTGTGCAGATGGCAATTGGATGCATGGTGTGGCAGTTGGGCCACATAATATACAATCTGTGTAGTCTCATACAACCAATGAAATTGTTGCACTACAGTGAATTTGCATGCAAGGGTGGTGGGCTGGTTGAGTTTCCGTTAATTATCACAGTGCTCTAGGACTCTTGACATGGCCTAGGGACATTCCATATTGTAGTTGTATACACAAGTATCACTGATAAAGTCAAGATGGTGGTTAACTGAAAAAGTAGACAATAAACCACAAAGTCCAGTGATGATTGAACCTGGTGATCTCTGAACACACTTTTTTTTTTAAAAAAAAAAAAGCTCTCATCCATGCTTTATAGCTCTTTTCCTTGCTTCACACTGACTCAGACATTCTACACTTCAGATTATAAAATTCAAGGACTATCAGATTAATGTACTTGACTTTGACAGACTTCTTGGGCTACTTATAACCAGTAGCATACACTGTTCATAGCCTTTTCAGAGAAAGCAAAATGCAGGTCTTCAGTCAGACAAGTGGAGATAATCACAGAGAATTGCAAGTCTGCAGCCTAAAACCCCAACCAGGAGGGAGAGAGAAGTGGGTCCCTGCCCAGAAAGCGATTATGGCTATAGGCTTAAGATCCAAGAGGGAATTCCATGAGCAGACTACAGAAGGGGTCAGAAGTGCAGTTACCCTGAAAGCTACTTCATTATCCTTAAAACTCTCCTTTGCCATGATGCCTACACAAAAAAGTTAACAATTGTTAGACTGCTGGTGCTTGGATACCACAGTCTTTCAAGTTGACCAATATTATCCTATTGTTTCCTTGTACTTCTGCATTCATCTATTGTCTTAAATTTATAAGCTTTTTGGAGTAGTAACTTTTATGTAGTGCTTGGACAGCACATAGCGCTGGGGAGTCTGAGTCCAGGAGCAGGGCCCCTAGGCACGATGTTGATGCTAGTATGAATGGTTTGTAACAAGTAATTCTGGGGGCAACTAACTAATTTTGGACTTGTCTACACAGGGCTTTAGTCCCCACCAGATGGGTGTAAATTTTAGTCTGCAGTAGCATGTTGCACATTAAGTGACCTGTGTAGATCCTGCTGGCCCACACTAAAAGTTCCCTCGTGCACATTAATTTAGTACTGTTTGAAATGGGATTACATGAACTGGCCCATGTGTGCCCTGCTGGCATGCACCAATAATTCCAATTAATGTGCAACATTCGAGTGCAGATTAAATGTTATACTTAAAGCACCACGTAGGCAAGACCTCTGATGGGTTGTTTGTGTTTTTTTTTTTTGAAGAGTTAGTATGCACAAAAGCCTTTCACTGTGGCAAGCAGAATAGTAACGCATATAGGTATTTAAAGTGCACATTTATTATCATCCATATACAGAGTACAAATTACAGAATAAAGGACTTTCAAAAAAATTCTGTTTGGAAAATGTGGGAAAACATATTGGGAAAGACTAAGGCAAAGCTGTGCCTGTCCTATTCACCCCATTGTCAAGTTCTAGGGCACAATCCACACCAGTGAGGGTTGTACCACTGTCCTGTAACCCTGAAGACCTCAGAACGCTCTGTCTGGATGCATCCAGCCAACATATAAGCACGCACTGAGTTAAGCTGCTCTGATTCCAGCATCCTGCTTGTCACACCATTGTCATACTCTGACCTGCGCCATCTTTGGTTATACTTGGCAAGATGACATACACCCCCTTCCCTTGCCCCCCAATATTCTCCAGTCCTGAATTTTCCCCAAACTAAGTGCTCTGCAATGCCCAGCCCTCTTTTGGGCCAGTCAGAGATATTAAGGTTTGCTTATTCCTTTAAAGATACAACACCCTGCAGCTTGCACATTTACTGGAGTTAACAGTCACTTAAAACAGCACTGTTTAAAAATAAAACAAAAAAAGTTTATCAACAAAACTGCTTTTAATCTAATCTAAAGGAGAAAGGATTTTAAAGGAGTTCAAAGTCCAAACATCAAATGGTTACAAACAAAATTAAAAAATGCTTTTTAGAGGCTATGAACTAACAAAACAATTCCTTTACCAAGCTACCTTCCAGCAAGATAGCAACCATTAGGGTGACCAGACAGGAAATGTGAAAAATCGGGACAGGGAGTGGAGGAGTAAATAGGAGCCTATATAAGAAAAAAGTCCCAATTTTTGGTTCTGTCCCTATAAAATCGGGACATTTGGTCACCCTACAGACAACCCCCATGATCAGGATCTCCCAGAAAGTCTGAAGTACGCTGATCATTTGTCTTCTTAGGGGAAAGATTATTTGGGGTTCTTTTCCCCTCTCTTATGGCCTAGTAAATCTTAGAAATGGATTCTTCTGAAGATTACCTCCCAAAGTAAAGTTCATTCAAGCTTGAGAAAAGCAACTGAGAGTCTGTTCACAAAGGAAGTTTAATGCAGGTTTCTTTCTCCACTCCTGTTTTCTAAAGTACAAATTGATCTGTTTCCTGCAATCCCCTCCTCCTGCTGGCTTGATAGTCCTGTTTACCTGCTGTGTAAATTGTATTCCTATTGTCTCTTAATGTACCTTGGAAATAGCTTCCAGGTATCATGCATCCCTTTGTCTACAGCAGGCTAACTTTAGCCCTGCACCACAGACACACTGATAGCAATTTCCAATATGTTTGTAATTTTGAATTTGTTCCCTGTTTGTACACCACACAATATTAATGATCTGTATATTAGCTTTTTATTAATCTTTACATGACACCTTTTAGATACAGATTATGACATTAGTGAGTTGGGGTACAGTGAACTGGTCAGCCAGCTGAAGCTGACTACCAGATACCATCGATCCCTTTGATCTCTTGCTGTCAGGGTCACAGCCATGTATTGATTTTCCATGAACTCTCATACAAACTTGTTTCCAAAGACAGATCAGACAGCCACAAATTGAGCATTAGTGTTGAGACAAAAGTATTACAGAGAAAAACAGATGCAAACCACTGCGGCTTGTAAATCTAGTAAGTGACCTCTGTCTTAGCCAATAAGTTGAACAAAGCTTTTTGAACCAGTGTGACCAACATAGTAGGACTCATTTCCTAGATGTATTTCCCCAGAAATAGATCCTAAATTAATTTTCTATGAGACCCTCAGTATTGAGAGCAAAAACCATGTGCTTTATCTTACTGGCATTCCTTTCATCCCAAGGGATATGCACATATAAACAAATCAAAAGTCTGATCTTTTTAACCCTCTGTGTCTCCTGTCCCTGCAAATATCCTGTGTTGGATAACTTGGAACTATTCTATTTTGAGCAGTACATTGACATAGGAGCAGGATGGATAACATGGATATGGTAGGTCCCGCTTCAGGAGATCTGTGCTTTAAATCCATCAACATTCAAGTGATTGAAGTGTGTGTCATAATGCCTGTTTAATCAGAGAGAAAAACTGCACATTCCAGTGCTATAGGAAGAATATTCCAAGCCACTTACAAGCATTTCACTTGTGAAAATTTGTGTGGTTAAGCTTGCGAAGCTAGTGAAGATTTTAATTATACACTTGCAATAACATTCAAAAGCTTCTTTGCATCTTAAAGCCTAAAATTCTAACTCTAGTCATTTGATTTCTCTAGCTATTTTGTACACTTAAAATGAAAGTAACATCTGGCTGGAATAGTCCTCCATCACCTCTGTGACGGTACCTCCCATAAGACTTTATGGAAATATGCTTAGAATGTATTTTAATGCTACATATGTGCCATGTAACATATCTCTGTAAAGGTTATGATCTACTGAATCTATTAATCCTATTTGTACGCATGTATCATTTTGATATTCGAAGTTATGAATATGGTCTGTGCACTGGCTTGATTTCTGAATAACCTTAGTAGGGCATTTAGTCAGTTCTTGAAGAAAGGAATGTTGAAATTAAGTACCTAATCAAGAAACACTTAAAGGACAATGGATCTTGGAATGCTCCAATCCACATAAGGAGTCTACATGAGGATGTTCAAGGTAGCATGTAAACAATGGATGCTAAGTCTGTGAGTCATGTACGGACATGTGACTTGCCCAGGTGACTCCTAAACTCCATCTTGGAGCTGGACTTTGCATAGGAGAAAGGAGGGGGGTCTCCACCCACAAGAGAAAGTCTATTTAAACCCCTGTGAGACCCCTCCATTTGGTCTTCAGCTGGCTAAAGAGGGAGCCTCTCCACCCCCCAGGATACTTGAAAGAAACTGGAACAAAGGACAGTAACTACAGGGGGTGTGAGTGACTACTGGACCCAGGCTAAAAGGAGATTAGTCTGTAAAAGGGAGCATTCTGGAACTGGTGAGGATCTTATCTGTATTCAGTTTGACATAGATTTGCACATTTTATTTTTGCTTGGTGACTTACTTTGTTCTGTCTGTTATTGCTTGGAACCACTTAAATCCTACTTTCTGTATTTAATAAAATCACTTTTTACTTATTAACTGAGAGTATGTATTAATACCAGGGGAGGGGGGAAAACAGCTGTGCATCTCTCTCTATCAGTGTTATAGAGGGCAAATAATTTATGAGTTTACCCTGTACACGCTTTATACATGGTAAAACAGATTTATTTGGGTTTAGATCCCATTGGGAGTTGGACATCTGAGTGTTAAAGACAGGAACACTTCTATTAGCTGCTTTCAGGTAAACCTGCAGCTTTGGCGCAAGCGATTCAGACCCTGGGTCTGTGTTGGAGCAGATGCGAGTGTCTGGCTAAGCAAGACAGGGTGCTGGAGTCCTGAGCTGGCAGGGAAAGCAGGGGTAAAAGTAGTCTGGGCACATCAGGTGGCAGATCCCAGGGGGTTTCTGTGATCCAACCCGTCACAACCACCATTTAAAAATGAAATAATTCCTGGACAATTCTTAACTTGAAAAAAAAAATCTCAAGTCCCAAGCAGCATGGCCTTTTGAAAATGCCATTCTGTGCCCAAATGAAAGCAAAGGAGAAGAGTCCACACAAAAGAATACTGACAGTATTTGCCTTTCTTGAAGTGTTGGAATTGTTAAAATTACAGCAAAACACTTTAGTCACATCAGCCAAACTGAAAGTTGAGAATCACAGAAGGGAGCAGGAAGCTGAAGGTCAAAGTTCAAATTTGGCTTGCTGAGTCATGTGGTCACACTCAATAAAATACCTGGGCTCTTTTTATCATGAACCACCCCCAAAGTGCTTTACTACTTATATCTAAAACTTAATTTCCCTATTGCTAAAAAGCAACCATCTCTAGGATGGAATAGTAGATGTTTAACAGCATATACAAAACACGTCACATCTTGCCCGAAATTATGAATATCATATGCAGCTGAACCCACAGGGGGATTTTAGTAGAAAGGATGTAGCTGGCCAAATTAGAATCTGGGCAAGACACGTGGGCTAATTTAATGCCTTCTCTCTCGAAGAAAACACCATGACACTTTAAATGAGAGGAATTGGTAGGCTTTCACTGGCATCTTACAGATGAAACTGAGATACAGTCCTCACTAACAGTGCTGAGACGTGGGTTCACCAATGATTCAGAGAGAAGAACACCACCTTCTGAAATCACCAATACCTGTGTTTCCCTTAGCAGCATGTCCTGAGCTGGAGGAGGAGGCGCCTAAAGAAAGCCTGGTGGTGGCAACAATATTTTATTAAGAGTAAGGTGCAGTTCAACTGAGCTCAACTAAGTCGGCACATACAAGCTGGAGAGGAACAATTCCGTTCTGCCTGGTTCCATGGAAACTCTGGCTCCAAAGATGTGAAACAGGATATTGTGTTACAAACATGATGCATCATCAGGTTGATCATACCTTGAGAGTATGACAGGTAAGCTTACAGGGTTGCAAGCTGTTAGTGGATGGAGTAGCCTTACACATGACCCTATTCTCCAGTGCCTCACACCTTGTGTAGTTATTTTCACCAGTGCAAAGGGAGCATATTATGCTAATAAAATCAGAATCATAGTGTTTTACACAATCTCTCAGCCAGCACCGCTTCCCATGCCCCCATTGGCCTGAAGCAGCGAACTGCGGCCAGGGGAGCCGCAATCGGCCAAACCCACAGACGCGGCAGGAAAACAAACCGGCCCAGCCCACCAGGGGCTTTCCCTGAACAAGCGGTGGACCGGCTTTGAAAACCACTGGTGTAGAAGACTACACAAAATGTAAAGTAGTAGAAAATTAGGGTCATAAGTATATAGTCACAAGAATCACATACATCAGCCTCCCACCAAAATACTGACCTTCCACAAACCAGCTTACCGTGTGGAATCAGAGGAGATCACAACATCAAAAGCAGGAGGGCTCCATGGCCAATAACTACCTCCACCAAAACAGTGGTGAAGTTACTGATAGAGAAAGGGACATAAATATCATAGTATTTATATTCCACATGCAGAACTAGCACAGCTTTTCTACTTTTAATCACTTCTGCTATGTTTTAAAATTCAATATTTCAAGGGCAACACAAAGTGCCGGTCCAAATTTCAAATGCTGCAGTTTTGGAATGTGAAACAGGATGGTCCACTCACCGCTAAGATGGTGCCTTCTCCTGATCACTCTAGGGCAGGAGTAGGCAACCTATGCCATGTGTGCCAAAGACAGCACATGAGCTGATTTTCAGTTGCACTCACACTGCCCAGGTCCTGGCCACCAGTCTGGGGGTGGCTCTGCATTTTAATTTAATTTTAAATGAAGCTTCTTAAATATTTTTAAAGCCTTATTTACTTTACGTACAACAATAGTTTAGTTATATATTATAGACTTCTAGAAAGAGACTTCTAAAAATGTTAAAATGTATTACTGGCACACAAACCCTTAAAATTAGAGTGAATAAATGAAGACTTGGTGCATCACTTCTGAAAGGTTACTCACCCCTGCTCTAGGTAATAGCTCACAAGGGCAACATCCCTTCCTGTGGTTGCATGCCAGCCTCCACCTTTCTCTCTGGGCCTGGAGCTCCCCTCTTCCCCCCCGCAGCTGCTGCTGCTGCTGCCTCTTCATGACTTGGCCCTCCAGACAGGTCACCACATAGTTCCCCTTTCTAGGGTTGGACAGTGTCCTCCCCACAAACAGGCTCAGCACCATTTCTCCAGTAGCTGGTTGGGGAATCCAAGCACACCCTCCACTCCAAGTTCCAGCAGTCAAGGTCTGTTCAACCCCATAGCTTTCTGCCTTCCCTGAGCCCTTTCCTACCCTGGCTCTCCCTTCATTCTCTAGGTCTGCCAGCCTCACTACTCCCTCCTCCCAGGGAGCAAGTGCAAGCTACATGTCTCTGCAGCCTCCAAGCACTCATTCTAGGAAGTAACTGCAGCCTTTCCCAGCAGCTCCACTTTCAGCTGCCCATTTTCTGTCTGTATAAGCCCAACCCAGCTCATTCCTCCCCAGCTGGGCTCCCTCATTCAGTCTGGGGATTACTTAGCCACCTAATTCCTCTCAGCTGTATCCTGTTGGGTTAATTAACCCCCTTGGTCTTCATTAGCCCTTTCAGGGCAAGTGTGGGGCGATCACCCCATCACAGGGTATACAGAATCAGTTCAGCCTTGCCTCCAAACAAGTTTACCTTTTAGAATTTACTAGGAATATACAGTCAGGTTTTCAAGAGAGTTCAGGCTCCCATCCTGACACTTTCGGCCAGATTTTCAAAAATGCCCAGCCGACAACATGCTGCACTCTTAAAAAATCTGGCCACTTATCTTGATGTCTCAAGGGGAACTAAACTTATGAAAATATGGGCTGATTGTGGGTGTTGAGCCCTTTAGAAAATTCTGCCCACATTGCCTTATCTTCCAAATAAAAAGGAAGTTTAAAACCTTGCTTGCACAGATGAACGCTGAAACAATTTAAGAGAAGGGCTATGCACTGTCCTGGACATTCTTTTACTAATTTTGCTTTGCACTTGGCTCAACTCGGGGATGTGGTTTAATCTGTTTCATAGGACCAAACATCAAAACGTGGCTCTACAGGTAAATATGAATAAAGTCTGAGGAAAGAGGCTTGAGGTTTTGGGGTTGTTTGTGTTTTGCCTCTTCCTTGTCCCAACTATATACAGTATGTCCTCCTCAAATTTAAACAAAAAAGAATTAAGTTTTACAGCAAAAGCAGGAGAAAGGAAGAGGAGGGAAACAATACACTTAAACATCTGAAATCTTCGCTTCCTGTGCTAAAGGGAAGAGTGGCCCCAGAAGTAGATAGTTTCTCCTTCACAAACATTTTGCAGTAGTGACAAAGAGCAGCAAGCATATTTCCTCCACAACCTCTTGAGATCTCAAACCTCACTTCTTAATTACCAACCAATTAGTGAAAATAGAGATGAGTGAGAGAGAGGAATTAGACATTCTCCCCCCCGATATAGATTTAAGAGCAGCCTACCTAAATAAATGTTACTTCACTTGGAAAACAATTATATAGTCCTGCCAGTCACTCTGGTCTATTCCCACTGCAAGGACTATTTCCAGCAACAATTGTTTTAAAACTTTACAGCAGGTAGAGACCTCTCAAATTCCCCCATACAAGGGATTTACTTCCTCCTGCCCAGCACTGTATTCCCAAACCTCCTTGAATAGTCTCCTCAAGCTGACACTCCTGTCCCCACTTACACTAAGATATATAGAGCTCGAGGGGAAGGGGGTAGTTGGGATTTGACCACTGCCAAGAACAGAATGCATGAGCCACCCCACAAATCCTAGGTAATCAGCAGGAAGCCATCTGAAAATGGCTGGCACACCATAGCACTCCAGAGACCTGATGGGAGGGGAATAAACACTACTGGTGTGATGGTGGCATCCTGTTTTCCCAGCGGAGCAGAGAAGATCACAACTGGCAATGTTTTCTGGCAGAAGAAGTAGGCGGGCAAGAACACTAGAAAGTTGGTAGGAGTTTAGTTGATGAAGTTTTCCTCCTGCAGAACCCTAAGTTTCCAATAGTAATTCCTAACTTGAAAGGTCAGTACTGTATCAGTACAGGTTCCCTATGGCTCATCTTTTGCAAGATAGCTTACTCAATACCAAGATCCTTTGCCATGTGAGTAGTTCAGCCTTTCCTCTCGGTTCATAATCTCAACTCTGTAATGAGAGGGTATCCAATGGATTGTTCAGTTATTAGGCTACCAGATGTGCCATTTCATTCATTTGGTACCATTTTGCCCATTCGGTTCCAAACTAAAGCCACATCTGCTGTTGTCCAAAGGTCAAATCCACCCCTCAAGTATGCCTTTTAAAAGGCATTAAGTAGGAATGAATGCTAATAGGAAGAGCATTACTCTAAACATGAAAAAAAAAACAGTCCATTTACTTTGTTTCATCATAAATTAAGTAATTAAAATTAATGCTCTCCCAGACCATTTGCCTGAGGATGCTATCAAGTTCCTCTTCCAGTGTAATTTTATAGAATGCGCAAAGTTCTTAGATAACCACCAATTCAGGGTTTGCACCTTGAAGAACACAACTAGGCAGGATCCCCATAAAAAATGCTGCCAGAAAGTACAAGCACTCATCAAAACTGTTTGATCTTGAGTGGGAACTGCCACAACACCTCAAGAAAAGTGATTTAGTGATCTTCAGACATGGAACGTGCAAGTCCTTACATGTTCCAGTCTCAGAAACCCACAGATGCTATCTGCAAGAGCATAAATATCATATATAATAATTTTCTAAAAGGTCACAAAATAGGGCCCTGACAAACTGTGATAGAAGTAATGGTCTTCAGTCATCTCAGTCTATAGAGAATCTCCCTCACTATTTTCAAGGTCTTCTTTGCTCCAAAATACCCAACTTTAGTCAATTACAGTCCCCAATACAAATATCTTGGGCCTGATTTCCAGAGCACCCACATCTCCCATTGACGTGCCTCTGAAAAACAGGATTTAGCAGCTCTCTCGTTATCGGTAATAGGTATTTCAATTCAGGTAGAACATCCTCATCTCTCGTAGTTCAACTGTACTTCACAGTATGGTCACTTGCTTTCAGATATCTTCCCTCTTAGCCAAAATCTGCTCCCTTTGGCCAGTCATATCTTTCTCCCTAGCTAGAATCCTCATGTTAAACCACTCTCTCATCTCAGATCCATGATATTTCTCAAACAGCCTAGATAAGGCTTCAGCACTTTAATCTAGAATATTTAGATTGTGGGGAAGGATGCAAACCTATTTTTTAAACAATATACTGCCAGTAATACATCAGTATTTCCATTTCAACTCCCTGCAGAAAGCTGACCAAATACAAAAAGCAATTAGCGAATATTTTCAGAAATAAATGAGGTGAGAGTTGGGTTGGCTGCTATTTGTTGCTCATTATTTGGCTGGCTGCTAGATATGCATGAAAATGCTTGCAGACCTTAACAGCTTTATAAAGTTCAGCATTTCACAAAATTCAACATTTATCTGACATTTGCATCAGAAATGCTTAGTTTACCACTTCTTTGATTAGCAGCTTAGAATTTGCTATTTTCCTGTTTTAAAAGGGTTCAGGCACCCATTCACAGAAAAGAGCCTATGTCCTGCAGTGGTGAGCCTCAGTTCACAAGACCTAACTGATTTAGGTGGCCTAGGTCTCTAATCAAAATGGATTTAGGCACTTAAGTGCTTATGTTCTTTCTGAAAGTGAGACTTAGGCATCGCAATGCCGATTGCTACAATGCTTAAATATTTTTAAAAATCTGGGCCTAAATGATTAGCCATACACTGCAAACGATGAATAGTTGAAATGAACAGTTCACAAAAAACACACCTTGATAAAAATCTGGATATAATGCATTTCCAGGAACTATTCACGAAATATCAAATATATTAGCAGAATTCAGGATCTGTTTGCAAACAGAAGATGCAGTGAACAATTCGCCCTGCTCTAGCCTTGGGCATTGTATCATTTTTGATTGAAAGTGACCAAAGTGTGATCCAAGTCTCCTTGAATCCAAGTCCACCAGTGCATCGTCTCTAATAAAACAGCATCCCAACAGTCACAACTTCTCAGTCATGGCCCGCTTCAAAGCCAAGAGTTTTTATTTAAAAAGAACTATAATTGGCACAATATTTCCCTGCTGGGCATAAATTTTAACAGCAAAATCTCAAATACTCTTTTAGCCTGCATATACGCAAGGCCAGTGCTGCTCCCAATTAGGCCAGGACAGAAGCTTGTAATAACTCAGTCTTTAACTGGATTTAGGCTATTTCCTGCAACTCTATCCAAGTGCAAGGCAGGTAGGCCAGTGTTTGAATGTAATAGCGCAGTCACCTTGGCAAATCCTCTATTGAATCAGCAGTGGAAGCCCATCATCCCAAGTAAATCTCTGAACTGTTCAACATTGATTAATGCCCCCCTCTCTTTCGCATATCTACAGGCCCAATTTTTCCAAGATATGGTCCAATATCTCTTTCCAAGATCACTTGAGTTTTCCTAGGTGACCACATTTCTTTCCAAAATAAGACATTGAGCTTCAAGCCATGCCTCTCTGATTGGCTGAAAGCAGTCAAGATGTTGATTGTGGGCATAAAAATCAGGAGGTAAAAATATTAATCATCTCCAAAACAGAACAGCAATAGCTCAATTGCAACTCCCAGATGTTGTCAAAGAGGGACTGAAAAGAGCGGAGGCATTAGACAGTTCAAAGGGTGTTTGGTTAACTCCTATAGCCTAGCTGAGCACATTATATTTTGCCACTGTGCCCAGTTAATCAGACAAAAATACAAAATAAATATTTAACACTTTTTATTTTCACCATAGGCTTTCCCCCATAAATATATTAATCAGTATCAGAGAAAAAAAAGTGGTTCTCTTTTCCTGTCAGCACCAAAACTACAAACCTTACTCTCTTTAAGACAGTCTAAGGGCTTGTCTACATCACAAAGTTGCAGCGCTGGTGAGGGGGTTGCAGCGCTGCAACTTAGGAGGTGTACACATCTGCAGGGCATCACCAGCGCTGCAACTCCCTGTTTGCAGCGCTGGCCGTACTCCCGTTTTGTCTTGGGTGTAGAGGATCCAGCGCTGGTGATCCAGCGCTGGTAATCAAGTGTAGACACTTACCAGCGCTTTTCTTGATCTCCGTGGAATAAGCAGGTATCCCAGCATACCTGAGGAAGCCTCTCTGGTAATCAAGCAGGTATCCTTCCCCGCGGTTTGCTCCGGTGTTCTCCGAATCCCCCCCCAAGCAGGTCTCCTTCCCAGCGGTTTGCAGGGGGGTTCAGGGAACGTGAGAGCAAACCGCGGGGAAGCAGGTCTCCTTCCCCGGTTTGCTCTCGCGTTCCCCGAACCCCCATGCAAGTAGGTCTCCTTCCCCGCACCCCCGAGCAAGCAGGTCTCCTTCCCCGCCGTTTGCAGGGGGGTTCGGGGAACGCGAGAGCAAACCGCGGGGAAGGAGGAGATCTGCTTGCTCGGGGGTTCGGAGAACGCGAGAGCAAACCGCGGGGAAGCAGGTCTCCTTCCCCGGTTTGCTCTCGCGTTCCCCGAACCCCCCTTGAAGCCGCCCAACAGCGCTGCAGTGTGGCCACATCTAACACCACTTGCAGCGCTGGTTGCTGTAAGTGTGGCCACTCTGCAGCGCTGGCCCTATACAGCTGTACTAATACAGCTGTAACAACCAGCGCTACAAAATTGTAGATGTAGACATACCCTAACATATTAACACAGTAGGGAACAGTGGAGGGAGGACTGGCAAGACAGAAGACTTGCACTGCAGGCAAAAATCAGTGAACAACAGCACACTTGCCAGCTTTGCAATGAAAGTTACACCTCGAATTCATCACATTTCCATAACACCATCCATTTTGACAGAAAAATGTTGCCCATTTTGATATGAAAAAGGTGAATTTGCACTTTGGAGCAAAACATGTAATTGTCATAATTTATTCAAGAGTAGCATATTTTGCCTTTTTTCAATATACAATCCAATTGCTGCTGGCGAAATTTCATCCATGACCAAAGTAGGAAATTTGTTAGGTGACAAACGGATAGATTTGCACATCTCTTATTACAGACAACTGGACACCCACCTTTTAAACAAGAGTTCTTGAATTTTCCCACCTCTATTCCAAGGTCATTTTACACTTCACAGAATTATTTTCATAGCAGCATCAAGAGGCACATAACAGCTTTGAGCACTCAGTCTCTCAGATCCCAAGTGTAACTTTACAATTTAAACCAAATTGGTACAAACAGGGAAGCAAATAGAGTTCTTGTTCAGAACTTAAATCTGTGCTGCTTGACTTCAAACAGTAAATATAATAGTTTCGCTACTTGTTCCAGTCTGTTCCTGTACCAGATGATGATGTTTAATAACCATCACCATTCTGCTCCTACTTAGCACCCTTTGCTGAAGATCTCCATGTTGTTTGAAAGCTATTTAAAAAGCCACACAGCCCCCTGGGGATATACGTAAATTGTAATTTACCTTCTGTGTAAAGTAGAGGTAAGTCAGAAATAAGTCAAGTCAAAACTCATTTCTGTGCAGAGGACCAGCACAAGTGGCTCAGTGGAATTTAAATGGGGCATAGGCCTGGAGTCGACCTTCTTCACAGAGTAGAATTGCACATAGGTCGTACACCTAAGTGTGCTTTAACACAGGTATTGAAGTACCATCTGCATGCTTAATACTATTACGGATAAAGTATACATTACACAGGTACAGAAGTATTGGCAGCTTTTATTACATGCAACAAAATCTGTTGTACAAATATAAAAGAAAAATCTGGAAATACAATTTTATATTGATGTAGCAAATTTCACCCCAAACCACTTCACAAACTATAGGTCCTATCCTGTGATATACTGAGCCCCTTCCATCCTCCATTGAGGCCACAAAAGGAGTTTGGCTGGGGAGGGGGGGGGAAAGGAAAGAAGGGGAACCTCTCAGGACTGGCTTTAAGCACACACACAGAAGGCACTGAAATGTAGCCACCTCTGGGGTGCAGCGCAGAAGTAAGATGTATACAAATTACGTACTAGGAAGGAATATAACTAGTAAAGCTGAGTGAAACGTCTCATTTGAAACCTTTTTTCACTGAAGATACAGATGCAAAACAATTTATGAACTTGGCTCAATTCTGGCAAATTGTTGTGGTGGGGGTGGGCAAATTGGAAGTGTCAAAACTGTTTGGCTTTTCCAAAATGAAAGGTGGCAACACAGAATTTTAGAAAGTCTAGTCTTTGTGGAATTTCCTTCGGTTTTGCTATAAAACCCCAAGTTTTTAAAACCTCCAAGCTGACATCAAATATTTTGTTTCAAGCCAAATGAAATGTTTTGGACAAGACAAGACAAAAACTTTGGCTATTTTCTTTCACCAAAAAAAATCAGAAACATTTTAATTTCTAATCAAACTGAAAGTATTTCCCCTCCAGTTCAAACACTGAACAAAAAAAAAATAAAGGTTAATCACACAGCTTTAGTAACTATCGCAGATTGCATTGCATAACAGTGGGAGGCAAGTAGTACATTTGGTTAAAGATCCTTACAAAAGATCCCTCGATGATACTTTTAAGTCCACAGAGAACAGAAAGGAGTCCTCATTATTCACTCTGCCAAGCCAGTGTTATGCTGGTGTAACTTCACACAACTTTAATCAGTGAGAAGAAATGTTCTTTGTTTTCAGAGAGCTTATATTTTACCAGACACCAAGGCCTGGTTAAACTTAAAAACAGCTCAAAT
Source organism: Gopherus evgoodei (assembly GCF_007399415.2). NCBI lineage: Eukaryota > Metazoa > Chordata > Testudines > Testudinidae > Gopherus > Gopherus evgoodei. Next base: position 17,705,212 of record NC_044331.1, read on the forward strand.
GCAACTGACAGCCCAGTTGGTGGAACAGAGTACTCTATCATACTTGATATAATTTCAAAGCAAGTGCTTCATGAAAATAGCAACAAAAACCAAAAATATTGAAAAGCATAAAAATGCTTTGAACGAAATGAATGCATCCTAAATCTTCAGTAAAAGTGTCTTAGATTAAAGGCCAAAACAAACATTTAAAAAGATTGAATTTTGCTACAGTCCTCAGCCAAATAGAAGACTTAAACTCAAGTCAGTTGCAGAATTATGATTATTAAGCAGGAAAAGACAGATTTGTCTCATTTGCTAAGTACCCAAAATCTTGATAGAAAGGTGGAAAACTCAGCTTGGGTAAAACATTAGATCATGTATTCAGAATGCAGATCATCTGCTTAGGACATGGAATTTATATCTACAGAAACCACATTGTACTATCTGCCAAAGCTAAATAGAAGATCAAGTTTCAGAAGGAAAATGCACAGTAGAGAACACGTTTATTTAAATTGGAAAAATATTTTAAATCCTAGAAATTGAATTGTATGTGATGTGAGAACACAGGTCTTCATGAACAGCCTAAAAGTAAATTAAAAAAAAAAAAATCAACTGACTGTAGATGGTTGATGAAGTGTGGCGTAGACCATTTGTGAAACTCAAGTCATGTCATCTTGATACTTCATATATTTGATAGGATATCAAGTTCGTACACTCTGCCACCTTCATGTGAATAACTTGCTACTGCAATTTGTCCCCATTAGATCAACAGGCAACTTGATGCCTTACAGCTATACAAAGGAAAGCAGAGCATAAGAAATGGGGTAGTCTAACAATATGAAAGGGAGATAAATATTTATTATTTGTACTACCATAGCATCTAGAAACCTTAGTCATGGTCCAGGACCTCATTGCACTAGGTGGAAATATAACCAACATTTATGTACTAGAAATGTTATTCCTTGAACAAAAGAAAGTGCGTGCTGTCATGTAATTGCAGCACTAAAGCAACAGTATTATAGACAGTGAAAAATGTGCAAGTTTTTATGCTGCTTTTATTATTAAAAGAAGCACTGTTACCTTGGCAACAGCTGTATCACATGAGATTTGTTATAGAAACCCAAATGTTACTTAGACTTGCACATTTGTAATCAAACTCAGAGAAACCCATTGTGTGTTTTTAAAAATCAGATTTTCCCCCTTATGACTGTAAGCCTACAACTTGCAATGTATTGTATTTTTAAATGCAGGTGGCACCTGACTTATGCCCTTGAAATCTGCACATTCAGCCACTTTGCACCCAGATCTGGTGTTTAAGTGAATGATTTAGACAGCCACCTTTGAAAACTTTGGCATCACTCTTCTTTTATCCTCTTTTAAAAGGAAAGTGTTAATCTTGTTTTAAGGGAAAGAATTGGATGTGGAAGGATAAGGAAGAGCCAGCAGATGAGCCAATAGGAAGAAGATTGTGTGGTAGGTTTGTTTTCTTTCTATTTTTCAATCAACATTTTACCTCTGCTCGTGGAGTGATGCTGGCAGCATCAACTAATCAAAGTACCTGACAAATCTCAGCACTCGTGTTGCGGAATCCCGGTGAAATTCAATTAGGCATTATGAAAAAGAGAGGTCAATGTATTCAATTTTTAAAGTTCAGAAGTAGCCCATGTAGGGGATGTTCTGTGTATAAGACTGGGGTCTGGATTGTGTCTGGGCTGAGGAACACAAAACAAAGCATGGAAAAACAGCTCAACATTTCAAAAAGGGAGTATTTTAAAATGGTTTCCCAGAGCAAAAAAAGAAGTTAAATATTTTTCTAAAGAAAAACTTATTTTTCCTCCAATGGGTATAGTGTGCTACGTTTGGAGACTCGGTCCAATAATTTAAATGTGAAACAGAAGGATTTTAGTCCTGCTTTAAGTGCCAGTCCCAACAAAACCCTAACTATGGAGTTACCACTGATGCTGCCATCGTGAAAGAGGAGTTGAGACGCATATGGCAGAAAGGAAGCTTGCCATTTGGGGGAGTCTATGCTAAACAGAGAGTTTTATTTTTATTTAAATACAGGAAATAAAACACTTTAAAACATTAATTTGAACTAGTTGAAAAATCCTTATGATAGCTGTTTAACACTTTTTTTAGTGTAAGGATAAGCAAATTTAACTAAATAATTGAGGGTTGTACGCATTTCCATCCTAGGACCCTATTATTAGAGTTTAGCTAAACTCATGGCCTAATATTTATTTCCAGGAATGCTGGCAATTTTACTAGAGTGGACAGATAAAGAGCTAGATTGAACAAGGCCTGGACTCTGCCTATTAAAATATTTTATCCTCATTTCATTAGGTATGTTCATGAAGGATAGGTCCATCAATGGCTCTTAGCCAAGATATTCAGGGATGCAACCCCGTGCCCTCGGACTCCCTAAACCGCCAACTGCCAGAAGCTGGGACTGGACAGCAGGGGATGCACCCAGAGGCGGCTCTAGACATTTTGTCGCCCCAAGCACAGCAGCATGCCACGGAGGGCACTCTGCCGGTCGCCGGTCCTGTGGCTCCAGTGGACGTCCCGCAGGCATGCCTGCAGAGGGTCCACTGGTCCTGCGGCTCCACCAAAGCCGTGGGACCAGCAGATCCTCCGCAGATAAACCTGTGGGAGGTCCACCGGAGCCACGGGACCAGCAGACCCTCTGCAGGCAAGCCACTGAAGGCTGCCTGCCGCCCTCCCGGCGACCGGCAGAGCGCCCCCCGCGGCATGCCGTCCCAAGCACGCGCTTGGTGTGCTGGCGCCTGGAGCTGCCCTTGGATGCGCCACTCAAAATTGCCCTGTTCTGTTCATTCCCTCTGAAGTATCTGGCACTTGTCGGCACTGGAAGACAGAATACTGGGCTAGATCGGCCCTTGGTTTGACCCAGTAGGAATGTTCTGATCCTTACCTCGTTACTGCCTAATTATTCGTTTACAAACGTACAGGTGAAGGACTATGTGCCAGCTGAAACTTGCATCCTTAACTCAGAATCTCTTTCATTTTATATTTGTAGTTCAAGCCCTCTAATGAGGGTGTAAAACAGATGTTTTTGTGCAGTATTTTACACATTGTATTTGATTTTAATCATAGCAACTGAAGGCCTTTTCCCTGTATTGGTTTCTTTAGGGCTGTTTGTGGTTCTACAAGTTTCTAGATTGCATGTTGTAACAACCAAAAGAAACTCCAGGGCAGAATTGATCTCCTAGATCAGAAACATCCAGGCATCCCTACCTGAATCTATTTCAGTCCTTTGTAAACTGATCATATTAACAAGAAATGGCATAGAGCAAACTAATTTGATCAATATGCTCACATTTCTAATGTGTCAAAAATGTCTCTCTCTATATGTAAACTCATCTCAGGGTGCTATGCAGGGGTCAGCACATTCACACCATTACATCTGTATAATACCTAGCCCAACAGGATCCTCATCTGTGCAGAGCCTCTGGGTGCTATCTGATCATCAGTAGATAATATTAATAGTGAAGAAGGTTTTCAAATTGATTTTCTGATCTGAATTACAGAGCACGGAAGAGTGGCAGGTACATGGCAAACCATAGCAGTGTGAGGAAGTGCCTTTTTAAAAAAGAAAAATTGTCCTGTCAGAGAGAAAGAGACTGACAAGGTAAAGGAGAAGAGGACATGGAGACAACTGCACTACAGTTTACATGGGAGCAGAGAATGAGAAGACACACAGCAGCCAAGCCCTCACAAATTAAAATTGATCTTCAAGGCCCGCTCAAACCAAAAAGTTGCAAGGAACAGCCCAAGACAAACAGTAACATCCACAAGACAACAGGAAGAAAGGACAGCAAGTGCTGCTCTTATCGCTATGATTTTCAGAGCGTTTGCATTAGTAACAGCCCTCTTAAACCCTTGCCCTTGTCCACCTAAGAATCCCAGACTGGTTCTCTCCAGACAGGCCTCTGGTGATAAGAAAGAGAGGGGGGGCTTGAAACAGATTTTATAAGTCTAAAGCATGTCACTGCCTCAGCTCTGTCTATTCGGAGGCTTAGGATATACAATAAGAATAGCTTGTCACTGGCTATTTGAAAGAATCATGCTTATTAACATTCTCTCCTGGAAGAAATCATATTCCAGCTACAGCATCAGTGTAACTCCAATTATGCAGATGTTTTGCGGTCTAGATGGTGTGGCTAAGATGGTCATTTTACCTTTATAATACACTGTACAGTGAATGACAGTGTAGATCACAAAGACAAAAATGACCATCTACACCATCCAAGAGGCCACCTGTTACAAAACAGTGGTAAATGTAAAGAGGTGGAGGAGGTTGAGAGAAAGACTGAGCCCATGTATTAGAAATCTGCCATGGCTTTTTTTGTTTTGCTTATGTATTAATTTTTCATGTTAACCTCAAATTCTATTAAGCTAGTTATGTTTACACTCGTTTCACATGGTACCTTTGTTGACAGGAGATAAAGAAAAAATAGTTTTCAATGTCCATTTTTCCTGGCCTCAAAGCTTCTTTGCACTTGAACACGACCTCCAGCAAGTGCCAAGCTGTGCTTTTAAGTTTGGTTGACATTACATGGGGAAGAATCTATTGTCTCCATCATATGGGATAAAAAGAGTTTAATCTTTACCCAACAGAAAAGATGAGCATTTTATTCTTAGTCTATCAATGTTGACTCTCCAAAAAAAAAAAAAAAAAAGTGTAGATAAAGAGAAGGGCCCAGCATGAACTGAGAGCCACTAGTGGTCTATGACCTCACAAAACTACTGTGCAACATATAATGTACTGGATTTCCACTTGTAAAATTGTTACTATAGCTCCATCGCTTTTCTGTGCAATATTCCCAAGGGGCTATGGAGTAGCATCTCAGTTTCTTTCTTCAGATGCTACAGCTCTCCCTGGTTTTTTTGAGTTTGTGATTTAGAAGACACTACTATATTCTGTCTTACTTCCCCTTTCATTATAAGCACCCCGTAGAAAAGCTTGTCATCCACCAGTCTCAGACAGATATCCCAAGTAACAAAATCCATTTAAACACACCACTGTTGTACATTTACTGAAGAATTTCTATTAGTATTGATACAATCATTTGTAAACCAAATCACAAGATGAAAGCAGAATTTGTCTGGCGGAACAGAAGCTTCATCAGGAACTGAATGGCTCAAGAGACTGCCATCCATATATGGACATTTTCAGTTTTAGATAACCTGTATGAAACTTGCCTCTATCAGAAGTGACCAAAAGTTGATCACAGCTGATGGATATTCAGTAACTTACATGAAATGCTTTGGTATTCTCAGTTCAGTTTCACAGGTATCCATATCGCAAACATGCTAATCTCAGTTGGCATCCTTGTTGGCCGTCTCAGCAGCAAAGTCAAGGCCAGAATGGATATGGAGATTAAACTAACTTCCCAGACATAGAACTGACTTCTCCCAAATCAAGGCTGAGATGCAGCATGGAGCAATTTGCCACTTGCACTGTCACACCTGTTTTGTGGCTAGATCAACCTCCAGGGCTGTCAGTCTCTCACTTTTCAGGAGCACTGAAATATACTTTAAAGAAAGAGAGAGGACAGGAAAGAGGCAGGTCCTTCTGCTCCCAGGTATAGAATATTAATAGCAAGTCTTCCCTCCGTGTATTGAAAATCACCTCATTCTTGCACTTACTTTGAATGCTATTAAGTAAAGATATGCATCACAGATACAGTTACTGTTTTAATCCTCTTTTTGAAAATTTGCCAGACATATAGCCTGTTCCTTTCAGCATCTGCAGTAATTTGGTTACTAATTGCTGCTTGAGTCTAGGAATATGCAGAGAGGTCACCTGGTGACGTGGTGTGATTGTTTAGAGCCAGTTGTCTGGTTCTTTGAAAATGCACTCAGCCAAACAGAGTTGAGAGCTTCAGAGACTGGAACTGTAGAGGAATTAAAATGGCAAGAGAGGATGCTTATTCTCAATGTTCAGAAAGATGGAGCATTTATATCATTTTACAATCTGAATTTAAATATTGAGAATGAGCTTTGCCTCTTTCTGTGTTCAAGAATGTATTAAACATGCTGTAGGATCATAATGCTTTACAGCTATCTCAGCACTCTGGTTTTCTTAAAAGATTTAATACCTTTGGATTCAGTCACATTTAATAGAGGGTGTTTAAGGGTCAAGCTGATTCACACTAGTCTAGATTGGGAATAGGGAGATAAGCACTCTGTTTAACATGCACCAGAGAAACACTAAAATCTGAGGATATTCTAGTTTTCTAAATGAAGAACTTGATCTGTCTGATTTTCCCAGAAACCTAGGCTAGCCAATCAACACTACAGACCTACAGTAGGATTTGTAATAATCCCACCAAGCAACAGGTTATATGAACCACCTTCTTCCTTAACCATATCCAACTTTTAAACCAATGGTTCTCTGTGGTTTTGTTTTGAAGAATCCTTTTTAAGAGAAATACAATCTTGAATTCCCTTCCATTCGCCTGCTTTCCTAGGTCTCAGAGACCAATAAAAGGTATAGAAAGTCGATCTAAACAATGGTCATAAAGTTAAAGGTTTAGGTTATAATGGTAATATAATACCAGCAGTTTAGTCTGCAGCCATATCAAAATATATGGTCTGTGGTGTGCTAAGGAAAGCAATCAGGAAAGGAGAAACCAGATTTTTAAACCTTTCAGATCAATCATTACCTTGTGTCATGTGGTGCTTAAATGATGCATCAGATTTTTTTAATCTCATAACATTTTCTAATCCACCACCAGGGATGGTCATTTTTCATTATAAAGCTGTACACATTCCAGTTTTGCCATCAGGAAGACCCTCATTTCTTTAGGTTAGGATGGATATTCAGGGTTTTGTTTTGTTTTGTTTTTTTTTAACTACTCCTTGATGCACAGGGGTACACGGCTTCCATGTAGCACAACAGATTCTCTCTCTCTCTAAGTCTCTGCCGTTGTCAGTTCCTCTCTGACATGTGGTATGCTGTTTTTAACTTGATTGGTCCACCATTTTTACCTGTCCATAGACTCTCAGAAGCATTGGACTGGAAGAGACCTTGAGAGGTCTTCTAGTCTAGGCCCCTGCACTCAAGGCAGGACTAAGTATTATCCAGTCTAGGAGTAGCTATTTCGCACCATAAAGTATTGAGGTGCAGTGAATCCACCTCTGCCCTTGCTCAATGACCCAATTCAACCCATTTGACAGAATCTTAATCTTCACACTAATTATATTGCTATTGTCCTCTGGTTTGATAGTTATAAGCTATGGGACCACGGATGTTAGGGGGAAAAAAGCCACTTGAAAAAAAGAGTGCAAATTTTGCTCATGCTACTGTTTTTTCCCCCATTCTCTCCCCTCTCCAGAACATCCCCAAAATTAAAGATAATCAGGGGAAAAACAACAAACAAAAACCCCACATAATCTTATAACAAATTTCTCCCCCATTTGTCCTCAAAGTTATTGAAATTTTCTGACCAACTTCACTTTAAGGTCCCGATCCCTCACCAAGTGAGCAATGAGAACTTTGCAAACAAAGTATCCCAAATACTAGATAATCAAATAAGAACAGAATCACTCCATTCTGATCAACTCTGACAACTAAGACAAAAGCCAATGCCCCATGTCTATTATTATTTAAAACCAGTTGTATACATTACAAAGAGAAAACATGAGAGAATGAAAACACACTGTCACAGAAAACTGCTCTGGCCAATAATACTACGGACACAGAACAACAGATTATAGGAAATGGGCGGGGGGGGGACTTTTCAGAGTTTTGGTTCTAGGGTGAAAATGGGTTGTATTTATTTTTATATCTGGCTGTAATAGATCAATGAAATTTATATTCAGCAAAACACCTGTCAAGTAAAACCCCCAAGGATAATAGTTGTAAAAATAATGTAAATGTTTCATATCTAGAAAAAAATGACTTAGCAATATTAAAAAAAAGCCTTGGACACAGAATGAGAAATAAAACTAATTTTTCCCTTCTGCTTTTTCCAAATTTCAGATATATAAAACACAGTAATGGATGACCAACACAATACATAAACCCAAAACATTTACATGGCTATCAAAAATATTTTCTGCATTTGTATTTGAATAGTGGAAACATAACATTGCAGTTCTCTTATGAGAATGTTATTCCAAGGGAAAAATATTCAGTCCTTCTAAAGTTTTCCTAACAATACCCCATCTCAAATTTCAGGCTCAAAAATATTACAAAACATTACCTGAACTCTCAAAGTGCCAAACAAGCATAGACCTAAAAAATTTTAATATATGGTGCAACTTAGAAAGGTGCTTTTTCGGGAAATGCATCTTGTCATTTATCATAGCTCCTTATATTTATGCCTTTTGTAATTAATAGGTTCTGGACATATGGTCCAACTTTCACAGGGGCCCATTAGAAGTTTTTATAACTGTTTTCAGACATTGTCACTGAACCACCATTGCGCTGGTTTGTGATAGATCTTTAAAAGCAAGATTACAAAAGTGCTTTCCCAGAATCTGCGCTAAAAGCCAGAGTAGCACCAAACCCATAGAATAACTTAAAGGGGCCTCTGATGAGGTGAATTCTCCCATGCAGTCTGTTGAAATATTCTGTCTGGTCGAGTCAGGGCCTCCACATACAATGAGCTATTACTGCAGCTTATCCCCTGAATTCTCCCACCAACCCATCACAGCAGCAATTAGGCAAAATCTTACTGCTTGTTCTAGTATTAGTAATGGATGCACTAGCATGCTCTACTTTTGTTCAAAAAAAAAGTGGAAAGAGTTTTTGCTTTCTAAGTGCTTATATCATCTCTGCATGTTGGCTTTTGAAGACGCACATTTGTTACTGGTTTAAAAGGTTCTCTTTATATTAAGACTTTATAGCTTGCCATTTCCTTTGTGTTCCTGCTTTGATGGTTTGTTTTTTAATTCCTGTTTGCCAGCAACATGTCTTATGTGCATGTCAGGCAGGTAAATATAAAGATAATCTGCCATATTCTAGCTCTAGCCACTATTGGGTATCTTGTTAATCCCGTGTTTCAAAATTAGTAACTTTAAAAAGTGTTTGAGAAGGGCATGAAGTGGGATTGTCTATTTGCAATCTAGGTAATCAAAGGGAATGTCTAATCTAGCCAACACTTTATTCTGACAGCTCTTTCCACTCCCTCATCCCTCCTTGAGAGCCCTTATTTTATGGCAGGGTCACTCTCTCATCCTTGGAAGGATTTTATGCCAAATCTGTTTCAAGTATCTGTATTCAGATATCAACTGTAGGCACCTCTCCATACCATAAATAATGTCTAAGCCCTGATTCTGTTCTCATTTACAGTGGTACAGGTGAGGAATAACTCAAAGCCAGTAGAATGAAACCGGTGAGATAGCAGGATTTGGGTTTATTACACTGAAATTCACGGTATGCTATAATTCACCCCAAGCCACTGACCTAGTACCGCAGAATAAAAGCTTTGAGTACCACACTGCATGTGAAAAGTAGAACTGGAAAATGCAAGAGGATGAAGAAATGCTAAGGAGTGGAATTTGCCGTAAATTTTGAAGTGCAAATGTGAAGGGCAATCCTCTTTTGCGATATACATTCAAACGAGGCATTTAAAAGCTAAAAGAAAACTGACACTTTCCCTCTTTTTTCATCCTTAATGTGTCTCTCTTTTCACCACCACCACGCTGAGGTGATTTGGTCTGATTCCCCTGGTACTTAGAACTGGCTGTTTTGAGGAGAATGGATTCCTCTCTCTCTTGGTCTTACTACAGCTCCTCCTCAGTTTTCTGTCGTTCTATCAATAGTGTTTTTGTCAAGGTTGCAACTTTTTCTTAGTGAATTCAGCAGTTCTGAAAGACTTTGTTATTCAGGCAGCCATGGAGAAAGGAAGAGCTTTATTTGACCAAACAATTAGGATAGTCCTGCAAGTTTCCCCATATTAATCCACCTACAGGGCTCCCCTCTTACTTAAAAAGGGGAGGAAGAGGGAGGATGTCCCTTTGTGACGATCCTGCTCAGAGAGGACAGTTGCCTCTGTGTCTATGTTGGTCTCTCTACTGAGACTATTAAATAGTGCCAGTTATGATGGGGGTTGTGAAGCAGTCGCCCATTCATCAGAAACTGGGCTGAGATCCAATAGACTTATTTCATGTATGCTCCAAACTACTATCAAGTTGTTAGTTACCACTGCCCAATTCCAAACCTGTGACCTAGACATCTAGTCCTGTTTCTTCCTTAGCAGTTGTAACAGCCAGGCCTTCTTAAAAAAGAATTTTTAAGTTCTAATCTGTTACCTCAACCTATGAAGACAAAACAGTTATAAGTTATATTCCTGTCAAAGGAATGCTGGCATCCCCACTCTCAGCCATGCACCATATAGAAAGGCTCTTGGGTATCATTATTATGGGACATGCAGCTCTGATGCCATTGAGGCAGGACTTGGCTTGATCTCAGGGATCCGTCTAATCTTCCTGCGGGCCAATCAATTGGCCAAAAGACCCAGAAAGGTGAGTATAAGCAGCTTCTTCCCACAATATGTCCCCATAAAGGGCCTACTCCCAAGCAGGATACTAAGCCAGCACCTGTGACAATGACAGAGTCAGATCCTACATCCACTGAGGTCAATTTGAACTGAATTGCAGGATCAAGTCCTAGATCACAGTGATGCAAATCAAAATTAAAAAAAGCAATAAATATGAATTGCACCTGAGTTTTGTACTAATGCAGTGTTTCCCAAACTTTGGACACTGTTTGTTTAGGGAAAGCCCCTGAAAGTGGCACGGGCCGAGGGATGTACTGGCCATCACTGCTTCCAGCAACCCCCATTGGCCTGGAGCAGTGAAACACAGCCAGTGGAAGCCGCAATTGTCTGGATCTGCGGACATGGCAGGTAAACAAACCAGCCTGGCCCGCCAGAGGCTTCCCCTAAACAAGCGGCGTCTCAAGTTTGGGAAACACTGTACTAATGAGTAGTGATTATCTTGGCACTGCCTAACTAAATATCAGTGAGGTTGGGAAAGGAACGATTGCACAGCTTTATCTTCTGAACTTAAAACGGGACTGTAGGGATACAGCAGTCCAAGCATTTGGTAAATTCATTTAATTAGTGCTCAGTTAAATTAGATCATGTTTGACCACTGACTGTTTAGATGGTAATATCAGTAAAACAAGTCAGGTAAACAAATTTTCAGTGCTGAGTGACCAATATTGGATTTAGCATACAGACACTTGTGAAATCATAGGACAAATTAGCACTCAGAATGTTAGGATCTGACAGACTGTTGCTGAAGAACAATAAAAATTTCCATATCCACAGCAGAGCATAGGAAAAATGCTGTTTTGCAGAGGGAATTAAAGGCATGAACCCTCCAGTTTTCCCTTGAGAACAGGATAGAGGCCTGAAAGTTGATGTTCTTTCTTGCATGAAACTGATGTAGAGAAATTCTGGGCTGGATCTATATTTATTGCCTAGGTTTCTGACAGGAGGGACTGGAACAGGGTCCTTCTAATTTAGTAGTTAGGAAGAAGGTTATGTATGATGTCCATTGGGCTTTTCCTCCTTCCTCCCATTCTTTCCACCAAATACAGGTGAAGTGCAAGACTTTTTACTTGGTAATGAAGGATCAAGATGTCTATAGCTCTGCTCATCCAAGCTTCGCATCAGCTTAACTCTGTAGGTGTTATTAATTTTGAAATGTACTATTTGAGCAGGGAAACTTTGTGCACAAACTCTGAAATTTCCTTCATTTGATTTGGGTTCTTCAGCTCAAGCTGAAGAATATACAAGTGGGATACAACAACTCACTTGGTTGATCATCTTTATTTTTGATTTTCTTTCATTTCTTGACTAATCAGAAATTGATTTATTCTTGTAGTTAATGATTCTTACACAATCCAACGTACAGTCCAGCTCTTTCGCTCACCACTTTAAAATCTATATAACTTCATCTAATCAAATATGCTGGAAATTGAAAAGTGGAATTTAAGGAAGTTTTTCATAGCAATAGAATTTGAAGGGTTTTCCTTTGGATTTAATGTCTCCCCATGGTCTCTGGAGTAACAGAGGACAGACGAAAGCGCAAACTACTATAGTATTTTGTGTTAAGTACCTTTCAACACCTGACATTATATGCTGTCAATTCTTTTTTTTTTAAAAAATATACCTTGTCCCCTAAAGGCATAAAAGCTGTTCGGAACATTTAAAATTTCACGCCAACCCTTGTGTTTGCATGCTTGGTTATATGTCTGAAGCTTTTGAGTTTTGAAAGAATTAAAAGAGCAAGTGACAAGAAGTGCCATACATTTATGTCTTTTAGGACAATCAATAGTATCTATTAAATAGGAAATCTCTCATCCAGCCACCTTCACCAACTAAAAATAAAAATCCCACCCTAGGGATAGATTGGGCCACAACAAAATTATCTTGTCCTCAATCTGCTCCCCACCAGGAAAGCATAAAAATTATAGTGAGCTTACATTGCAAAGGTAAATGGTGTGTGAAATCAGCCTCCCTACCTCTAAAGAGTTCTGTTACCACATATTTTAAAAACACTGAGGTCCTGAGTTAAGCATAAGTGCAAAAATGTATTGTACATATTATATTCATCTCTAGGGAGACTAATATGGTAACAGTAATCAGTACACTATACAACAGACAGGAAATGAACAATATTGTATCCAACGAAAACTACAAGTGGGAGGGAAGGGGATTTATTTAGGCAGACAGTCCTGTAATTATCTATGCTAGAATTTATGCCAGGATATGAAGAATTAGCATCACTACTCCTGGGGAGTAAAAAACACAATACACCACCACGCACACACCACACCACCACCACTAGATATTTCATCTCCTCTGAAAGCAGTGCTTGCAGGATCATTCTCTCTTAACATGCTGTTTCAGGCCTGAATCGGAGAGAAGCACAATTTAAATTATTGGCACTTCTTCCTGTAGCAACTGGGTTTAACCTTGGAGATTTCCAATCCAAGAATTGAATTAGCCTGAGCCTCCCACTACTTAGCTTGCAATCATAGCTTGAAGCAATATGACTGGACTATTGTCAGTGGCTTGTCAGTCCATTACTGTAAAAACAAGAAGTGGGTTTTCATCTATTTTCCCAAAAAGGATCTTTGCCTTTCCTGCCCTCCTGAGCTGCATTTAACAGGTAATTACTTAAGGCCATTTTCACCTCCTCCTTTGCAGCCTTTCACCAGTCCTATGCATATACACAGATATTTGTTAGCAGGCTGTGCCTCATTCCCATGCAGTATCAAGGAGAACATGATCAGTGGGAGGAAATAATGTGCCTAATCTTCCTGCTGCCGAGGCTTGCTTTCACAATTTGTATTTTGCGTGGGTGTGAGTCTCGCTGTTGCTGCCCTGTATGTTTTTATATTAAAAGGGCAGTTGGGCAACTGGATTCTGGGTGCTGGGTCACCGCTTTTGTTGTAGATTTATTTCACTTTCCTTCTTATGCATCAGTGTTAGAGGCAGGAGACCCAGTTTCCTCCAGATAGCCTTTTTCAAAGTGTTTACTTTGGAGAAGCAGCACCTATGTCTCACCCTTGATTACAAACCTCAAATGACAGCATCTTTGACATAGGCGCTACAGCTGCCCTTCCTCTCTGCTTCTTTCATTGCACCTCTCTGCTACCTACACTAGAGTGAATAATGCTTTCCCCCCCTTTTGTTAATTTCAGTGAATTCATTCAGGTCAGTTTTACAGACTCAGCCAGTTCACTGTGCTGAAATTCCCACAGAATTCTGTGGGGGGTTAGTGTTCTGTGAAAGTTTCCAGATTAACTGCAAGAATTCAGTCAAAAGGAAATTGTCGTCATTTTTACACAGCAGCACATACAGTTCATATGAACAGGATTTGTTTCAGCCCAAACAGAGAGCACAAATTATACTTTCTTCCTTTCTAGAAGGCCCAAACATGGTTTCACACCAACTGACAGTGGTAGTAATTAATGTAAAGGTTCCCTGGGGTCTTTTAACATCCTTTCTTAGCTTTTGATGGCTTAGACAGCCACAACCTGTGTTCCCTTTGACTATCGATGAAACTAAGGGGGGGAGGGGGAAGAGGAAGCATTTAAACACAGCATTGGGTTTTCTTTAAACTCTCTAATGAGCTCTAGATAAAGCAGAGAAGCTTTTACTGAGGATTTTAAGAAGCACTTTCCCCCCTCAATTGTTCTCCCAAGGGCAAAGTATTTCTGTCTCTTCATAGACATATGAATTCTAAGAACAGCTTTAACAAAGCCCAAGAGCACTGTTTGTGTCAAAATGGGATCACATCAGAGATGTGTGGTATGACCATTTTTACCCTTATCATCAGCTTGGTGCAGTTTGCTCCATTTCTATTCATATGTAAAATTCAGGGGAAAAAAATCCTTTGCCTGATTTTATTTAATTTATTTGTTTACTTTAATCACAGATGACATCTCAACTGCTCAATAGTAATTCGGAATTACTAGCCCATGCAAATAGTGCACCTGTATGCCACTTCCCTCCTAAGAGGGGTAACTTGGTCTATTGATTAGAGCAGGGGATTGGAAAACGGTTTGCCACTGATTTGTTTTGTGATATTGGACAAGTCACAACCGCCCTCTGGCTCAGTTTTTACTTCTGCTAAATTGGGAAATAATCACACCCCTTGGCTAAGCACTTTAAGACTCCCTGATGAATGGTGCTGTGTAAGAATGTGGCTGAATTGACTTCCAGCTTCAATTTGATGTTGTTAGTATAGGCGTGTCAAACACTTAGTATGGAAGCAAGATCCATCCTAACTGATTTGTATAGATATAGCTATAGATATAATTACATTTAAAAAGCATTATTAAGGTTGCAAAGTTAAGCACTCACAAGCTAGGAGATGTCACAATTAAGATTGCCTGTGCATCCTTAAACTTGGCCTCCTTGTATGTATGCATTATGATACACTCTTTCATTACAGTCACATATGCTTTTTTTCCCCCCACACAAACCCTCTCTCAGTTGTTGACTGCAACAGTCTTTTTTGTAAATTAAGACCCTGACTCTGCAGTGAACTGAACATGGTTGAACACATCTATACCCATAATGAGCAATGGCAGGACTGGGGCCTAAAGGTTTAGCTACTAAGATGGAGAGTAGGTTGTGGCCTTTGTGCAAACCTCTCATTGTTACAAGTGGAATATCCTGCTGGTGCATTGGGAATGATCATGTCCCTGACTCCGTAGCCCTGTCTGGCCCGTGGACTGCAATTAAAAACAAACAAAAAAACTAAACCAAACAGACGTAGCTTTGCCCTCTCTGCAGGAGTTTGACAGCCTAGCTCTTTTGAATTAACACTGCATTATATTTGACTGTCATTCTGTATAAAATATTTCTGACCAGATTCTGAATGCTCAGATTAGAACAAGAGAGTTATCCAAAAGGCAAGGAAACGATGTATACCAGATTATCTCACTGGTGATAAGGACGAGTGAACTGGTTCAGATAAAGCAAGAACTGACTCCAAACTTGAATCCGAGCTTTGAGGTTTGACTTTTCAGTAAACTGCCTCCTACTTAGGGCTTAGCTACACTCAAAACTCCAAAGCACTGCTGCGGGAATGCGAGTGTGGTCGCGGCACCAGCGCGGGGAGAGAGCTCTCCCAGCTCTCCAGGTACTCCACCTCCCCGAGAGGATTAGCTTCCGACACTGGAGCACTGTTTACACTGGCGCTTTACAGCGCTGTAGCTTGCTGCGCTCGGGGGGGTGTTTTTTCAGACCCCTGAGCGAGAAAGTTGCAGCGCTATAAAGCGCCAGTGTAGCCAAGGCCTTAGTCCTATATCTGAACTTCTTGGTTGGGCTGGGACCAAAAGCAGAGCACTGAAATATGAAAAATATAATACAGTACATGGACCAAATTCTGTTTTCATAACTACAAATGTAAGTGAAGCTACAAAGTGGAATGTCTACATATTTATAATTATATATATATAGAGTGCCATAAGTATACCAGGTGCCTCAAAGAAAAATTAAAGACAGGGTCTCCCACCAGAAAAGACCACAGTCATGCAACCAATAGACACGTGAGTAACTTTGCACCCATGAGTTGTCTCATTGATGACAACAGGACTACTCAAGTTATTCATGTATTTAATGGTTGCAGGATCAGGGCTGATCATTCAGATACTATGGCCTACACTTTTATAAAGTGACTAGTGATTTTGGGTGCCCAACTTGAGACACCTTAAAAAAGGCCTGATTTTTCAGAAATGAGTACCTGTCCTCTGCAAAATCAGGCCCCTTAAAAATGTCTCAAGTTGGGTACCCTAACATTCAGGCACCAAATACCAGTAGCCACTTCTAAAAACAGAAGCCAACAAAACAAATGAGAGCAAGCAACAACGTGAATTAAGGGAAAAGGAAGGATGAGGTTGTTTAGATTATGTTGCCCTCACGGTGGTTTTCTTGGTCAGGGTTTAGATGTTCCATCTAACAAGAAGAATTTGGCATCATATTTATATACACACACGCACAGGCACATACAATATCAAACTGACTTCAAAACACTCAGTTCAGCTGGATTCTGCAGGTTTCACAGAAAAAATAAATAACCACTAACTTCAGTAAGAATTTTGCTTGCACAGACAGTGCAAGATCAAAACACTACCTATGCAGCCAGCATTTCAATGGTAAACCACAAAAGTATGTTCTAAGTCATTTTCCATATATTCTATCCTATAAAACACGAACTGTAAATTCAAACTTAGGGTATGGCTACACTTACAGTTTTGCAGCGCTGGTAGTTACAGCTGTGTTCGTACAGCTGTGTAGGGCCAGCGCTGCAGTGTGGCCACATTCACAGCACTTGCAGCGCTGTTGGGAGTGGTGCATTGTGGGCAGCTATCCCACAGAGCACCTCGTCCCATTTTGGCGCTGTGGCTTGTGGGAAGGGGAAGGAAGTGTGCGGGTCTTTCCGCTTCCTGTTCCAACGCCCCGTGGTGCTTTGCTACACATTCCGAGCAGTTTAGCGGCATTGTGATTCTGCAGCGCGATTTCTGAGATTTTTGTTATAAATGGAGCCTGAGCTGCTGAGAACCTTGCTGATGAATGTTGCCAGCACATCGTGCATGGCAGTGGAGCTATTCCTTCAGCTGCAAAGTGACAGTGAGGAGTCAGACGATGATATTGAAACGCCTGACACTGAAGACACTCAATTGCTTGTGGCAGTAACAGACGTGCTCAGCACCATGGAACGGCGCCTTTGGGCTCGGGAAACCAGCACTCAGTGGTGGGATCACATCGTCCTGCAAGCCTGGGATGACGAGCAGTGGCTGCAGAACTTTAGGATGAGAAAAGCCACTTTCATAGCACTGTGTGCTGAGCTCGCTCCTACCCTGCGGCGCAGGGACACGAGATTGAGAGCTGCCCTGCCAGTGGAGAAGCGGGTGGCTATTGCAATCTGGAATCTGGCAACTCCAGACAGCTACCGATCGGTGGCGAACCAGTTTGGAGTGGGAAAGTCCACTGTTGGAATGGTGCTGATGCAAGTTTGCACAGCCATTAATCGCACCCTGCTAAGAAGAACTGTGACTCTTGGGAACGTGCAGGACATTGTGGATGGCTTTGCAGAAATGGGTTTCCCTAACTGTGGAGGGGCAATAAATGGGACGCATATTCCTATTCTGTCACCACCCCACCTGGCATCAGAGTACGTTAATCGCAAGGGGTATTTCTCCGTGGTTCTGCAAGCGCTTGTGGATCACCGTGGGCGTTTCACTGACATTTACTCAGGATGGCCTGGAAAGGTGCACGATGCACGCATCTTTCGGAACAGTTCCCTGTTCAGGAGGCTGAGGGCCGGGACTTTTTTCCCAGACCGCAAGATCACAGTAGGGGACGTCGAAATGCCCACTGTGATCCTTGGAGAACCTGCTTACCCCTTAATGCCATGGCTCATGAAACCGTATACAGGGAAGCTTGACAGGAGCAAGGACCGGTTCAACTACAGGCTGAGCCGGTGCAGAATGACTGTGGAGTGTGCTTTTGGCCGTTTGAAAGCCCACTGGAGGTGTCTTTATGGGAAGCTAGATTTGGGGGAAAGCAGCATCTCCGCTGTTATATCCGTGTGCTGTACCCTGCATAATATTTGTGAAGGGAAGGGTGAAAGATTCAGTGAGGAATGGACCTCCGAGGTTCGACGCCTAGAGGATGAATTTGCACAGCCAGAGAGCAGTGCTACTGGGGAGGCCCAGGAAAGGGCTTCAAGGATTAGGGATGCTTTAAGGGAGCAATTTGATGCTGAGAGCCAACAGTAATGTTTGGTGCCTTTGCTGTGCTTTGTTCTACCTTGGGGTACAATATTTACCACTTCCTGCAATAATAAAACGTATTGTAAAAGCCATAAAATCCTTTATTCAAAATACAGTACATAAAAGGCCAGGGGGGTTAGGGTGGTGGACTGTATATTCAGAGGTTTGAATATGTCCTGTTTGGATTACTGTTCAATGTCTGCTGCGCTTCAGGATTACTATGCTGCAGGGTAATGGGGGTGGAGTGCACAGGGTAAGAATTATAGTTATCAGGGCTGGTAGGTGATCGTACAGGTGTTGAGGGCAGCTGGGGGTAATAAGAAACTAGCTGCTGGAGAAAGGTGTTTTGTGCAAATACTGGGAAACAAGAAAGAGAGCTTTGGGAGGGCTGTGGGTTACCACGGTACATATCTGCCTGCATGGCTACGAGAGACTCGAAAGACTCCGTTTGGTGAGCCAGGAGGCTTATCATCTGCTTTGAGATTTTTTTGATAGCCAGTTCCTTTCTCCTGCTTTCTGTTTGCCTCCAGTCATACATTTTCTCTCTCTATTCCTGTGTCTTCCTACTTTCTCTGTTGTAGTGATTCATAACTGCTTTGATCAATTCTTGTTTTGATTTTCTGGGATTTCTTCTCAAGTTCTGCAAGCGACGTGAGGCCGGTGATCTGGCTGCATTAGTCAAGGTCACTAGAAAAAACAAAGATAGAACCATGTAATACACAGAGGCTACATTGTTTATTATCACACAGTGAAGTAGTTTTTAGACTTTTTGTAGCATCCTTCCCACATACCTCACATAACACAGAGAGGCCAGGGAAGCTAAGTCATGGCGAGCAATGGGGTGAGTGTTTCTGCCCCGAGTGCACCTGGGAGGGGGAATTGACCGATGGGTCACTGGGGTTTATCTGCACTGGGTACAGGAGGTAGCTGGTGTCCTTCACAGGGGACAGTAGTGAACAGGAAGGTGGCGAGCTGCTGGCGTGGGGGGGTCCGCGTTAATGCCGGTCTGCTGGTGAGGGAGGGGAAACGCACAGCTGTGCTGGCTGCCTGCTGGGAAGGGTGGGGGAACACCGGAGCGCACCGCGGGGCTGGATGCCTGCTGGGAGAGGGGTGGGGGAACACCGGAGCGCACCGTGGGGCTGGCTGCCTGCTGGGGGGGGAGAAGAGAGACCGTAGCGCACCACGGGGCTCGGGGGGGGGGGGGAAGACCGCAAACCTGGCGCCCTGCACTCAAGTATCCCTAAATTCGCAACAGGGTTTCCTACTGCCAGATATATCACTGCTGCGTGTTACCTGGGAAGAGAGGGAGGGTCTTCTACAGCAATGTGGATTCCGCCCTGGCCCCTATGCAGCTTGCCTGTGTGCAGCCATGGTCCCCCCACCCCCTCTCGCTGCACGGTGGATCGGACGAGTTAGCCTGACTGGGACAAGGACCACGGTGGCTCTCCCGATAAACTTGAGAAAGCACATTGCGCACACTCTGGCTGCAGCTTTTCAAGAGATTACCGAGGCAGATTACAGAGACGTGATAGAGCAAATCACTGGGCTATTCCACGTTTAGGCATGCATGCAGGCAGCCATAACCCAAACCCTCCTTTCCCAAAACATAAAAATCTGCTTACCCCGGGCACGATCCTCAGTTTCTTCCTCACCATCAACTTCCTGCTGCTGCAACTGGCTAGCCTCCTCCGGGCTTGAGAAGAGCTCCTGGCTGCATGCCTCCTGGGACTCCGGGGTGCCTCCCTCCATGCCAGTAGCCTCACTGTCGGCTTCCTCTACACCCTCCCCCACTTCTCCCTGCTCTGACCTCTCCATCGTGGTCCTCGGATTGGCAGTGGGGTCACACCCAAGTATGGCATCCAGCTCCTTGTAAAAACGGCAGGTTGTGGGGGCAGCTCCTGAGCGGTGATTTCCCTCACAGGCTTTGCAGTAAGCACTTCTCAGCTCTTTTATTTTGACCCTGCACTGCAACGCATCCCGTTCATGGCCCCTTCTCAGCAAGGACTGCGATATCTGCCCATAGGTATCATAATTTCTCCTTCTGGAGCGCAGCTGTGCTTGCGCATCCTCCTCACCCCAAACACTGATGAGGTCCTGCAGTTCTGAATTGTTCCATGCTGGGGCTCATTTGGTGCGTGGAGGCATGGTCGCTGATTGATTGAATGATTGATTGCACTCCACACCTGGCTGAGCAAACAGGAAGGGGATTTTTAAAATTCCCAGGGCATTTAAAGGAGGTGTCACCTGAGCCAAGGGCAGTGGAGTGTGCATGATTACCAGAGAGGCTTCTAAGGTATGCTGGGATACCTCCTTATACCACAGAGGTCAATAAAAGCGCTAGTGGGTGTCCACACTTGCTGACCAGCACTGGATCCCCTACACCCGAGGCTCGACCGGGTGTACAGCCAGCGCTGCAACCAGGGAGTTGCAGCGCTGGCCGTGCTTTGCAAGTGTGGCCACATCCTAAGTTGCAGCGCTGTAACCCCCTCACCAGCGCTGCAACTCTGTAGTGTAGCCAAGCCCTTAGTATTTTTTTAATATAGACTTCACATTATAGTGTGTTGGCTTGGATAAGGTTGTGACATCATACCTAAACTATTCATTCTACATCTGCTAATTGAAAGAAGCTGCCAAAATCTTTCAGAGCCACATTATAGCAATATGAATATTTCTCTAACCAATTAAAGATAATGAAAAAGAAGTTGCCATTTTCAACAGGGTTTAACTACACATCCGAACATTACTATAAAAAAAAAAGCCTCCCTGAGACACTAATGAAATTGTAGAAGAAAGAAAAGCTGACTGATAATATATGCAGAATTTTTGTGGCCACATTCATCCCAGCATGAGACAAGGTGGGTGAGGTAATATCTTTTATCGGACCAACTTCTGTTGGTGAGAGAGACAAACTTTCAAGCTTACACAGAGACCAGAAGAAGAGCTCTGGAAGCATGAAAACTTGTTTCTCTTACCAACAAAAGTTAGTCCAATAAAAGATGTTATCTGATAACGTGGCCACTTAGCTGTGAGATCAAATGAAGTAAGTGATACTACATAAGTCATTGCTGCATCCAAAATGTGGGTTTAGATGGCAAAAAGGCACATCATGGCAGGCTTTGCCATACTGTCACTGAATGAAATCTGGGCCACCATCCTGCACTGTGATCCACATGTACAGATTATTGTACATGGACCCCCAGTGACTTCAGTGGGGTTCTGCACAGGCACAGTCAGTCCATATGGAGCACTCATTTCCAAATTCATCCAAGCAACATGGTTAGGGTACATAATACAAATTCTGAAGAGCCTGATGCTGATAAAAACCGATTTCTAAAACAAACAGTTCATGCAACAACTCATAAGAAGGGAGAAGGCACAACAAAGTTACAATTTGAAAGTGTGCTTCTCTGTACTTTTTCCAGCAAATGAAATAGTTTAACACAGACATTAAAGCCATTCTGCAACAGAAAGTCTATAGCAATTAATCTGTTTTGCTTTTAATACTCTGGCCCTCTCTTCTCTGGTGGTGGTCACAACCACAAATTTCAGCAGAGCATCACTTCTGCTAGAGATTGCCTCCAATTTTCAGGTTTGCTTTTGCAGGATTAAATCAGGAGTGTTTCACTCTCACAAAGCAAGGTGTGTGTGTGTGTGTGTGTGTGTGCGCGCGCACGCGCATGCACGCGTGTGTAAAAATAAATAAAAGTCAGTTATTGCCTAGCTACTGCTGGAGCCCCAGCGAGCAAACAGCATCCACTTTGGCATTCGTTTCCATTTCTAAACCTGAATGGAATTTGCTCTACCAGGAGATACCCAGATGTTTGTAGATGCATCAGCATTTTAACTTTTTTCCTAATTAAAAAAGTTAAAGTGGGAATACTTAAAGTATGTTACTATCTTCTTGCAGCTCTTTTCAGTGGAACCTTAGTGTTTATTTTAAAAGTTAGAAAGCTGATGAATGTTGCTGTATAGTGAGATCCAGAGCTGTTCAAATGCTAAAGGAATGATCTGAGGGGAGATATTAGGTAGGGAAAAACCAAGCGCCTGATGCCATAGGGGGAAATTCACCCTGCCTGGGCATCACTTAAGTACTACTTATGACCTGTTTGGAGGTCTTCAGTGCTGGTCTTCTGCACAGAGTTAAAGTTTTCCCCAGAACCTTTAAACTCTTTCCGACTCCAAATCGTAGAGCAGGTTAGGTTCTTGGGTTTTAAGTGAAAAATATTTACCATTCATTATTTTGTCTGCTCTCACTCATTATGGGGCACTGAGGCCTATTGTAAAAATGGCATAATGAGGATTGTAAGCTGATGCAGAGAAAATACCATCGATGCATGTCAGCAAGATCTTTTCCTCAAGAGAGGTTTATAAAGCAAAATAAGTCAACATACGCAGAAAAAGGTGACAGAAACCTCCCCAGCTTGGTGTTCAATTCAGTCCTGAATGTGAAGCCCAACCCTCGTGAACTCAGACTCAGAAACAGTCAATTAATAGACTTTTCCCAGCCCCTTCCTTCACTGGAGACCAGAAAGCACTCCCTGACCCAGCAACACAGACCTGTGCCAAGCCCATACAATTGCTTGACCATAATCAAATCATATCATTCGTACACTGACTTTTATAGTTTCTTTATGCTGTTTTAAGCAGTGACCATGTTTCTTCCTGACATGCCATATAAAACATGAAAAAATTCAACTGTCTCTACCCAGCCAAACAGGTCTACAGAAATAGTAAATGAAAACAGATATCCCAGCAGGAATAAGAAAAAGGTAAAATCTAATGACTTTTTCAGTCCTGGGATTGCAGGGCCAGAATATTTTATGGTTTCCTGGGGAGTGTCATGTCACATTCCATAATCCCATAATTCTCTCAGTGCACACTGGAAGAAAATTTTGTCTGGTCCAGCCAGAAATGAATATTTTACTTAGCACTTATACTAGTTTCTGGTAAGTTTTTTTAATGAAAACATGAGCAAGTATTCAAGACTATTTCAAGCTCAAGTTTGTTTATTTTGCTGGTTAGAATTAAATATGCAGAGAATGGCTCTTACATGATTTGGGTGAGGGGATAGCCTTTATAAAAACAGAACAGCTTTTAAGGAGTTTCCAGATCAAATAAGGGCTGAATCCATAACAAGCCACTCTAGATTCCAAAGAATGGAATTTGTTGGATCTCTATACATCAAATCTTCAGCTCACTCTCTCATCTTAAACCAAGTAATTGATTAACAACCTATGTAATTTTGGATTATAAAAATAGGCTTCATTCTTGACAAAGTGCAATAGATTATTCAAGGATTATAGGCTTTTCCTACCATTAAAGAGTATAGTAAATTGCTAAGATTTCAGGGCTTAGTCCCATAACTATATATCAAGAGGCAAATCAGACTGAGGCTGAGCCATGTGGTCAGGAGAAACCTATGTAGTCAGTTATGCCTGTTCTGGGTGCTCTCTCTTGTGGGCATCTGAATACCTAGCATATTTTGTGGGACTGTATAAATAATTACTGGTAATATATAGAGGAGAGATGGAGCTAAGAAATGACTAGTAGATAAGAGAAACTCTTTGCTCAGGAAGACCTTGCATGACTTAAACAATACAGAAGCTGATGAAACCTCCAAGGACTTGAAAAACAGCCCTTTAACCATTAGACTGAAAGCAAGAAGCATGGTCTACAAGTTTGAACACAGAATTGAGATTCAGGAATTTCAGAGTTTTAATCCCCATTTGCAGCCTTGGGAAAACTACCTACCTTCCTTGGTTTCCCTCATGTTCAGAATGGCAACAACAACATTCCCCAAAACCATCTTTCACCAGAATTAGTGAGGTTGTAACATACTTTAATACCAATAATATGGGATTGCTTATAGGGCTATTCATATTTAGAGTGCTAATCACAGGCTGTACATAGCAGACACTTATGAAATGAACATATGTATCACTTGAGCTATTCTACTGCAGTTCTTTAAAATTATAAGCGCTGCTAATGAACAGCTGAAAGTTCTGAGTAGAGGAACCTGATTGGTTCAAATACAGTGAGATTTAAATCTACTATGTGGGTTGGTCATAAGGTGTTTACCTCTGGAAAAAAGGAGACAAATTTTGTTGCAGGAGTCGACTACGAAAGTTTTATGCCTCACTAAAGAGATCAATATAAAGCCAGAAAATCTGACTGTGTAGAAACTGTGGCACTTTTCGGATCAAGTGGACCTGATGAGTGTCTCCTCCATGCCCAGAACATTAAGAACAGCATAGCAGGGTTCATCAGTGGCTATTAGTCAGGATGATCAGGGAAGGTGTCCCTAACCTCTGTTTGCCAGAAGCTGGGAATGGACGCCATGGGATGGATCACTTGATGATTACCTGTTCTGTTCATTCCTTCTGGAGCACCTGGCATTGGTCACTGTTAGAAGACAGGACACTGGGCTAGATGGACCTTTGGTCTGCCCCTGTATGGCAACTCTTATGTTCAGGGATCATACAATCTTGATTCTGGAATAAGTATGCTAGAAGACAGAACTGTGAGGAAGGGCATAATATCTGATTGATTTTTGTTTGGGAATGCTGGAAGTTGATAGAGTCACAGCTCTGGAAACTGAACTGTTCTATTTATCATTAAGTACAGTAATGACAGTGGAAGTTTAGCCATGCTGCTTTCTGCTCTGCCATCAGGGGACCACTTGTAGGGGTAAGCGAGTAACAGATGAGAGCCTGATTGTCAAAAGTACTGAGGACATTCAACTCTCATTGGCTTCAATTGGAGTTAGGGGTGTACAGCATTTCTGAAAATCATACCCTTGGTATGCATGACCTTTCATATTTGAGTTACAGATTTTAAATTATCTTTATGGATCTGTACAAAGGACCCGGAATGAGGAAAAACAGAACCAAATAAGTTCTGCTATAGATATCAAATATTTATAACCTAAGGGAAAATATGCCATTTTCCTGTAATGAGATGACTTCCTTACAAATTTGGAAAAATACTAATTTCTCACAATGCATCAGTCAGTTACTTTAAGAAGGTGCTTTGTGTTTCAGAGGTAGCATGAATAAATTATTATATGGCGTTGCTATGGTAGCTACTAATTTCTTGTTGAATAATAGAGTTACTTGTGTTTAAATAGCTATAAAACTTGCCCTGTGTGTTAGAAACACACTATTGTCATTCCCTTTTTACTTTTTAAAATATATATTTTGACTAAGAATAGCACTTTCTATCTTATGTCCACCTTTCTTACAGTTACATGTCCTCAGGCTGTCACCAAGCAAAGCATCTTCTCTATACCAGAGGCTTTTTTAAACTCCACGCTGTCCCTGAGCAGAGTACCAGCGCAAATCCTTTAGTATTGCAAGTATCCATTTTGATTATCAGCATTCTACCACAAGAGATTTAAAACAAATTTTCACTGATATAAAAAATAAACCATTATGAAGAAAATAGCAGCCAAATATGGAATTTTGGCCAAACTGTATCCCAATTCTAATTAAAAAGCCCAAACAATTAGACATATGAAAGGAAGGTCTCCGAGTTACCGTTCACTTACCTTTTAAAATAAAGAATGTTTGGAACTTTTGCTTCATGGTTTAACAAAACAGTTGTAGATTAATCTTATTTCAAGCACAAACTTTTTAAAGTTGTTTCATTCAATGCTTAACAGAAAAGCCTCAAAAGCAAAAAAAGGTTTTCGTCAAATTAAATTAAAAAACTAATTCTAAACCAGTGACAATCCTAGAGTCTAACAATGAAGTAAAATGTCTATAATTCTCTTCAACTTGGCTTGATGGGAAGGCTTTATTTTGTGATCATTTTATTGCATAAACCAGGATGAATAATGGAATTTTAGAAAGAGAACCCCTATTGACTCAGGCTTCATTGACATCTGACTGGTAGTCTAAAAGCCTGCCGAGAGGGTCCAAAGCAATGCATCTCAGCCTCCCAGCAGGTCATTAAGGCATTAGCCAATTAGAAAGCAGGGCTACTGAGTGACATTGTTCACAGCAGAGCAAACATAATTGATTTTTATTTCAACAGGAGAGAGAACCTCCTTACTAAAGAGCTTTAGCATAATTTCTTCTTTAGGAGAGGTTTAAAGAGATTTGTGTTGGAGTATTTAATTCCAAACCATGGGACAATCTCTGGCAATGTGTATAAATTAAGGGACAGTTGACTTCACTCATTGATATTCAAAATAGAGACTCTCTGTTGCTCAAAAGTAGCTTGAAGTTTTCTGAGTGATGGCATCCAACACCAGCTGTGCAGAGGCACAGATCTTGTACTCTCACAGCCTTTAAATAGTTTATGTAGCTATTAGCAAGCTGGATTCCAGTTTAAGGGCTACTTTCCTATGCATTTTAACATACTATACTCTGTATAAACAAGTACTCCTTAAAAGCACCATGCAGATGATATTTCTCTCCAAAGACTTCATCACAATTAATCACCCTCTTTCAGATTTCATTGTCTATCAATTGGTTATTTTCAGTCTTGCTGTATATTAGCACCACTCGGTGGGAATACTTCTCAGTGACAGCAAGCCTGCAACAATAACTCCAAGAATGAATAATAGCTTCAGTCGTCCCCATTTTCAGTATGTTAAGAGCATCTGCCACCAAGTCATTAGACTACACTTTTTAAGGAAGCCTCATTTCCCTTTACATAAGATGATGTGAACACTTTTTTCATTGCAGCCTGAAAACGCAGTTAAAGGACTATGAAGAGATATGTAATAAACAATAGTGTCTTTACAAGCACAAACACCCAAGTTAAACACGTAATTAAAATAAGCATTCTTAATAGAATTTACAAAACAGTAAAGGTTTGATTGCAACAGGATACTTTTTCAGACAAGCTTTTCTGTACTGTTTGCATTTATGGTCTGCAGGAGGAAAAAAACACCGGAAAATGCTATAAAATCCTGACTTCTCATGACCCAAAGCAATGCAACACTTTTCTTTATTGGAAATATTTGCAGGTTACTATTCACAGAGTACATATACTGTAGACTTGGAAAATACATGTATTCACACAGTTCAGCCAGCCAACTGAATGACTCTTAAAAAAAAAAAAATCTCAGCTGCAAAGGCTGGAATCCAAGGATTGAACATTATGTATTGGGACGATATCTAAGTCATCTGTCTCTAATTTTCAGACTTTTCCATCATGTTTCAAAAATATTTTCATTATTTTCAGCTTGGTTTTGTGCTTCACCAAAAACTTAGGACATGTCTACATTATAGCCCTAAATCAACTTATGTTAGTAATTATTGCGGCGGTTGTAAGTCAACCTGAGGTGGATGCACATCCTCACTGAAGATGGGCAGTGTAAGGGGCTAAGAGCAGCTCACCACCAAGAGCCCAGTTCCATGCAGTTCTCCACCAGGAGCTCAGCCACCCCCCTGGGGTCTCAGCTCCCCACTCCCAGCTGGGAGAGGGAGGCAGCCACCTGGGCTTCTTGGGTCCCTAAGCGGGGAGCCTCCAGGCAGCAGCACAGCTAGGAGTGGGGAGCCAGGGGCAGCTGGTCTCTGGCTGTTGGCTGTCTTGTCAATTTCACAGCTCTCATGAAATTGACAAGGAAGCTGGGCAGCTAAAGAAAGTAAGGCAGTGTCTACACAGACACTGTGTAGCCATAATTACACGCTCAGCCCTATGCCTCTCGCAAAGGTGGAGTTATATTGGTGTAATAAGGCACTTACATTGGCAGGAGCAAGGCTGTAGAGCGTGTGTACGCTTTAGTAGCTAAAGTACAGGGGGGAGGAAGATTGTAAAGAAACAACTTTCTTTCAAAAGCCTTTGCCAGGTATACATTAAAGGCAGATTAATTTTCCATCTTTAGGGAGTGTGTTTCCAGGCCTACCCGTCTGTCTTGGCTAAGGCTGTGTCTATGCTATGGAGACTATGGGCTTGTCTTCCCTACAGGAGCAAGTCGACCTAGGGGATGCTACTCCAGCTACATGAATAACACAGCTCGAGTTGATGTAGTTTAGGTCGACTTCTCAGTGCTGTGAAAACACCAGGTTTGATGGGAGACACTCTCCAGTCAACTTCCCTTACTCTTCTCGGAGAGTCAGGGGACATGACCAAAGAGCACTCTGCTGATGATTTATCGGGTCTTTATTAAACCCACTAAAATTGCTCTGATCTCCCAGTAATAGGGCTGGTCTCCACATTGGCATAGCTCATTCAGAGTAGCTATGCCAATATAACCCCATAGAGTATACACAGCCTGCACCAACAACAAAGTGTTGTCTGTTAGGGGAGGAACAGCACCTCCTTGAATGTCGTTCGCCATGTTGAAGGAAGCACTCTGTCTCCATAGCTGCATCTATGCTGAGGGGTGAGGTAGGCATACCTATGTCCTTCTGGGATGTGGCTTTTCCACACCCTTGAATGACAAAGCTCTCAACTAAACTTAAGTATAGGCCAAACCTAAGTGACGTGTTTGCTTTGTGTTCAAAGATATGCGGTAAGTCATTTTTACACATGGACATCCTCAGTCAAGCTGTAATTCTAGCAGTAGACCTGACAGCTGTAACTAGCTGAAGATGTGTCCAATTCCTGCTACCAGTGATTTATGTTCATATGATCTTGAAAGAATTTATGAGATTAAACAAAATCAGGAACAATGTTAACAGCAATTTTTATATCTGGGGTATAGATGAATAGAAGAAATTCAGTATAAAAGAGCAGCATGTTCTGTTGCTACTGCCAAGTCCATTTACAATGCCCTTTATAAAGTGCTCTTTCTTGACTAATAAATCAGAGCAGGGGTTCAATATCTAAGAAGGTTAGCAACCTTTCTTTGAAGCTAGCACATTTAGGGCCCGATTCTACAAATGCTTTAGCACATGCATAGCTTTACCTTCAACTGAAGTCAAGAGAATTACTCATATGAGGAAAGCATCACACGTGCTTAAGTGTTGACCGAAGGGCCTAATCCTGTCAAGTCCACATTCAAGAACCTAACCATTTTTAAACAAAACAGTTTAAGCATAAATGGTTCATGTCCATCCCCACCAGCCATTGCAAGTTCGCAAAGCATCCACATTACCACAGTTCTAAACTGATTCAGTTGCAATGGCTTGAGTACCTACCTCAGTTACCAACCACAGTGAGTTCCAGGATATTCTGCAAACCCAGTCATGCACAATGTAACAGTACTGAGAATATTTGAACTCTTTCAGCTTGTTTGCATCCACAATGATGCTAAATTGATTCAGGCTTAAACTGGCATTTAGCCTTTATAAAAAAAAAAAAAAAAAGTCTAGGTAGCACAGCTGGTAGCATGCTTATAAACTGCCTGGAGTACAAGTACATGTGGAGCAAGTGTGTTGCAAACAGTGTAGGTGGTTAACAAATTTCTTAGCCTGGTGAATTTATTTTGTGTAGTTGTCTTCAGTCTGCATACAACTACACATGAACAGCAGCAATACTGCACAGATGCACTAATGTGGGTGCAGTGAAGAGAGTGACAGGAGAAGAGTGATTATATATTAAATCAGATCCAGGCACAGGAACACTTAGTTTCTAGAAGGGTTAATTGCATGGTTTACATCTGGAATTAATAGGGATTTTGCTTAACAAAAATAGGCACTATTTTGCGTTGTACTCTAGGTGAGTGTGCATGGATTTGGAATGTGAAGTGAAAGGGCCAGATATGGGCATCTCCCAGCATAGGTAAGTGTGTTAGCTGAAGAAAATATTTAGGTAGATAGCTAATTTTAGCTCATGAAATAACTTTCATATTGTTATGGTGAGCAATATTAAAATGTTTCTGGCACTTGATTTCATAATATAATAGAAGACACATTGGTGTTACATTCTTTAAACATTTCTTCACCAATAAAAAAAAAAACCAGAAGATGGTTTTAGAATTTATCAATTGCTTCAGTGAAGGAGTACAGAGTTGTACTATGCCCCCAATTATCTTTAAAATATTTGCTTTACTAAAGAACGTATGACATACCTGTCCATTTCTCTTGGAAGGAATAAATCAAACGCCTTGATTGTTATACTTCATTGTAAATCCATACTTTGGCACCAAATTGAAAAAGAGTAACACTATTACTACACAGTAAGTTCTAATGCTCTCCTGGGAGGCCACAACCACACTACACACCTATATACTGCCTGTAGTGCTCTGCAAATACTCAGCAAGGCTTCACAACAATCCTTTGAAATAGACAAAGATCACTGCTCCAATTCGCCAGTGTGGAAATGGAGGTTCAGAGAAGTTTATTGACTTGCCTAAGAGGCATAGAGATCTAGTAGTCAGAAGACCTGGATTGCAACCCTAGTTCTGATGAGGCCTGAATATCTATATTACCATTGTGCATAGGAGCCCAAGTCACAGACCAGGACCCCACTGAGCTGGCATTGTACAAACATCACAAAAAGATGGCCCCTGCCCAAAAGAGCTTATAACAAACATAATGCCAGTCTGTGGGCAAATGCCTTAATTGGAACCCCAGTTTCCCCACCTGTTAGGTATACCCAACTGTGAAATGCTGTGAGAATATGAAGCATTATCCAGGCCAGTCAATGACAGAGCTGAGACTAAAACTGAAGCAGTCCTGGCTTGAAGCCACATGCTTCAACTACTTGACCATGTGACTTTTGAGGAGGTTTGGTCACTTCCTCTTCCTCCTCCAGTATTCCCTCCCCAAAGTACTATAATTATTTTTTAGATAAATGTGGCCTTTTGGTTTTTTGCAGCCATTTTAAAAGCAAAAAAAAAAAACAAAAAAGTAAACAAACAGCTGCATGAAAGTTGAAATTATCAAATAAACCAAAAAACTCCATAAAATTGCTTTAAGTAAATGAAAGCAGAAGCAGGCAAATTTTAAGTGGCCAAAAAACACATTAATTAGTTGTTAACCTACCTCTGTAGCTCACTGCACTCTTTAGAAAACCTGCACACTTCTCAGATACCTAGTTTAGAAACTGGAACTTGCATATAAAGAAGATGAGTTTAATGAAACATAAATAAAAAGCCACATTAGATGAAGGAAAAAATATACACATGCTGCTCCTGAAGTGAAATAGGATAAAAACTGGAGGAATTAAGCCACATTGTTTTCCTAATCACACTTAATTATTGAAGGTAAACCCAATATCTTGGATTGTCATAATTCACAGGTGTGAGAGCGCGAATTCACATACAAAGACACACAATACAGCAAAGACTTCAATGCATATGGTAGCTTTGGTAAGCAACCAGTTTATTCCTAGAATAAGCTTTCCACCACTACCACTCTTCCCCCTCTTTTGGGGCCAGGTGAGTAATGAAGGCGGTTTCTGAAGCATTGCTAGCAGTGATTAAAAACTGGTGCACAGCAGATTTATTCATTATAACAGGTCAAATAAGTATATTTTCAGTATGTTTTCCCAACTATGCCTTAGTATTTTGTAATTCTTTTATCAACTAGTTGTATAAGCTCATTTCTCTGCTCTTGCAGTGCATATAAAGATGGGTGCAAATAAAAATATTCTTTTACCAGGTTATTTCATCAGTGCAATGTGTATTTGAGTATGCTTTATTTTATGGCTAGAACCTCAGTGTTGTAAGTGTCTTCAACAGTACTGTTTTAGCAGATAAACAAGTCAAACGGATTTATACCAAACAAGAATACACAAATTATGATGGCCTGTTGAACGCTATGTGAAGAGAGGACACCAAGCCAGCAGATCTGGAAACACAAGTGTTAACAGCAACAACCTGAAAGAATGTGCATTATGGCTTTTTCTTCAACTTTAGTGTAATACTTTAAGAAATATTTTATATATTTCTTCTTGATTTCATTTCATGTGCACACATTACGTACAAACACAGGGCTCAGGATAGCTCCCTTTGAAGTTAATAGAAGTCTTCCCCTTAACTTCACTGAGATCCCAATCCTGCATACACTTGCACACAGAGCCTGGGTCAAAGCCTATAGATGGCAATGGTAGTCTCTCGTCTTCAGTGGATTTTAGATTAGGCCCATGAGTACCTTTATTCATGCAAGTACTCCAGAAAAGCGAGATTAAGTTGGGCTAGTCATATGAGAAAATATTTGTGTGCATCAAGTGCTTGCAAGGTCAAGCCCAAATAATTTCAGGCAACAAACCCAAGATTTCTACAGAACATAAATGTTGCATAATAATAGTCAACCTTAGCCTGTATGCAGTGCATCCATTAAATAATGGATTTTTAGAACAGCCGGATTATGCCAATATTTCTCTAAAATGTGAAGAGGAGAAAGGAGGGAAAAAGAAAAAACCGAAAAATTAAATTCAGTGTCACTATTGCCAAGAAATGGACCCCTAAGTGTTTCCAAGTCTTGCCTCATCACTTTGTACTGTAAACCTACATGAATGGTTAGAAATTTTAATCTCTCTCACCACTAGGACCAGGTGACTATATCAGAGAGGATTCCCCTTCCACATGAATATTCATCCTTTCTAGACTGTTTGTGCCCCTGGTGCTTCCTCTCCCACACACAGTCTCATGAACAACTGGCAGGAATGTTTTGTGGAAGCAGTGAGATTTAAACAAGCCAAGAATCATTATCTTCATTAATTGTTTGTATTACCATGGCAACTAGGAGTCATCCTGGACCATGACCCCCTTGTACTATGGGCTGTACCAACAGAACAAAACAAAAGGAGAAACAGTCCCTGCCCCAAAGAGCTTACAATCAGCTGCCTGATTTTAAGTGTTATGCTCATCCAATCAGAATCATACCTTGTAACTAGCACATCCATTAATTTACCGACCAAGAATTATTCAGCAAATACTTTCCAACAATGAATACATTCATGAGAATTCCTACTGGCTCCCAGACAATGTGACCACAAAAGAGGTACAATTCTGATGAATTATTCATTATGATTTATTTTATCATCTCTAATTATCACACATGAATTACGGATAATTGCCAGTAAAATCTGTCAGCTGAAAACAGATCTGTCCTCCCATGCTTGTACATCTTAATAATTTGAGAAACAGTTGAAGGAGGAAAAATTAACTCTGCAAAATGGTTTAGGATACAGCTTGTATGAAAGATGCTATTGAAAATAAAGTTGCGCTGTATCATGCAGAACTTTAAGAGCTCACCTTTACAAATTATATAAAATAGAGTCCCCACACCTAGAGCTCCCTAAGCACAGTAGGTCTTTATGTCTAATCAATCTATCTTTTTGGCTAGGGGTTCCCTAATTAAAACCACATTTCTACATAAGCATCTAACAAGAACATCTGAAGGCCTTATTTAAAATTGGAAGAGAACAGTATAAACCTGTATGGCTTTTAAAGCTAACTACTTTCAGGTGCAAAGAGAATGGAACTTTAGTGCTGGACAGCACTGCTTCCAACTTGATGCTTGGATGCCTTTGTTCCTGAAAGTGTAAGGTTCCCCTCGGTTTTATGACTGCAGGTTTGTGTGTTGCATCACACCCTATAACAGATCACCAATGGGCTTACTTCTATTGTTTTGTTTTATTTTATTGACTGCGTGTTTTATTCAAGCTAATATACACCATGGTGGTAGGTAATAACATCTCAATTACAACCCCAGTACTCTTCCTTTCCTGTAAGTTGCCAGCTCTGATCTTCACTTTATGATATCCACATGTTAATGTTGAAAAGGAAGAAGGGTGAGGGAAAAAAAAGTCAAGCCTGAAACAGTCCTTTTAAAGTGTTAAACTGGAAAGATTCTTTTCCCAGGTAATCCTCAAAGCTAAATAGAAGCTTTCCCGTATACAGTACTTATTTATAGCGAGGGCAAACAACCAAAATCACCAGATAACTATTGTGTAGAAATGGGTGTGAGCCACAAAGTTCAAATCTAGATACAAACTTCAAAGTTTGATGGCAGTTGGATCTGGTACTCACCTTCTGACCCATTTCTATATTGTGTCCTTCTGTTGAAGAGCAAATAGAAGTTAGTAATAAGACAACTGTGCAAGTAAGTCACTGGTAACTATTGCTGATTCTGCTATGGTTCATTCAGTTCCTTGGATATTAGAGCTTGTTTTACTGAGAGGGGGAAATGTTGGACAGGACACAGTCGGAATTTTTTAAAACTTTTTTTTTTAAAAGAAGAAAAAGAAAAGCCACTGGCTCTTTAGTTTCCACCAGGATAGCCACAAGACACAGGAAGACCAGTTGTAGTTTAACATCTCGTCTGAAGGATGGCAGATCTAATAATACGGCACTGCAGCGTCAATATTGGGTGCGAGCTCAAGTCCTGCTAAAGGACTTGACAGTGAAATATGACTTCTTGGCCCAGTGACAAGAATGCCACAGACTGGAACCTACTGATATTACATACGCACAGAGAGACACACTCTCTCCAACTAGCGGACACACTCAGTTATTGTAAACCAAATTCTTTCTGGACAGGTTAATTTACGGGGGGTGGGTTTAATAGTGCTTCCAGCGTAGTAGGCAAGATCCTCCAATACATTTATGGTTTGAGCCTCATAACAAGCCTGTGAGGTAAGGAAGTATTATTATTCCACAGATGCAGATGGGGGAACTAAGGCATAATCCTGGTAACACTTTAAAGTGACATTTATACATTTTTAATATGGCCAAATCATTTATACTCTACAGTATAACTCTCTAAAATGTAGTTTGGTTATATAGTGGGAAATTCAAGAACATGATCATTCTGTTACTTATAAGTAAGAACTCGAACAGCCATTATTTTCCTCACTAAAGGTAACTGAAATTTATGAAGTTTGCTAGGCATATTCACACTTATCTGAATGTGGCAATAGAATGAAATAAGAAAAAAAAAAGTTCTGCTGCTTTCTAATACTATAAAGGACAAATATTTTAACAGGAATAGCCCAGATCTTCAAAGGGCAAAAACCATAAACTGTTTTCAAATTCTTCACAATGCTGTCACCAGTGTAGGTCATTTCCATCCACAGTTGGACACTGTCCAACCCTTGTTTTCTTGGCATTTGTTAAGACTACTGAAAGTGTAACTGGCTTTCTGAAGATCATAGTTATATGGAAGTCAGTCATTTAAATGTAACAGCTCCGCATGTTAAAAAAAAATAAAAATCAAATTTATCCGCCTGGCATATTCATCAGAAGCCATTTTATCTGGCACTTATAAGATCACTTCTGAAATATGTCTCCCAAGATACTTAGGGCCTGATACTCACCTTATATAGTCCAGTCAATGGAGTTACACTGATGAGAGGAGAAATAGACCTTAGAGTCCAATTCTGCAAGATATAGAAGTCTTCAGCAAGGTACTAAATGCCCTCCGCTCCCATTGATAGCAACAGGAATCAGCGTGACTGCTTGCACCTTGCTGAATAAGTGTATTTCATGATCTTTTGTTGGCCTGGCAATATGAGGGTTGAGGTTTAAGTAGAGTGGGAGATGCCTGAAACTTGGTAGTAGTTCAGTTTTGAGATATTTGGCTTGAAGACTTTCACATGACCTTCCAATACTTCTGTAGTCACTCATATAAAGTAAATCAACAACCGCTTGTGGTGATAGTACTCGATGAGCACTATCTTCTTTGCCACTTAAGTCATCCATTGAGTCCAAAAATCATTCTGTTCCATAGGCCTATGGGAGATACCTACGGGATATTCCTCCCCTCCCAATGGCTCAAAAACCTACATGTTTAAGTTTAATTGTAGGCAGCAGCTTTAGCATAGAAGAGTTTATTAATTTAATATTTTATTTTGGTGTAATGGAATGCCTACACTGTATTACTCTGTTCAGTCACTAAGTGGCTGAGTGTATAACATATTTAAACACACCTCAGCCATACCCGGCAGAGGATTAAAGGATCTTATAATGAACACATCTGGTGTGTAAGCAAGCTCTGTAGCCAGTCTATATCTGATAGAAACATGGCATGATGTCAGGAGTAAAATGAAGAACAGAAACAGGAAACAGTTTTCAGGATCTCATTTACATGCCACTCTTCAATGCCCCAGAGGGCTTCAGCTTTAACAAGCCTTCAGAATCAGACTGGAAGCAGTATTTTGCAAGATTTTGCATTGCAAACAAACACCACAAAGGAACTGGAGATATACAGGTATCTTCATTAATATATAGTATAGAGACGCAAGCAGAGCATATCTTTAAATCTTTTGATGTTACTGAAGAAGTCACAAATATGACTATGAAAGAGTTCCGGCTATGTTCAATGTATATTTTATATGGTTTATGAAAGAGCATGTTTTCACCAGAGAATTAAAGAACTAGGGGGAAATGCTGAATGTTTTGTAAGAGCTCTGTATATATGGACTGAAAAGTGATTTTGGGAACTCAACACATGGACATATCAGAGACCAGCTGGTTACTAGGTCAACAAATAAAAACCTCACAGCAGCTACAATTGACAGGATATTTAACCTTAGCCACAGCTATTGAAATAGCAAAGTCTAGAGAAACTTGAAAAACCTGACATTACAGTTTTTTCTATGCTAAATGGGCATTTGAGTGTTAAAAATCATAAAACCCGAGGCAAGGAGAGAAAAAAACTCAGGCTAAGAGGGACAAATTTCAGTTTACATGCACAATGTATGGGAAAAAAGTCATATCCCAAAAGATGATGCATGTCCAGTTGGGGCACACAGTGTAATAAATGCATGAAATGGGGACATTTTACAGCTGTTTGCTGCACTAAAGCAATCAGGTAGTTGACTTGTATTACAGACAACCATGATTCATCGTTTCTGGGATCTGTCACTCGTCATGATAGAGCCTTCACAGAGTATGAAAAGGAACATTCATGTCAAGACTATCAACGTTAAAATTGACTCAAGAGCTGATGTCAACTACCTTCAATCCCTCCCAGAGATGAAGTCACCTGACAACTCTGACTAGCCCTGGAGGTATTCTGAACTGCATGGGCCCCGTTCACCATGAAAAAAAACCCCACTTATAAAAGCCATGCATGTGATCCAAGGACCACAGACCAAAAGTCTTCTCAGCTGCATTGTGGCAGCCATAAGCCTACTGTGGAAAACTTGGTGGAATATTTGGTGGTATTGCACTAGATCTCCTTTCAAAAATCCAAGTAACCTTAAGAGACAATGCTGAACAATACAGTGTACATGCACCTCACAGGATTCCTGTCCCATTATTACATAATGTGGAAATGGACTTAAAGAGAATGGAGTGGATTGACATAATCAAGAAAACCTGAGCCAATAGCATGGTGTGCCTCACTGGGACCAGTTATATAGAAAATGGAGAAATACAAATGAGAATTTTAAAAAAAGACAATGAAACAGTTGTGAGGGAAAAAAATATACACATCACCCCCATAGGGCTTTCTGCTCAAAATGAAAAGAGGTACAGTATTCCCCAAGATGGATGCCTCAAGTGGATTCTGGCAAATTCTTTTATCCAAAGAAAGTGCTAAACTGACTACATTTATTACACCCTTTGGAAGATTTTGCTTTTGAAGATTACCTGTGCACCTGAAAATTTGCAAAGAAAGATGCCAGAATTGTTTATGAACACAAATGGAGTTGTTGTTTTCATGGACAATATCCTGATATATGGATCCTCGATAGAAGAATAGTCAGAGCTAACTCTACAAATGGCAGATGAAGGGGGAAAAAGAAAAAAAAAAAAGACTCAGTTTCCAAACCAACCACAGCCTGTTGTTGCAGCTAATGGACAGCCAGATTACCAAGTTATTACATGTTTAGATCATGTAATGAGAAATCCAGTATGTTCCAGAGACACTTAACAGATTGATATATACTGAACTTCAAAGACAGCATGGTAGTGTAAATATTGTAGGAATGTAGAACTTAAAAAGGGGAGATGTAGTAGAATGCTAAACTATTATAGTCTTCAGCCATTAAGTGGCACAGTGTGCAAAATATCTTATTTAAAACTAAACTCAGCCATACCTGGCAGAGCATTAAAGGATCTTACAATCAATACATCTGGTGCATAAGCAGCTCTGTAGTCAGTCCACATCTGGTACAGAAAAACATGACATTTGGTAGCAGGTAAAAGTGGTTTTGACATTATTCCAAGGAATAGGTAATAGGACATTTTGAAATTGAAAAATTGGTGACTAGAATTTAAGAAGGTGTTTGAATTAAGTTGTCAATTAGAAAAAAAGATTTAATTTTATTAAATAAAGCTCTCAATAATTTTAGCAGAGGGAGAATTGAGTTCACATTGAGCTGGTAGAACAAAATAATCTCATCCCTACTTGAGCAGCAAATAATCCTGTGGCACCTTTTAGACTAACATCTGTTAGTCTATAACGTGCCACAGGATTCTTTGCTGCTTTTACAGATCCAGAATAACACGGCTACCCCTCCGATACTTGACCACTACTTGAAACTTCACTAGATTCAATAATCAAACACATAACTACTGCTTTTGATTCAGTGTAAAAAAAAAATCCAGCTTTATCATGAGCATGGCATAATTTTTTTTAAATGAGAAGATATAAGTTACCACCTTTTGGTATATCAGAACTTGTATTTTAAAGAAAATGTAACCCTACCATGGAAAAATAGCTGAAATCAGAAAGACATGACATACAAGTCAAGCTTCTGCAACACATTGACCTCTAAATCAAGTTTACCACTGGCATTCCCTCAACTCATGTTTTATTAGTTACTACCTCTATCCATTAACAAAGGAATTCTATGACTGCTCTGGGGTGTGAGAGAAATAAGTCTGGTGGTATTGTTCCAGTTGCCAATGAGCAGGTGTCCACATGACAAATCACCATAACTGGAACTAGTATTGGCAATCTCAAACAGTTTCCAGGGACTGAACTCATCCAGGGAGGTGACCCCTCCCTGCCTGCATCCAGGCAAATTGGCAGGGCAGGGCAGTGTACGGAAGCTTGTATCTGTTCCGTACGTTACTGGCAAAAAGGTCACCCCTTTGTGAAGGGTCCTGGTAAGTCTCAGCACCAAAAGAAGCCCCATAATAGCTCTAGGCAGAAGGAGGCACAAGCAAAGCAGCCGTGTAAGGGAGCTCCTGCATCCACTTCCATGTATGGGAAGTGGCTTCTGAACTGACCGCAACAGGCTAGCACAGAAGTGAGAACTGGGACAGGTCAGGCACCCCCAAATTAATACAAAAGGACAGCAGCTGCTACTGTCTTCCACAGGTTGGTGCAGCAGGCATGGACGAGGGGCTGGGCTTGGGGAACCAAGCCTAGGAGGTGTATTTCATGCTTCCAACCCCATGCAGGAGAACTTCATAAAATAAGAGTAACTTGACTTTATGATTTATAATAGTTAAGCTCTGCCAACTTGCACAGCACTGTGCAAGAGACAATAGAGAGTTGCTTTGGGAAAAAAAAAAAAATCAGCCTTTGTGCAGGAAACCTGAAACTGACCCAGATAAAAGGACTTCTGTCTCCAGGACCTTTAATACAGCATTCATCATGAAGACAGTCACTCACAAGAAGTTTTATAAATCAATTTGTTTTGTGGGGGTTTTTTTTTTTTTTTTGACAGCTTGCTCTATCAGAAGTCTGGGACTGCACATTAACAAAGATTTTCCTCTAAACCACTGATAAATTTATAAAGAAACTAAGTTTAATTTTAAAAAATACTTCCATTAAAGTATGATTAATACTTTTAATAGTGCGATACCACAACATGTATGACTCCTCACTTGGGCTATACAAAAGTGTTATCTTAGAGAGAGATGTGCCAGATTCCCAGCTGCTCTAGACGGATGTATCTCTACTCAAAACAATGAATCTATGCAGATTTATATCAGCCGAGGATATGGTTTATATTATATACATATATACACACCTTTGAGTCATGAACAAAGTTACAAATTTAAGCTCCAACAGATTTATTCCCTGTTGACAGAAAGAAAAAACCCTATAATTCTTAAAGGTTCATAGTATGTATTAAATTGTTTTTAAACTCTGATGTTAAACCCTCAGTAATTTGATTTCTGCTCTATGGGGAATATTGTACAGTACTGCTAAAGCTGACATCATAACACAATATTAAACTAGTTAAAGTTATCCTCTTATGACAAATATAAAATATTAATAAAGATTGAAAAGTCTTGTTCCATATCAGGTCTTGTGTGAACATGTTTTCCAAACAGTTTGGGTTATCTGTTTGTAAAAATGTCACTGCTCCTTTATTTCTGAGCTCAGCGCACTCCAGTTGTGTACTTTAGCACTATGTTAATTTAAAATCCTTACTGTACCCTACCTTTTGTACACAAGAAATTCCTTGAACAGCTTCAGTACTCACTTTAAAGTAAAGTAATCTTCTACCTAGGGTATAATTTGTGCACAAAAATACCTTTGTTAATATTCCTCTTTAAACGGTGACTGCTTTGTGGGAGTTTCATGATACAAATCTACCATAAAATAATAAAGGCACCAGCACAAGTTCAATGATCCCCTGCCTTTTGCTAAAGGACTTTATTGGCATAGATTCTTTATGCGTCCAACAGCTACAAAAGCCACACATTCAAGTTCCTCACACCATCGAGACCCACACAGGGCTGGGGCGGGGAAGGAAGTATAAAACCGATATTTCTCTAACATTCTCTCTCAAGAAGTCAATGGAAAACTCCCATTGGACTTTATTTTACAGAATCAGTCCCAACATGCACAATGGACCTCACTCTCCTCTCCAAATGGTAACTCAACTGATTTCAATAAGACTCCTCGTCTCACACCAGTGAGAATCAGAATTGGGTCCAATGTTTCCAGGCTACAGGGGGTCAAATTCTAGCCTGGTGTAAATGGGATGCTGTTGATTTCATTGAATCAATAGAATTGCATCCATTTACACCAAGGCTAAATTTGGCCCATCACCTGTCCTATTTAAACAGTCAAGGAGAGTGGTGTTACTGGAGGACTTGCAAGTTTGACACTAAATTGAAACAGAAGGGTGGGCGGGACATACAATTGCAAGAAGTTGTAAAAGAAACCAAAAGCTAAAGCGTTACCTGCTTAAAATTGTTGTATAAAATCCTCTTTGCTAGGCAAATATTGGCTGATGTATGTAGATCAGCAGTTAACAGAT
Organism: Gopherus evgoodei; assembly: GCF_007399415.2. Taxonomy (NCBI): domain Eukaryota; kingdom Metazoa; phylum Chordata; order Testudines; family Testudinidae; genus Gopherus; species Gopherus evgoodei. The sequence goes on from NC_044331.1 coordinate 17,746,481, forward strand.
ATACACATCCAACTACAAAGTGTTGGCTTATTTAGCTAGATCCAGCAACAGCTGCCGCCTTTTTTCTTCTGTTAGAACTGAAGCACTACTGACAATGATTGTTGCTTATAAACAAACGACATGTGTGAGAGGCATACACAATACCCTTAGAGAGAAATCTGGGTAAGCATCCTCAGTACATTAACTATCTTTCTAATAGCCAAGATCATGGAGGGATAGGGATTATTTTACATTTTTGTGGATGAAGTTGATGTTGTGCTCCATCTTACTGCTTTGGGTATGGCTTACTTTTGGGTGGGTGCGGAGATGTCATTCCTCTTCGACGACACGCTGCTATCCCTGTCTTGCACCAAACCACATCTTTAGAGAATGACCAGCAAACTCCCCCCACATTTCCTCCAGAGTATAATGGAAGCACTTAGCTGACCTGCTCCCCCCATGTGACTATTTTCAGAGCTGGTCAATAGATCTTCTCCTATAAATCCTGATGAAGTCTTATTGCCATCACCCTGAGGTCTCCCAAGACACCTGGAACCAGTAGCAATGGAGAGGGAGGCGAGTAATGGAAAGAGGGAGAAGGAGGTGTTGCAGCCCCTTTCAGCCCCAGTGGCAGATAAGGTGGCCAAGGTTGAACCAAGTTTTCAGCACTTCAGCAGCAGTTTGTTTCACATTCTGGTTTTAGCCAAATTGATCCACTTATCCCCATTCCAGGTTGCGATCTTGCCCCTCTCTACCTTTTTGAGGGACGCAGTTTTATTTCGGTGCTGGCCCTCTGCTTCTGAAGGCAACTGTCCCTTTGGGAATGGTTTCCCTAGAGCCTTGATTAAAAAAAAAGGGGGGGGAGGAGCCTCTTTATTGGATAGGACAATTTCTGATAAATCAATAGCCTACTAACTATTGTATGAGGGATGTAATGTGGTCCAGTGTTTAGAGTTCTGGACAGGGAGTCAGGACACATGGTGCCTAGTCCCAGCACTGCCACTGGCCTACTGGGTGGCCTTTGGCAAGTCACTTCATCTCTGGGCCTCAGTTTCTATAAAATAGGGATAATATACTTGCCTTCCTTTGGAAAGACAATGTTCATTGCATTCCCCCCCACCAACCACACACACACAACGAGCCTGGAGCGGACATAGGGAAGAGCAGTCACACTTAACCTAATCCTCTAACATGGACACCCACAAGGAGTTATGAAGAAAGAAAAACCTCCCTGGCTCTGCCCTCACTTCACTCTACTACAGGAAATGCACTTCCCCCACCTTAGAAACACACAAGACTCATTTCAAATAATGCTAATAAAGCATCAAGCCAGCATTACTGCTTTGATTAGTATTATTCACACACCATGTTAAGTAGGCAGAAAAACAGTGTAGATAGGAGTGCTTAGAAATAGACCATGTGAATAGCTACAGCAGGTAGCTCAATACAAGCTCTTTTCTCACCCAAAAGCAGGGCTTGCAATGTTATATTCAAAATATTTCTCCATGCACATCTTGGGAGAAATCCTGGCCCCAGTGAAGCGAGTGGGAGTTTTGCCAGCGATTTCAACATGGCCAGGATTTCATCTTTTACATTTAATTGCCAGTTGCTAGTAAAAGGGGAGTATAGTTAAATCCAAGAATGGTAATTAACAATCAGCTAAAGCCTTTTGAAAAAACACATCCCTGGGAGATCCCATTCTACTTAGCTGATACCTAAGTAGTTTGAAACATTCTAGAAATAGTTGTTTTAAAAAAAAAAAAGTAAGATTTTTGTATTCCAGGAAAGATTTTACTACATTTGGGTCCAATGAGTCACAACATGACGACAAAAGCCTAGGAGGAAATAAGTGAAATGCACCAGAGCCCTGCAAGAAGAACTGCCACATCCACCTCGAGGACCCCACCCCATTTATTCAGCTCACCCAAGTTTATCTACCATGAAGCAAGAGCCATTACCCCTTTAGGCCCTGCTTCTCCTCCCAACGTAGTCAAAACTCCCATTTACTTCAACGGTACAGGCTAACATCTTTAAGGAGACAGATCATATGCAATGATTAAGAGGGTAAAACTTGACATGTAATATATTATCTGGCTGCATGGTCCCTCTTCAAAATTAAATTCTTCTGCTATTAATAGGATACTTTTAAAATCTAGTTTATCTAGAGAATCCTTCCATGTACCTACAAGATAAAGAGATTAGAATATTTTATGACGCAAACGACACTTCAATACTTAACCCAAAATGTTCAAAATTCCACTTGCTACTGATATATACATTATTGCATGTGTCTGTTAAACACTTTCTTTAGATCAGTGTTTCCCAAACTTGGGACACCGCTTGTGTAGGAAAAGCCTGTGGCGGGCCGGGCCAGTTTGTTTACCTGCCCTGTCTGCAAGTCCGGCTGATCGTGGCTCCCACTGGCTGCAGTTTGCTGCTCCAGGCCAATGAGAGCTGCTGGAAGTGATGGCCAGTACGTGCCTCTACCCATGCCGCTTCCAGCAGCTCCCATTGGCCTGGAGCAGCAAACTGCAGCCAGTGGGAGCCACGATCAGCCGGACCTGCAGACAGGGCAGGTAAACAAACTGGCCCGGCCCGCCACAGGCTTTCCCTACACAAGCTGAGTCCCAAGTTTGGGAAACACTGCTTTAGGGGTTTTAGCAGAAGTATAATTAGTTGAATTAACCTATAGAAACCTATGCAACTTGATGAGGCTATTTCTATCTCAGAAGTTATTGAATAGCTTCCAGTGCCATTCTTAAATGTCTCCTTCAAATCTGTATGACGTTTAAGGGTTAAAGATATATGTTAGGGTTCCTTCATAATGTCCTATAATAGATTTTAAGGATCTTCATTTTGTCATTAGTTTATAGCATTAAAAATATTTCACTTCCATGACTATATATTATGAATAACTGCTGAGTTGCTGTAATAGTCAACAATGTTGTTTGTTAGAAAAACAGGTTTAAAAATATTTGATCCAATTTATCCTGCAAAAATCCTCTCTTACAAATGCCCCACCATGCAGAAGCACTCACGCAGCGTTGCTGTAGGCTCTCCCTATAACGGATAGTTAGGAAATGCCTGCTCCTGATCAACAATGTGTGCAAGATGACTGGAGAAATCCAGTTTCCCAGAGCCCTGAGGCAATTGTCTATCAGTGAGAGCAGCTACACAACCAGCAAGACAGAGGTCTAGATACTTGGCATCTCATCATCAGTCAGGACTGGTTTTCAGAGCAGTCATTCAATGCACCACGGAGACTGAACTCCTTTGTTAATTAAGCTAGTGCACTAGTCCTACTCAGGGAGTGAAAGACTAAAAAAGCACCCCTTGGGGCTATCCAAGAAATCAGAATGATGAGACTCACCTTGTACTTTAGGTTTAGCTTCAAGATGCAATCTGCTCAGGGTTTCAGCACCAACAGCTCCCCGCACGACCCTGCACTAATGGAAAAAAGTCACAGCTCGCTGAATGTTGATACATTATGAAGAGCCTCCTGCCATCTATACCCCATGACATACAGTTTTCAGCCATATTTTATCATTTCTGAGTCTAATATTAGTGGCTGCCACTGGAAGTGACAATTTGTGACACAAGATATAGATGATCTCAGGTTTCTCTTCCCCTCCTGGCTTCCAGTTGCATCTCCAGTCCCACTTGCCCCCAGTTCCAGTTTCCATCACCAGGCTCCTATTTTAACCTCAGCATTCCACCCCCATTATTTTTGTCCAACCAGTCCTAGTCTCCCCTTTTAACCTGTTTGGCTGACTTTGAAAGGGCCAGAGACTCTAAACTGAAGCCAGAGATCCCCAGGGACTGCCTCCTGGATCTTCCTTGAAAGACACTTTGCATTGACAGATCACTACAACTCTGCCCCCTTAGGCTTTAGATGGCAACTCATGTGTGTGTGTATATATATGTTAGCTGCTTTAACCTGTAAATCTCTCATTCCTTTTTCCTAGTTAATAAACCTTTTGATGGTTTATTACAGGATAGGCTACAGGCATTGTCTTTAGTGTAGGATCTAGAGTACCAACTGATCTGGTCTCTTGGGACTGGAAGCAACCTGAATGTGGTGCCATTTTTGGTATAAATGACTGTTTATTACTAAGTGCAGTTTGTCTGTGTCATAAACAGATGGTTAAGGGTTAATGTCTTTTACCTGTAAAGGGTTAAGAAGCTCAGTAAACCTGGCTGACACCTGACCAGAGGACCAATAAGGGAACAAGATACTTTCCAATCTTGGTGGAGGGAAGTCTTTGTTTGTGCTTTTTGTGTTGTTCATTGTTCGCTCTTGGGGCTAAGAGGGACCAGACATATACCCAGGCTTTCCCAATCTTTCTGAAACAGTCTTTCATGTTTCAAAAGTGTAAGTAATAGCCAGGCAAGGTGGATTAGTCTTATGTTTGTTTTCTTAACTTGTAAATGTGTCTTTTTGCTGGAAGGATTTTTCTGTTTGTTGTAACTTTGAAACTAAGGCTGGTGGGGGGTGGGGTGGGGTGGGGTGGGAGTCCCTCTGGTCTATATGAATCTGAATACCCTGTAAAGCATTTTCCATCCTGATTTTACAGAGTTAGCTTTTAATTAAAGAAAGAAAAGGTAAAAATTTTCTTTTAATAACCTGATTGATTTTTCCTTGTTTTAAAATCCAAGGGGTTGAGTCTGAACTCACCAGGGACTGGTGTGTGTGTGGGGGGGAACGGAGGACAGATGGGTAATTCCTCCTTGTTTTAAGATCCAAGGAGTTTGGATGGGTGTGAAGCCTCTCAAGGCAACCCAGAGAGGGGAAAGTCTTGGGAGAAAAGGAGCAGGACGGTTAATTTCTCCTTGTTTTAAGACCCAAGGGGTTTGGGTCTGGGTTCCCCAGGGAAGGTTTTGGGGGAACAGAAAGTGTGCCAGACACTAAATTCTGGCTGGTGGCAGCGTACTAGATTTAAGCTAGTAATTAAGCTTAAGGGTTCATGCAGGTCCTCACATTTTGTGCCCTAAAGACCTTGACAGTCTGGGTGGCAAAATAGATGGGAGAGTGTAAGGGGACTGTTTGTGACTCCAGGGTAACACTGTTATAGTGATCCGGGAGTTCACATTTCTTACTGGGTTGGTGAAATCTAGTTCTAGAACACACCAGTTTAGGGTGTTTGCCCAGTTTTGCACTGTCTACCCTGAGGTAGGCATTCAAAGTCATGAGCCACTCTAGACAGCATGACAAGCTGAATCACATTAGCTGAAGTTTTCCAAAACAAAATCAGCTTGAGCAAGACGCTGGGCATGGAAAATTTTCATTCAAAATTGCATAACTTTTTTCAAACTAACAGCTGAAGACAGGGTCTTACAATGAGAAGTGCTAAGTAACAATAATAGGTGGTGATACCACTGCTACCTACAATATTTTTGTTGCCTGTATTTCCCCAGGCTATTTTGTTGTGTACACAGAGCCTGAGAAAGTAAAACAGATATTTTTATCACTGTGGTACACAAGAAGGGCTTTTCTAAGCAACCATCCCATCTTTGTTTATCTCAAGAGCCTCCCTACTTCTGAGATTATGTTTCTGAAGCATTGGCATGAAATGAAAACTGCTACTTAGAGTCAAGTAACCTGACTCTCCGGAAAGTGGGGAAAGACAAGTTATTACAAGCAGCTTCCTCCATATAATCTCCAGGTAGATGGATACTCCCAGAAATTGAGGTACATTATTTCCAATGTATTAGTCCCATGTTTAATTGCTATATACACTAATTGTGATATAGGCAAAAGTATTAATTTGCATGGCCAAGTCATAGTATATCAATATGTAAAATAATCATTTTACTTTGATTAAGACTGATGTAGTCAAATTCCAAACTAACAAGAGATACAGGGAGGACACATTTGATAACTAGAAGAGGAGGGTGAAAAAGAGCAGGAAGAGTATATGTTCTCTTTTAGTGACCTCCTCCCAAAGGACAATTCCTCTTGTTAAAGTTCATTCACCTCATTATCTTACCTCTCAATTATCCACTGCTTACTCCAGTCTTGACTTGCCTGTCTCTCTCAGTTACGCCAACCACAATTAGCCCAATCAAAGTTTCAAAAACTTAGGCACTGAAATAGCAGATTGATGTTCAGGATGTGCTGAGCATTGTCAATAGGACAATGGGAGCTCCCAGATCAATGGGAACTGCAGATACACAGCACCCCTGAAACTCAGGCCACTTACTTAGCGGCCTAGCTTTAGGCTTTTTCCATGTTTTCTCCACCCAGTGGCAACTAACAAGAATAATTCTCCTTATTAAAAACAGATTACACTGGTTTGCACTTGTCCAAAACACCTCTAATACTATTGTAATCTGTAGTTTTCTGAACCACTACTGCAGAATGCCACATATATTTAAGACAACATCAAGCCTATGGACTGTTGAGATGTATCACAAAGCAGACAGAAGTGTGTGTGTGTGTGTGTGTGTGTGTGTGTGTACACACACAAGAAGAGTGAGGTGCCCCAAATGAAACTGCGGTGCCTGTGATATGAATTTACACACAGTCTGTAGATTAGCCATAGGGAACAAAAGGCACTAGAAATACAACCTGAATTGACAGAGAGATTTGATGATAGCAGCAGAAAATAGAATATGTTGAGAGACATTGCCAGAATCCAAAGCACAGAAATCTACTTCAGAGCCTCATCATTTCACATGAAGTAACAGGTTGATGGACTCTCCTGACTTATTTCCAAACTGTACAGTAAGATCTCAGATTTCACATCAGATTGGAGTTTTATGTCCACTTGAACTGATGTGATGGCTTAAGAATCCATGGCTCATTGTGATGCTCTTGTAGGATGTTTAAGAAAAGTAGCCCTCCTCTCTGGACCAGCTATAGATTATAAGTAATGAAACCATACTGTATTTATAATTTAATTTTGGGCTTTATTATTCAACCATAGATTTGAAAAGTGTTCTGCTTCTCTAGATGATGAAAAAAAAACACTACAATAGCCAGCCGGCAGAATTAGAAAGTTACATTTATGTTTCATTACCAATAGCTATTGAATTAACTGATGCTATAAGAATGCTTGCAAGATTTATTCAGTCTGGTATAGTACAAAGTAGTTTTAGCAGAAGTCTACAAGGTGTGAGTATATATAAATTGCACATACATCAAAAGAAAAAAATTGAGGGATATATGCACTTTCCTCCTATTCAGGATTCAGTCCTTCATCTGACCCATAACTAAGGGCACTCTTACGTGTCTACATGTAATTCATTTCCTATATAAAGCTGCTTTTAAAACTAGACATACACAGTTACCATGATAGCCACAAAATGATTCCCAATCTACTTTGATCCACAACTACGAGTACCGAAGCCTCCCTTAACTGCTTCTTTCTACTCATTTCTGGGAAAAAGGCAGCCCAAATTTCTTGTCAAATGCCAACATATAATTCTACACCCCAAATATTAATCAAAGTACCATGGGCATCCATCATAATTGTTCACACTGTACCACAAGCTCTTTTCCCCTCATTAGTAGCTTGGAGCCGGAAGCCATTCTAAATAGGAGTTTAATGATAAGATTGGCTGGATGGTAGCATCAGGAAATAGGAAACATCTGGGACATTCAAAATACCTTTCAAATGATTGGACTCATGTTAAATCTTGAGAGTAAAATATTGGCCCCTGTCACACTCACCATTGGAGCACCTCCTTCCAGCCACATCTGGGGATTAGCTCTGTCGGGTCAATGCCCCTTCCTGAGGTTGCACTCCATCACTCTTGCTCTCTCAGGACTCAACTACACCTGCTTTGTAGCTTGACCCTCTGGCCAGGTCACTGTGGTTATCCCTTTGGAGGTGGGGGTTGCATGCCCCCAAAAAGTCTTTTGGGACCCACTACCCCTTAAGAGCACTACAACCCAGTGGCTGGTGGGGAACCCAGGCCTGCCCTCTACAGTAGGTTCCAGCCCAGAGACCCTACAGCAGGCAGTCATGGTCTACACAGTCCCAAACCTTGCTGCTATATCACTAGGCTACTTCCTACCTTAGCTTCTTTCAGCCTGACAATAACTGCAGTTTCTCTATCTACAACCCCCTCTTGTGCTCAGCCACATTGGGTTATACAAACCCCTCCTGTTCCTGTCCAGCTGAGCCTCATCTCTAATTAGTCCTTGCTCCCTGGCTCCTCCTCCAGGTGCAGCCTAGAAGGTTAATTGGCTCACCTAGCCACCTTAACCCCCTCAGGCTTTGTGTGGGGTGGTCACCCATTACAGCTTCATTAAAATCAATGGCAAAACTCCCACTGACCTCAAAGGATTCATGATTTCACTCCTAGAGTTTGGATAGGGACCTAGAGAATGTGTTCAGGATTATTTAAGTCCCTCTGAAAAGGTAGGAGGTGGACATCCTTATAGAAATAAGTTCTAGGGAGACTCTGGAGACTCCATTTGTTTATATATTATTTTCAGCTTTTTGTAAAAAGACTATACATTTTACTAAATATGTATATTATTCAGTGAATGGCCTATGTGAATATATTTCACTAAGGAAAGCCCACAGATTCTCACTGTGACTATTACTTCAGTTTGTCACTAATCATAGTTCACTATTCATATGTTTTCATTGAGCACCTGGCATTCTTCTTTTCCTTAACTGAATGACTCTCAAACCTAAAGAGAGCTTTGACAATAGACATCTAAACATTTCAAGTACTGGTATACAGTTGTATGAGTATTGTGTGAAAACATATTTGCACAAATATTCATACCTGCCCTTCCTGCCAAGATCCTTACAAACACAGTTTGCTCAAAATCTAGCCTTGTTCCAGAAACCTCTATTATTATAGAATTTCAGCTTGAAAAGCCAATAAGGATTAGAAATACCATCCAGACAGACCCACCTTTTCTATTTGAAGGTCTGACTGATAATATTCGTTTCCAGTATTTGCTCAGCTTTACCCCAAAGGATTTTAACTTATTCCCCCTCCCCCCCCATCTTGAGCCTATGGTTTATGATAAGAAGAAACAATAATTGAGGAAAGAGGGAAATCAGCTAATGTGATTGTCCTCAAAGTGCTGTAATTTTACATTATAAAAGGATCAGTGACACCATACTTAGCTAAAAGGCCTGCATGCAAACATAAGAGATTATTTGAGGCCTGTATAATACACAACATTTTCCCTTTAAAAGCACACCATATTTCTTTGTGATGGGCAGCAGGGGCCAGCTGAGAAAAGCCTCTGGATAACTGAATACTGCCCTTGGTTTCTGCAGCTCTGAATCTGACCTAGCACTCATACATGGGCCTGTAGAGCTGCAGCCCTGCCACAGAGCTCCATGAGTTATGTTGCCTGACTAATTTTCAGGGTATTTTTGGCTGCCAACAGCAGCGGTGCTCTGCCTGCCAACTGCTGGCCAGACAAAGCCGTTTTAGAGTCCCCAATCTGGTAGTTGAACTCTACGTGCAATATGCATAATACCATGGCCAAGGCTCAAACTGCGACCTTTCTGATGCATTGGCAGTATTGCTACCAGCTAAGTCAAAAATGAGCCAGACCAGCCAGGGCAGTGCCAAACCTGTCTCCCCAGGAAGCGACTCTGCACGAGAGGGTAGCACTAACAGTGGCAAGAATATAGATCTAAAAGAAGTAGATATCCATGGCTTCTTTGAAAAAACTAGCCCTGAAAAGCTACCCAGACACAGGAAACCCACAGACTTGGCAACACTTCTGGTACTTTTTTGCTCTTAATACTGAGTGCTAGTACTAAAATCTCACTTGAAATACAAGGTTATTTTAAGAAGCGCCCATTGAAAAGTTTGTTACAAAATGCTGGTAATAACCAATCATTTCAGTATATTTAAATGATCCACTAAGCCTAAGAATAGCAAGCGGCTTCCATATCTCAGCTGCTGGTTTGAATCCGGCCCAAGTCCATAATGGCCTAAAGGAGCTATCCCTGGGAGGCTGTTCAGTGACCTGTATGAAGTCAGTTTGCAGTTCCTGTTAACAATGAAGAACTGGCCACAAGACAAATGCTAGTGCCTCCTGGCTGCCTCTGTTGCACATTTGCTACTGTGATGTCACTTTCATTATTGTAAACTGAAGCCTTAAATGGCGGCTCAGGAAGCTGGAGTCACAGATGCTTTTATGCTAAAGAAATGGATTCCACATTTTTAGAAGCTTCACATTGCAACCTCGTTTCACATGCATTTGGGCCAATGCAGGCTGAGAGGTACCTGCAGTAGGTACCAGCACTTAATTCAAACAAAAATACCCCTTGGCTCTGCAGTATTCCTGGGACTAATTTCCACATATTCCTTATGGACTAGACTAGATGCTTCCCTGGTAGGAAATTGAAATTGCTTTTAAATCCAAATTTGTACTATTACTTCCACCAATATTATTAGAAGAATCACAGTGCACTACCTGTATTCTCTCTGAAAATCCTTGCTCCTCCCACCCCCAAATCTCATTCCCTTTGTTTTGGATCAGTTCTTGTATTTTGGTTTTGATCTTTGCAACAAATTGAAAATCCATATCATGCTTTTTTAGCATGGACACTGCAATGAGGATCTTTCCTAGTCTTTGACAGGTGGCCCAAGCACCTATGGATATGCTTTGCCCTTGGCATGTATTTTAAGCTCAGCTGTAGTGTCTGATAATTGGTACTGCTTCTCTGGTTTATGTCAGACAGCATGATGCACAGATTTCTTATCTGAGCAAGATCTTTTCCCAATAGCTTATTATCCTTACATTCAGAACACATTAGAAATTATATGTAAATTGTGCATACATACGCTCGGTTTTGATAAAAAGAATGATAGATCTTCTGATTTCATTCCCTTGAATTCCGTATCTTTAAGTTAATGAATACATTATTGTCTTTACACAATTTATTATGGATACATTCCACCTGGATACAAAATCAGCCTAGATATAATTACACAAAATCCCTCCGTCTTCACTAATCAGGATAATGATGTGCACAGACATGGTCAGATACTATTGGAAGACAATGTTGAAAGCTTCGGCTGCATACAATAGCAGTCTCTGACACGACTGTACACTGAAATCCTTTTTGATCTTCAGGGTCTCCTTCAGAGCAGATGACAGCCTGAGGTCTAAACCCATCCACAGAGACAAGTCATTAGCGGCTTCGGTGTCTGAAGGACTCGATTACCACAATCTAGCAGCTCAGTTACATGTCAGAATGCTCAATGGATACATTTAACTCTTTCCCACAGTTATCCTTTAAAAGATAACTGATATTTGCTAAATAAAATAAAATTTTACAAGTCCTGTTTTTCTAGCACAGGGAATCAGTTTCTTTACTAAATAAAAGGCAGGTTGATCAGGCCAGTGTTTGCACAATCACTAGCTTAAGGTCAAGTGAGGTTCTCCCTCTGTGAGACAGCAGACCTGCGGTATCTTTACGCTCTCCCATTCCCAACACCGCTGGGAGTGCACTGTCATTAGCACAGCCAGCAGCTATTGTGCCAAGTACTAAAACCTTTTGTACAATTTTATTCTATCTACTGTAGCTGTGTCATAAAAGGAAGCCCAACAAACCTGCAGGAGCAGGAATGTTATCACTAAAATTGGTACTTGTTCTAATCCCTAATTAACCACAGGATGATGGGTGTCCAATCTCTAATGATTCTCCTCATTAATATCTCCAGGTCTCAGCAGACTTTGTATGTCTGCCATGCCTGTACAGTTTCAGACTCAACAACAAATTCCAGGTATCAAAAAAGATGGTACAGCTTTCACAGTAATAAGAAGAGTGAAAAATAAAGTGGCTAATATTCTATTTATAGAGTCAGCCCTTGTTTCTTCATATTAAATAATCAAAGATTTAAAATATGCACGCACACACAGATTTTGTGTTCACACACGTATTATTTAAACCATCTGAATTCTCAAGATCCACAAATACTCTTTGAATTATTCTGTTATTTACATTTCCCATTTGAGATTGTGCCTCCACCACAAGATTTGACTTTTAATTAAAATTCATTATTATCTTAGTGGGCCAAACAGATGGATGAAATAATAGATTCTTTTCATGCACCTCTGACATGACCTAATAACCCACCATGGAGCTACGATTTCAGCTATGAAATCCCTACTGTACCTAAACTTCCAGGGTCGCTTAGCTATGGCAGCCTGACAGGAATGGTTCTTTTATTAACATGGCTATGTATCTGTTGCATCATATGCAGTATTGAACAGTTTGGTGTCAGTAGACTGTGAAGCTATGGACTTATCAGTACTATGAAAATTGAAACAACCAGTGGATTTGTGTCATTTTATTCCTAATTCCTAAAGTGCTAGATTGTTCCTTAAATGGGACTAGTGAAAGAAAAAAAATTATGAAGTAAAAAGATTACCACAAAGGTTGCCCAAAAAAATGAGAAAAGAAATGGAGATAAAAAATGCAGATTTTTATTTTATATTAGAAATTCAAATCTCATCTACATGGGAGACTGTGATGATGGGAGAATTACTGAAATTATGAAATCACAAGAAAGTGAAAATTGAGCAATTGTGAGGGAAAGTCTGTCTTGTTTCAAATTTATTGTAGTTGATTTGCTTTGTTAACACCTGTTCAGTTCTAATGCCCAGCAAAGCAAATTCTTAGGAGAAAGGTTATCTTTGTTACAAAGTTTCAACACCCCATGCCCTATCAAGCATGCCTTGTTTTCACATCTCTGAAATCCTCAAGGTGTTATCCAGCATAAACAGGGAAGACCATTGACATTCCTGTTATTTCTAAGGTTAAAAAGCAAAACAGAAAAACAATGTTAAAAAGCCTTTCAGACAGTTGTACATTATTTTTAAAAACTCAAGGGCAAAAGCCAAATTTTAAATGTCTTTCGCAGGTCACATTCTAGTTTTTTTTGTGCAATCCAGTTAAGGATTTCCTCCAATAATAAGGCTTGGAAACATGATGCGGAGATGATGTTTATTATTTCTGAAACAAATTGGCAATGCCAATATTTGAACTGTATGGCTCTAATTCTCAGTCTAACTATGATGATGAAGAACTCAGTCTGAAATCTTATTTTCTTGTAAAAAAAATATATGACTAGGATAAAAATCTCTATATTGGATATAAACACAGCTAGCAGTTTTGCATGTTAGAATGTCAATAAATCCTTGAATTCATGCTTTATTGAATCCATCCACTTTGATACCCTATCGAACAATACAGGTTTAATTCCACCACAGCTTCAGTGGTGACTATAGGTGCCTGTCAGAATCTGGATCCTTATTCTAGTAAGTAATCCAATTTATTTTGTGTTTCAGGATTGATACAGGCAAATGAACCTGTATATCTAATGAAAATCAGCATGGGTTTATGGAAAAAAATCCTGTCAAACTAACTTGATTTTTTTTTATATGAGATTGCAAATTTGGTTGATAAAGGGAATAGTGTGGTACAAAGCCAAAATATATTGCATCCACACAACATTTTGATTTAAAAAAAATGGAATATAAAGTTAACATGGCACACATTAAATGGATTAAAAATTGGCTAACAGGTCTCAAAATATAATTGTAAATGGGGAATTGTCATTGAGTGGGTGTGTTTCCAGTGGAGTCCTACAGGGATCGATTCTTGGTCCTATGTTATGTAATATTTTTATCAATGACCTGGAAGAAAACATAAAATCAGTGATAAATTTTGAAGATGACACAAGAAGTCAGGTAGTGGTAAATAATGAAGAAGACAGGTCACTGATGCAGAGCAATCTGAATAGCTTGGCCAACTGTGCAAACAAACAATATGCTTTGAATATGGTTAAATGTAAGCGGCATGCATCCAGGAACAAAGAATATTGGTCATATTTACAGGATAGGGGATTTTGTCCTGGGAAGCAGTGACTATGGAAAAGATTTGGGAGTTGTGGTGGATAACTAGCTCAACACAAGATCCCAGTGTGACGCTGTGGCCAAAAGAGTTAATGAGATCCTGGGGGCTGTAAGCAGGGGAATTTCAAGTAGGTGTAGAGAGGTTATTTCACCTCTCTATTTGGCACACGTGCAACTGATGCTGGGATGCTACATTCAGTTCTGGTGGCCACAATTCAAGAAAGAGGTTGACAGATAAGAAATATATTGCATCCACACAACAGAGGGTTCAGAGAAGAGTCATGAGAAGGATTAAAGGATTAGAAAACATGCCTTATAGTGATAGACTCAAGGAGCTCATTCTATTTAGCTTAACAAAGAGAAAGTTAAGGTGTGACTTGATCACCTACATGGGGAATAGATATTTAATAATGGGCTATAGGCTCTTCAGTCTAGCCGAGAAAGGTATAACGCAGTTCAATGGCTGGAAGTTGAAGCTAGACAAATTCAGACTGGAAATAAGGTGCACATTTTTACCAGTGAGGGTAATTAACCACCGGAAAAATTTACCAAGGGTCATGGTGGATTCTCCAAAACTGACAATTTTTAAATCGAGATTGGATATTTTTCACTCATGGCAGAACTAAGTATTATCTAGTCTGAGGGGGCCAATCTGTGGCTCCGGAGCCACATGTGACTCTTCAGAAGTTAATATGCAGCTCCTTGTATAGGCACCAACTCCGGGGCTGGAGCTACAGGCGCCAACTTTCCAATGTGCCAGGAAGGGGGCTCACTGCTCAACCCCTGGCTCTGCCCCCACTCCATCCCTTCCTGCCACCTCCCCTGAGCCTGCTATGCCCTCGCTCCTCCCCTTTCCCCTCTGAGCCTCCTACACACCACGAAACAGCTCATCGGGAGGTGCAGGGAGGAATAGGGAGGGCTGATCAGTGGGACTGCTAGTGGGTGGGAGGCACTGGGAGCAGGGGGGAGATGATGGGGGGTTGCTGACATATTACTGTGGCTCTTTGACAATGTACATTGGTAAATTCTGGCTCCTTCTCAGGCTCAGATTGGCGACCCCTGATCTAGCCATCCCTGACAGGTGTTTGTCTAATCACTCTTAAAAATTTCCAATGATGGAGATTCCACAACCTCCCTGGGAAGGTACTAGGACAGTGTTTCCCAAACTTGGGACACTGCTTGTGTAGGATAAGCCCCTGGCGGGCCGAGCCGGTTTGTTTATCTGCCATGTCCGCCAGTCTGGCCAAATGCATTTCCCATTGGCCGTGGTTCGCTGCTCCAGGCCAATGGGAGCAGCACGAGCTGAGGGACGTACTGGCCCTTCCAGCAGCTCCCATTGGCCTGGAGCAGCGAACCGCAGCCTGTGGGAGCTGCAATTGGCCAAACCTGCAGACACGGCAGGTAAACAAACCGGCCCGGCCCGCCAGGGGCTTTCCCTACACAAGCGGCATCCCAAGTTTGGGAAACACTGTACTAGGCATTTTATCTGCTCTAGGAATTATTTTGGGGAAGTTCTATGGCTTGTATTACACAGGAGGTCAGTTTGGATGATCCTAGTGGTCCCTTCGGGCTTTGGAATCTATGAATCTAGAGCAACATGTAACTCTATTATTCTCAAGGATTCCTCCAGAATTTGGCCCTGGACTCAGCACAGTTCTTAAACACATGCTGAGTTTGTGTTTAAGAAGCATGCTGAATCAAGTGTATGAGTAGTCCCACTGAAGTCAAACACTTAGATGAATCAGAGCTTTAGCTTGGGTCTCAGGTTCACTTGGAACCAAGAAGCTTAGTGAAACAATCAAATTGCACCTGGTTTGGAGTCAAAGCCCTGTTGAACAACTAGGATTTTACATGGTTTCCACCTGAAACCACAAACCTGGCCGGGTTTCCCCACAAATTGGCAGGGCCACCATGCCCATGTTTCAGATTTCTAATAAAACCCCAGCCCAGATAAATTCTGCACAACTCCATTTATAAACATGTTTCATCTACGAAAGAAAAACAGCACCAAAATATCACCTATTAAACCACATAGTGTGGTGTTTCCCTTGGAAGTGCATATTATCAAGAGGTATGAGTAAGTTCCACCCCACTAAAACTGCATTCCACTCTCAAATATAAGAAAGGGCAGCAAAAAGCCAGATAACTGACTTCTCTGTATATATGTATAGTCCATAGTACTAGTTTCTCAATGCATTAGGACAGGAGACATCCAAAAAAGCACCCACTGGCCTCGATTCTCAGGTCTGCTACAGCTTTTTTGTGCCACTCCACTGGCACAAAGGGGCAGTAAAAACACTGTAGAAGGAATTCCCAGGTGCCATATATGTCACCCTTCTTGCAGTCCCTCAGTGTAGGGGTATGATCAGGAGAAAACATGTATGACCAGTTCATCTCTGCATGTCAGCCATTCCCAGCTCATGGTACAATCCTGTCAGGGCTCACGCAACCAGGCATAAGTTAGAGCCACTGTTGTCCCCTCTCCTTATGCTCCTGAGGTCCTTCACCAAGCCCAGCACAGCCAGACCCAAGAATAAGGGCTGCTATATCTTCAGGTGTGTCTCTGTATGTTCCCAAATATTCATTCAGGTAGTCAGGTACCTAGCTGTACTTTGCACATGCTAACAGGGCTGCCGGGGGGGGGGGGGTAAGTGAGGCAATTTGCCCCAGGCCCTGGGTCCCGCAGGGGCCCCCCAGGAGAGTTTTCAGGGGCCCCCAGGAGAGTTTTAGGTGGGTCTTCAGTGGCAGGTCCTTCAGTGCTGCTGAACACACCTGGATCAAGTGAAGGACCCGCTACCGAAGACCCAGAGCCCTTCTGCTCCGGGTCTTTGGCGGCAGTTTGGTGGCAGGTCCTTCACTAGCTCTGGGACCCGCCGCCGAAGTGCCCTGAAGACCCTGAGTAGAAAGACCCGCACCGTCGAAGACCCCAAGCCCCCAAATCCTCTGGGCGGCCCTGCATGCCAATGTGGATTTTGCCAACAAATCCATAATTAAACCCACTGTGACAATGTATCCCATAATGCTTTATGGGAATATGACATAACTGAAGTATGTTTTATGCTACATGTGCCATGTAACATCTCTCTGTAAAGGTTATGGCTTACTGAATCTATTCATCCTATTTGTACACATATATCACACATATTTTTGTACTTGAAGTTATGAATATTGGCTATATACTTGCTTGATTTCTAAGTAAGCTTTGTAAGGCATTTGGTCAGCTTCTTTAGAAAGGAATTCACAAAGTTAAGTGCCCAATCAAGAAGCATTAAGGAACAATGCATCTTGGAATGCTCCAATCCACATAAGAAGTCTTCCTGGAGACATACAAGATACCATGTGGGCAATGGCTTCTGCCTGTAAAAACTGCGAGTCATGCATGGACATGTGACTCGCCAAGGTGACTCCAGAACTCCATCTTGGAGTCGGACTTTGAACAGGAGAGAGGAGGGGGTCTCCACCCACAAGCAAAAGTCTATTTAAGCCCATGGGAGACCCCTTCATTGGGTCTTCAGCTGGCTAAAGAGAGAGCATCTCCACCCCAAGGATATCTGAAAGAAACGGGAACAAAAGACAATAACCACAGGGGGTGTGAGTGATCACTGGACCCAGACTAGAAGGAGACTAGTCTGTAAAAGGACACTTACCGGTGAGGTTTTTATCTGTACTTTGTTGTATTACCGTATTAGACTTAGATTTGCGTGTTTTATTTGATTTTACTTGGTAATTCACTGTGTTCTGTCTGTTACTACTTGGAACCACTTAAATCCTACTTTCTGTATTTAATAAAAATCACTTTTTACTTATTAATTAACCCAGAGTATATATTAATACCTGGAGGGGGGACAAACAGCTGTGCATCTCTCTCTATCAGTGTTCTAGAGGGCGAACAATTTATGAGTTTACCCTGTATAAGCTTTATACAGAATAAAATGGATTTATTTGGGTTTAGACCCCACTGCGAGTTGGGCATCTGAGTGTTAAAGATAAGAACACTTCTGTAAGCTGCTTTCAGTCAAGCCTACAGCTTTTAGGGGACGTGGTTCAGACCAACAGGGCCGGCTTTAGGCTGATTCCCCCAAATCGGGCCCCATGCCTAAGAGGGCCCCACGCCTTAAAGAAGAGCTCCTAACTTTTTAATTTTTACTCACCCAGTGGTAGTCCGGGTTGTTGGCAGCATTTCGGCAGCGGGTCCTTCATTTGCTCAGGGTCTTCGGCGGCATTTCAGTGCCGGATCCTTCAGTGCCACGGAAGACCCAGAGCAAGTGAAGGACCTGCCACCGAAGTGCCACCAAAGACCTGAACTGCCGCAGGATATTCCAATCAGGCCCCATACTTCCTAAATCCGGCCCTGCAGACCTGGGTCTGGGTTTGCAGCAGGCTAGAGAGTCTGGCTCAAAGCAGGCAGGGCATTGAAGTCCTAAGATGACTGGGCAAGAAAGCAGGGACAGAAGTAGTCTTGGCACGTAACGGTGGCAGCTCCCAAGGGCGTTTCTGTGATCTAACCCATCACATCCACTTTTCATTAAGTACTTTGGCAGTATTTGGCCTTGTTATGGGGCCATTCCAACAAGGTGCTGAATATAGAGTGACCAGACATCCCGATAAAATTGAGACTGCCAGATATTTAGGTGTTTGTCCCATGTCCCGACCGATCTTTGGTCGGGACGCAATTTGTCCCAATATTTCGCTCCGCTTGTAGCACTCGCCTTTCTGCCCCCCCTCCTCTGCTGGCAGCACTTGTTTTGTTTGTTTGTTTGTTGCTCCGCTGGCAACATTCAGCTTGTTGTTTTTTTTTTTTTGCTCCGCCAGCAGACCCCGACCTCCCCAATGTGTCCCAATATTTTCTCCCTCTCATCTGGTCACTCTAGCTGAACATTCTCCAATGCCAACAAAATCAATGACAGTTGAGGGTGCTTAGCAAGTTGCTGAATCAGGCCCCATGTCTGAGGAAGGGTTTGGATCAGATAGCTAAAAACTGTACTTTTTCTTAAACAAAGGATTTGGAATCTTTAACATAATACAGTATTTGGAGGGTCATCCTCTACTATAAATACCATATATGAAGAAAATCAGGCAGATGGACTGCTTCCCAGGATATCATAAACAAGTTAAATCCTCCATTTCCTCTCTGAAGGTTTCTATATCTAGCCACTAGCCTTCCTTAGAAAATGTCTTGGCTGAATACAGCAGCCTGATTGGCTGAAGACAGTTCTGCCTCCCAACAAGGACACTGAATATTCAACCAATCAAATAATTCAACCACAAAAATATTCCTCGGTTGATTTTATTCTTCTGTCCTTTCTCCTGTCAGATATGGAGCTGTGCCAGAGAAAAGGACCGGGAAGTCCCTTTCAAAACAAAATTTACAGTCTGCATAAAATCCTCTTTATTTGTGTGCTACTCCCCAGGACTGGCAAAGCCACCCCAATGATCACATATGATCTCTGTAAATCTTCATCTTCACCTACTGCTGCTTTGTCTGAGGAAGCTCTCTAAATTAATTCCATAGGTTTCTCTGAGCCTAGACTATCCTCTTTTGATCTCCTCTGCTGCTTCCTAGCACTTTCAGAGCTGTTTGAACCTAGTCAAAGCAGCCTGCCTCTCCCACATGAGTGGCAATTTTCAAAACACTGACCCTATGGCTATGGCTGCTGGGTTCTCTGTGGAGGACAAGAATCCCTGAAATAGATACTTCACTGCACAGTCCTCGCAAGAAACATTCAAAAAAAAAAGTTCACTTTTTAAAGGCTTCTGCACCCTGCTCAGAAATTAATGGCTGCAGCAATGGAATATTGCCTTGAAGAGGTAACTCCATAGAGTAGGCAGCGAAAGCCAGGCTCCATCCACCCTGACAGTGTTTGGAGAAGAGGGACTGGGGCTCAGCCAGCCCTCCTCCATAAATTATAGAACAGAAGCAGTGGAGCCGGACTTTCACAGCTCACATGGGATGAGAAGACCATGGGAGCTGAGGCCACTCAGCACCAATTCAGCCTCTTCCTGTGTCCAGCCCTTAAACCTTGTCTATAGCCTACACCAGAGAAATTTGGCATTCTAAGAACCAGTGGTGTGGGGCAACCAGCACGGTAAGCATGGATGCACTGAACTCTTAATACTTTATACTTAAGCTGATTCAACTACAAATGGCTCCATTCTCTAGCTTAGTGGTTTCATCCAGACAATAACATCCCAGTCAATATATGCCCTCAGTTAATATATGCCTTCTTCGGCAGGTGAAGGTTTGAATCTCAGTCTTTTCAATGCTCTTAATTATTTCTTTTCGGAACCCTTCAGCACCACTGGTCCTCTTTCCCCTGGGAATTATTTTGATGGAGGGATGAGAGGAGGCATATTATATCTGAAAGCAAAGCATTTTCCTGCAATGGCTAATTGCAAGTGTTGCCAAACTTCACCCAGCCAGATTGCAGTGGGTGATTACAGTAAATTCATGACATGCAAGAGCAGGAGCTGAAGAAGTTCAGTTTAGCAGAATTTCACACCATGTCAGAACCCTATTTGCAGCTTAGGAGATGAATTTACTAAGCTTTGCTGCTGTAACTCAGAGTGTCAGTGAGCAGATTCTCTGACACCTGCTGCTCTTTGAATCTTCTACCATATTGCAGCATAATGCGTCTAAAAATAGACTTCACACAACCAGGCAGGTTTCAAACTTCCAGAAAATAATTCTGTTTAGCACCCTTGTTTCCCCAACAGTGTTTTGGGACACTGGTCCTCTCTGATCTGCTCCTCCTGGATTAACACCTAGAATTTTTAAACAAATGTTTCAAAACAGTAATAAAGAAGCTGAAATAGTTTCATTACGTCATTTATGTAGTTGCTTCCCACCTGCACTCCCACAAAATATACATAAATCTGGAAACATTTTCAGACTTAGATGCATGGAATCATTGTTTAAGGAGGAAAAAATATCCAAAGTCTGAATTACACTTGTGTGTTTGAATTTCTATTTGGAGACTGAGAACCAACTAGAGGAAGCTGATGACAGCCCCACAAGCTAATGCAATTTTTCTGTATACATGTCACTCATTACCCAAGAAAAGAAATTAGCCTGATCTGTTTCTCTCTCTAATCAAGATCCATTTTTGTATTATGCATTTAAATGCAATTAAGCAATACTTTATTCTTTTTATAGACGACCAACTACAATTAATGCTACAGTTTATTCTAAACAGTAATTAGATTTTTTTAAAAGGTACATAGCCTTTAAAAGCTAACTTGCATCTCAAGCCTGCTCTCTGCTTCCAACTCAGCTGAGATTACATTGTAAGAACACTATATGGTTTCATTCACGAGACAAATACCTGTCAAATCTGTCAGTTTTGCACAAATCCTTTCAGAAAATATAGGGCTACAGTACACAGCCAGTGATTATTTTCTGTTTTTAGGAAACCCAGCGGTTGTTGCATTCTGACACACACGATCAATGTCTTTAAAAGAATTTACAATTAGAACTAATTTTAAAAACTAAAGGTATATGTGCATCGAATTCATGCAGCAAAGAAGGTAGCACCCTCTTCAATAGAAAAAAAACAGAGTTCTGGAGCGTCCAATAGAATTCTTAATCATGTCCCCCATCTTGGGAATTATAGTCAATCGACTTTTATTGCTCAAAATCAAAGATTTTCCAAATTCACTATGCAACATCCTGCTCCAGATTGCAAATGAGCTAGAATAGCTAAGTAAACAGATCAAGAACACTAAACTGTAAAAATGTAAACCTCATGCAAATTGAAGCAAATAAAATGACTAGTAAAAAAATTGCTCTCCCCCTGACTATAACCAAGTGTATTTCCAGCATATCATTCTTATGATGTACAAGATACAACAAGCAAAAGTAAAACAGCATTTGGCTGACTGTCTTAGTCAATTCATAAAGCACTGACTCTCAAAGCGTATTAAGGCTGCTGAATAGCTTTCCCTTATCACAAAATGGGTAAGTTAACAATGGGGTGTGCAGCAACAAGCTTGCTAAGTAAGTAAAAGCACCCCTGAAATTGCACATGCAAATGCAGGTTTTGCACCCACAAATTTCATGGGCAGTGTCACAGGATGGTCTGTATATGTAGCCCATTGCATAGAAGATGATAACATGTAATCCAAAGATTACTAAGATTTACAAACACTTAATATTTGGGGTATCAAGTGCAAGTTGATTTCTTCTCTACCCAATGGTAGAAGGTTTCAGCTCACACTATCAAAAACCTTACACTTTAGCTTTATATTGACCAACACACAACAGTTTCCATTCAGGAACATCCTTCCTTCAGAATATTGTTGATTCTCTATGTAAACATGAGCCTAGATTGAAATAGTTTTCAAAATCATATATACTATAATTCCTATTACCGACAATCTTCATGAAAATTAGAAAGGCCTGAACAGAAGCTGAAGATAAAGGGAAACATTAAAGCAACCCACAAACATTTCCGTACGTCTGATTTTGCTTACACCAGCTTCACATCTTGTAGAAAATGCAATCTACATATTGAAACATCTTAATGGCACATTACAGCAACAAACTCCAATCAATCTCCATTTACACCCTTCCATATGGTAAATATATGTATATATGGTAATCTGAACAAATAGGAAGAAATTCCTCAAGAATTCCCCCTACTATGCTCACACTATTCTCCATATCTATTTTACATCTAAGAACATTCTCATGTCCGATTTTAGAGGTTCGACTAATTAAACGCAAAGATCAGTTTCACTTGTACATAAAATGTATAAATGCATATTGATATCTGAATTAAACATTTTTACCCAATAATTCTAAACTGCATAATAGAGCAATGATGACAAATCTCAGACATTCTAGAACTTCTGAACATGCTATAGCCAAAAATCACTATGTACTGCACATATCGAGCCATCCTTCCTATTATAGCAGAAGTCTATGAGTTTTATAACTTAAGTTCTAACCATGCCTCTGATTCTTACTGTGGTATTAAGCAACCCATCTCCCTTCTCTATGCCTGAGTATACCTGCGTATAAAATAAGGACAATACTGTCCTATCTTACAGGGGACTTGGGGAGGCTTAAATAGTTAAAATTAGTATTTGTAAAGCACTGTGAGCCTTGGACGAAAGGAGCTGTATAAATATTGTAAAAATAATAGACCACAAACAAAAAAAACTACAGACTAAAAGTGTGAAAGGTCTTCTATGAGCCTCATGTACATAGCACACGGGGCAGCCTGGATACATGAATTTTAGACGAAAATGTGGATGTTCAGTGTGCTTCTTTTCATACCATATGATATTCTAATACCTTTATACAATCCTCTTACACCACACTTTAGGGTAGGCATTGTGACAGTTGCAGAACTGTAAGACAATAAAATAAGCATACGGAGATGTAATAATTTTATGAACACGGTATGTGACCTGGTCAGTGAGGTGAAGTTATTGCACATAAGGGTTAAGAGACCTTCCTGTATGAATACATTGCTCTAGCTTATTAGATGGTCTGTTGCCAGGAAGAAGACAAGGCCCCAGCTAAGGGCACCCCAGCATACACTGGAAAGACAATGGGTAAAACTATTATTAGCTTTGAAGATCTTCTATCTTGTCTCCAACAAGTTGCAAGCCTTGTTCTGCCAACGCTGGGAACTAATAGATCACAGGGCTATTCACAATTAAAAAATGATTTGGTCTTGAGGGAAGAGCAGAGGGGTGATCAAAAGGACTAAGCAGCTTTTAAAGGGGACTGTCTTCTGAGGCTAGAGAAGGAAATGGTTTTTAAGTCAAAGGAATGGACTATGTCAGCCAGATCCTAGAGGTCTCAGCAGGGTCTATACCTACCTGGAATTAACAGGGCTAGTGAGGAAGGGGAAAGGTACAGCCAGGGGCAGCTCTAGACATTTCACCACCCCAAGCACAGTGGCATGCCGCGGGGGCTGCTCTGCCGGTCGCTGGTCCTGCGGCTCCGGTGGACCTTCCGCAGGCTCCACTGAAGCCATGGGACCAGCAGACCCTCCGCAGGCACGCCTGCGGGAAGTCCACCAGAGCCGCGGGACGCCGCCCTCCCGGCGACCGGCAGAGCGCCCTCCGTGGCATGCTGCCCCAAGCACACGTTTGGCGTGCTGAGGCCTAGATCCACCCCTGGGCACAGCTGTGCAAAGACCCAATGATTTTCCCTTTTAAAATCATCTGAAAATATATATTCTAAATTCAATTACCATCTAAAGTTTCCTAGATAACCATACTAAGCACATTATAAACCATTCTTGATTATATCTACAGTATACTGGATAGAGTTATACTAGGATATCCTATCAGAAACAAGTTAAAGTGGTATAACTAATCCACACTGAGTGGGGGGCGGAAGGATGGGAAGGATGTACCACTTTAACTATACTGAAATAGTTAAAGAGGTATAACTTGTGCTTGTGGACAAGGCCTCAGGATCCTGCATTCAAATCCAGAATGAGCCACTGACTCATCTCATAAATTTGAGCAAGTCATTGGACTTCCTTACCTCTCACTCAACAGGGTATATGGGAAAAGGACCTCAGTAATTTATAGTAATCATTGGGTTAAGATTTAAGTCACCAAAAATAAAAATAAAAATAAAAAGTGTTCCCGTTTATCCAGACCACTTTAGGATCTTTGAACACATTTTAAATTCCTGTCACCAAGGCCCAGTCCTTTAGGTACTTTCATCAATAATCAGGAATCTATCCCTACAAAATTTTACAGGTAAAAATTACTCGCTATTTGTTGTGGGTAAAAACTGAGATGACTCAATTTGAACATTTTTTCTGGGTCCTGATTTGAAATCATACCAAGAGATATGTAATGATGAAGATAATATAAAATCCTGTATTGATCAATATTTAAAAGTCAGACATTTTATTGTGAAATATGGATACAAGATAGCTCTAGTTAGACCTTTAATCACATTTCAGGAGTTAACCCGGGAGAAAGCTGGAACAAGAGGTTTAATTTCTAAGGTATATGAAATTTTGATTTAAAAAGACATTGATAAGAAAATAGCCCAAATTAAAATATGGAGAGGAATTTGGACAAAGAAATTGATCTGGATGAGTGGCTCTCTATATGGAAAGGGGGATATATATCCTCAATTTGTAAAGAAATTTTTTTTAATATAAATTACTGTATATAGGTGGCATTTGCCTCCAGCTAAGATCCATCATATTTTTGTTACTAGGGAGGCATTCTGTTGGAAGGATTATGAGGAAAGGAGAACATACTTGCACATGTGGTGGTTGTGTCCAGGAATTAGATGGTTTGGGGGAACAAATTATTAAAGAAATTCATTTTATGACAAAATGCCAGCTTCCTAGAGATCCCCTGACTGCTTATTTAATACTTCAGTACAGAATCTATATTTTAAACAGAACAAATTAATTTATTTTTTACTGCTAGCTGCAAGACTCTAGGACACATTCTTGAAAAAATTTGACTTCTCCTATTGAATTGAGGTATAGTAAAATACAGACTGTCTTTGTAACAGGAAAGCTTTTGGACCAAGTACATATACAAGAGACTTACCAAAGAGAGGACAGATATTTAGGAATTTGGTCACTCTTTGTAGCATACTCAGAGGAAGAGGGGTCCCCATCTAGAAAGCCATAATCTTTAGCCAAGTTCTTTGAATATTAACCTGCATAAGTCATAAGCAATGTACGATGCAGTATGTTCTGTAACTTTGCCATAATAAAAAAGATTTTTACAAAGAAGTCCTTAGTGAAAAATAGATTTGGCCTTTAACTTGAGCTTACTTACTCGCTTTTTGTGGCCACTCATCTCTTAGATCCCATTGGTTTGTACAGTTTAGGGCCACTCACTGGCAAATCTCTCTAGGAAATTAGTTACTAGATACTAGAGTGGGGATAGGAAGGCAAGTTTGGCATTGCGCTACTTTAACACTACCTTGATCTTGCGGTTGGCTGGGTCCTGGTCTAGTCCCTGGAGTAAATCTGAACAGCCTTCAGATTGTTCTACCTTATGCATGACTACCCAGAGCACCAAGAGACAATTCTAGTCTGTGGTGCACTCAGGACAGTAGGTACATGCAGACATCAAAAATTCTCAGTATGGAAGAGTGGAATAAGCTATTTGTTTTTACAAAATAGGGATGACTAACTCCTGAGTAGTGAAGCAGAGCCAAGAGTAAGTTATGTAAGATCCTCCCCAAGGAGTGAAGAGAAATGGTTTATTCAGTTCCTCATGCTGCATGCTATATTTATACCAAAAGCATCTCTGTGCATTTTAAAAAATGTTATCTATTAGTTCTGTGTTGGAGCTGCAATATCCTCTATTTACACTGTAAGTTAGAAATCAAGACCTATATGGCCTGTATGTATCATTGCACACCGCCCATTTGACAAGTCACTCATCCAGTAGACTGCAAAAGGCAGAAGAGCATCACATCCCTCTAACAGACTACCCCCGAAATACTGCTCTTTACTCGGTGCAGAGCATGGTTAAGATAAGAACCACAAGAGCACCAGAGGCAATTGTATCACCCCTTTCTCCAGTTCAGGACACAGTGAAATCGTTGATAATTTAACAGTGTGCCCTCCCACCAGAAAAAAAAAATCCAGCTTGGTCACCAGGTTTACTTTACGGATTGCTAATGCTAAGACTGCTTAAAAGAGCTGCTTTGCTACAGTACCCGTGTCAAAGGGGACAGGATTCTCTGGTGCAAGCCTTTGACTTTGCCATGTGTACCACAGCCAGTCAAAGTCATTTAATCGGCACAGTGATACAAATTGCACAATTAGTTTAATTTTCATTTTAGAAATATGTTTAGAACAACTATTGTACTGGAGCTTGAGTCATTTCTTATGTAACAAACTGACTTGAAAAAAAATTACCATTTCAGGCTTACTGGTTTGGTTTGGTTTTTTTTTGCATCTTTCAGCATTTTGAATGGGAAAAATTGCACAATATTAGACTAGTGTGTAGGACATATCTTGTATCTGTTATGACTTGTTCTCTGCAATATTGTTGAATCTCACAGTACTTTGTGTTTTTTCTCAAAGCCCCAGCTTCTGGGATCATGTGAGAATCCCGTCTTTCATTTTTAGACACATCACCTTTCTAAAACCTCAGGGTTTCAGAGAAAAGATAGAAAACATGTCCCAAGTGCACCTTAAAGGCTCAAAAAAACCCTGAAGGTAAATTAAGGAAGAAAAATTTTTAAATGCCTGGATTTTTAAGTCAGTCTCAGGATTTTTGAATACTCACAGTTTGAAATACTGTATCTAACTACTGAGAAAGAAAAGAAAAAGAAAGAAAGAAAGATTTGCCTCACTGCGGTAGAGACAGCTGCCATTTTGTGTTCAGGTGCAGGCTGTGATAGAGTGGAGGCACAGCCAATGAACTGTGCTCTCTCTCAGAGAATTTTGTTGTGGATTAAGAGACCAAAACAATAAGAACAAAAGCAAAGGTCATTCTGACTGAAAGTCGAGGATTGCTCTTATAGAGAGAAACGAAGTAGTTGGAATCAAGTTTATTGATAAGGTTTCAAAGCAAGAGCTTATGGGCCAGACGGTAAGGTGATGTAAGTCATTGTAGCTCCATTTACTTTAAGGAAACTACAGTGCTGTATGTCAGCTGAGGAACTGGTCCACAGTGTTCACAGAGTGGGCTTGAAACATTTTTCCCTTTTCCCATACAAAAGAAAAATATTACAAAAAGTAAGCTAGCTATAGGGTCTATGACTGAGTTGGCTTACATCTCAGTATATTTAAATTTATTCAGTAACCTACGCCATATAACTACAACTATTCCAGTGGCATAATCTCTATTACAAAATTAATAAACTGTAAAGACCACAGGAAAAGTTCTGGAGCTACCTCTTGAACCTTTAATAAGTTCTTACCTGCCAACACAAAGAATTTCTGAAAACTCTGCAGCTCTGAATTCCTGTCTGTCTCAGGTAATAAGCAAATGTGATCAAATGAGGATTTATAACATGATGAAAGTTACAATGACAGGTCTTTCTGTGCCAGCTCATTTAAAAAAAAATAAAATAAATAAAAATAAAAGGTGAGCTCTGAATTGCAGCTTTTATTTAACAAGTTCTCCTTCTGACAAAAAGAATTTAAAAAAAACCATGAAGAAAATATCAAAGGCAATAATAGCAATAAACCCACTGAAATGCTGCTTTTTATTCAACAAATCTGTTTTACAAACACAAACACATTCTCAGTTTGAGTTTATACATTAAATATTGGCCTTAGCCAAGGGACATGGAATACTCACATGTCCAGGGCCGCCCAGAGGATTCAGGGGGCCTGGCGCAAAGCAATTTCGGGGGCCCCTTCCATAAAAAAAAAGTTGCATTATTATAGAATACTATATTCTCGTGGGGGCCTGGGGCAAATTGCCTCCCACCCCTCTGGGCAGCCCTACACATGTCTCTCACCACCCCTTCCCCCCGCTCCCAAAAAAAGTTTATTACTTATTGAAGATCTTTGAGGTGATCAAGTATTGGAATGACTGATTGGCTTTCCTCCACAACCAGGGCTCGGTGCTGCTAGCACTGCAAGGGGGAAAATAACCCTCTCTCCCCAGACAGTAAAGCAACTGGGAAGTTGGTCCACAATTGTTACTGCAGCCTGAAGTTGTAGCACCCCCGCCCCCATGGCCATTGCATTTCACTTTAGGTGTGGGATAGGAGAGAGAGGATCTATATAGCAGACATCCTCTATCCCCCTCCTCAATCTCTGGTCATCCCTACTACACTAAACTCTGCATGACACAGAGGGTACAAAATCTTTACACAGACCCCATCTCCCATCCTGTCTTCCTCCCTAGGGCAGCGAAAGTGCTGATAGGGGATCCTGCAGAGCTATGGCGACAGGCCCAGGATTGATTATAATTGTAACTAGATTACCCAGTGCAAGCGATTACTTGAAAAAGGTCAAGTATTCAGTACTTGATGTTACTACCGGGAGAAATATCACTTCATCCTCACTCAGCACCACTACAACGGAAGGAATCAAAACCAAAGAATGAAAGAGCAGTGAAGGAAAACTCCTTGTTGCTTTGACCTTGGTGGAAGAGAATGGATAGCATAGCCCCCAGCTCCCTGTGCTCTTCTAGTGATCCATGGCTGGCCTGCCATGATTTACAAGGCAATTGTTTCATCTAGAGCTTCCGGTGCCCATCATAAAGCACAGTGCTGTCTGTGTATTCAGGATATGCACTTTGTAGATGATGCATGAAACAATGAGACTGATGGAAGGCTGGATAGCTCAGGTAGCTGCTAACAGAATAAGAAACCCTCCAACTCTCGGTGGCTAGTTCAGATCTGGCCCATCTTGGTAGTTACTGACTAAGAGCTCCGTGTGGCTTGAAAGCTGGTCTCTCTCACCAACAGAAGTCAGTCTAATGAAAGATATTACCTCACCCTCCTTGTCTCTCTATGGAACTAACATGTCATTTACAAATCATCATGTTCACTCTGCCTATGTTATCCCTTCTCCCTTAACCCTCTGTCTATCTTGTCTGTTAGATAGTAAGCTCTTCAGGGTGTGAAAAATTCACACCCCTAAGCAACTTATTTATACTGACCAAACCCCCTGTATAGACAGCATTATGTCAACAGGAAAGCTTCTCCAACATAGCTACCACGTCTCAGGGAGAAGGCCTGCTGTCGGTGGAATACTGTCTTCACTAACACGCTACAATAGTGCATTTGAATTCAGGACCACAAAGGAAAAGGTCCTGTTTCTTATCCACTTAAAACTGTGCCACAAGACAACCAGCAGTCACAATATTTGGATACTTGGCCCTATTTCCTTTTCCTTCTACAGTTTATTTTGCCTGCCTGGGCTTCTGAGCCCAAAAGAAGAAAGAATCATTAAAAAAGACTGTCTTCAACCGCGAGGGGGGCACTTACAAATCCATTACATCAGGATTTCTCTAGCTTTCCCTTTCTTCCCTCAGTCACGCCATAACCTTCACTAGAAATACCTACAAGCTAAAAGCTTGCTCTATCTGCTTTTAACCTCACAGATACTATAGATACTACAGTTAATTGTACAGCACTTCATAAAAATAAGCTCCAACCTAGCACTTTACTTGACCTGCCTCTAGCAGAGAAGTATGCACATTGATATCTTAACACTGAAAACAGGTGGGTTTTTAACGTCCTCAGTTCTATAAGATTTAACAGAGAATGGTAACCTTGGCTATAGAATGGTTCAAAGCATTTAGAAAAGGGATGTCATTTTCTATTGAATTCAGTAGAATTTTAGAGCTATAAAACCCCATTGGTTTCCCCTCTGCTACATTCTATAGGATATTTTCATAAGGGTCTCCCCTACAAAATCCATCTCTTCCCTGAATTACTTCCTCAGGCTTAATGACATAACTAATCTCAGCCTCATCTAACCCCATTCCATATACACAAAAGATAACATTCACAATTAGACAACAATACATTCTTATTCTCAAGAAGTTTCCTTCGCTAACCCGCCTGCCTGCAGGGAATACAGTTAGTTACATCTCTAGGCTGAAAAAAACCCTGAAGATGTCCTTGAAATGAATGGGTCCATTCACGTCAGTGGGAACATATTCTGACTTTATCATCTGAATGTCATCATACCTCTCACCTCCAAAGAGCCTCCCTATGCCTGAGGGTGGTGTTGCTTTTTCCAGTCTAGTGCGCCCTGTAGTCATTCTGGTCTCACAGTGGTCTATCACTGTACAAAGCCTAGCCCTCTGGCCAGGTCACCATTCAGTCCATACAATAGAAAACTCAAAATCTAATGGCCTCCAAGCCTGTCTCCCACTCTCTATCTTACACTCACTGTTCTTGGCTTCTTTTATTCTTGACACCTGTGCTTCCTCTCTTGGTCTGGGAGAGAGGCAGGGGAACCTGGCCCTCCTCTGGGATCCAGCCCAGAGATCCTGTTTAGGCAGCTGAGGGCTATTCCTCAAATCCCTCCACATTTTTCCTGGGCTGCTCCTACCTTTACCATGCTCACTGGTATCTTCACAAGACCTGCAAGCTCTGCTTTCCTCACCTTCACTTTGGTGGGTTGCTCACAGCTTCTCCTGGGGCATTTCCTAAAAGCCAGCCTCAGCTCTTCCCTGCAGCAGGAGGATTGTACTGCTAGCAATTTTCTCTGCCCCTTGCCTAAGACAGTGAGTCTCTCTCGCTCTCTCTCCTCTGAACAGAAGCTCCCCCTCAGACCTCTCTCTGTGATAGGAGTTATGCCTCAGACAGACACTCTGCCTTAGAGCAGTCAATACTTCCCTCCTTCTAACAGAAGTTCCCCTTCAGCCCTTTCTCTGGAGATGAGGTTCATGTCTCAGGTCTAGTGCCTTAAGCTTAGTCTGTTGCAAAGCTCTTGCCAGCTCCCTTCAGCTGAACACCCTACCCAAATAGGCTTCAAATCCAGAAGGTTCTGAGTAGACCAACTTTCTCCTATCAGGGTCTGTCTGCTGTAGGGAGGAGGCAGGCTTTCATAGATTCACAGACTCTAGGACTGGAAGGGACCTCGAGAGGTCATCGAGTCCAGTCCCCTGCCCTAATGGCAGGACCAAATACTGTCTACTCTTAAATATCTCCAGAGATGGAGATTTCACAACCTCCATAGGCAATTTATTCCAGTGTTTAACTACCCAGACAGTTAGGAACTCTTTCCTAATGTCCAACCTAAATCTCCCTTGCTGCAGTTTAAGCCCATTGCTTCTTGTTCTATCATTGGAGGCTAAGGTGAACAAGTTTTCTCCCTCCTCCTGACACCCTTTTAGATACCTGAAAACTGCTCTCATGTCCCCTCTCAGTCTTCTCTTTTCCAAACTAAATAAACCCAATTCTTTCAGCCTTCCTTCATAGGTCATGTTTTCAAGACCTTTAATCATTCTTGTTGCTCTTCTCTGGACCTTCTCAAATTTCTCCACATCTTTCTTGAAATGCTGTGCCCAGAACTGGACACAATACTCCAGTTGAGGCCTAACCAGCGCAGAGTAGAGTGGAAGAATGACTTCTTGTGTCTTGTTTACAACACACCTGTTAATGCATCCCAGAATCACATTTGCTTTTTTTGCAACAGTATCACACTGACTCATATTTAGCTTGTGGTCCACTATGACCCCTAGATCTCTTTCTGCCATACTCCTTCCTAGACAGTCTCTTCCCATTCTGTATGTGTGCAACTGATTGTTCCTTCCTAAGTGGAGCACTTTGCATTTGTCTTTATTGAACTTCATCCGGTTTACCTCAGACCATTTCTCCAATTTGTCCAAATCATTTTGAATTTTGACCCTGTCCTCCAAAGCAGTTGCAATCCCTTCCAGTTTGGTATCGTCCGCAAACTTAATAAGCGTACTTTCTATGCCAACATCTAAGTAGCTGATGAAGATATTGAACAGAGCCGGTACCAAAACAGACCCCTGCAGAACCCTACTTGTTATATCTTTCCAGCAGGATTGGGAGCCATTAATAACTACTCTCTGAGTATGGTTCTCCAGCCAGTTATGCACCCACTTTATAGCAGCCCCATCTAAATTGTATTTGCCTAGTTTATCAATAAGGATATCATGCGAGACCGTATCAAATGCCTTACTGAAGTCTAGGTATACCACATCCACTGCTTCTCCCTTATCCACAAGACTCATTATCCTATCAAAGATAGGATCCCCTTCTCCCAGCTCATCACTGGTTGGCTGGGGGTGAAAGAGGAGCCTTGTCTGCAAGGTTTCAAGCCCTTAAAAAGGTACCGTCTCCAGATTCCTTCCCTGTTCAGCATTCATTTCCAGGACACTTATGTCTTTATATGTACTTATTGGACCCTTCCAAATTCTTAAAGGGTCAAGCCAGGCGGAAGGGTAGACTGAGCACTAGGTGCTACTGTCCTTGATGACAGACTACTCTGTTGCACTGACCTAGCACAGAATTTACAGGGCAAGTAAGTAAAATACTTGGTGTCTGGCTTCCCATTACATTGCTTTTAATATGATTTTCAAAATGTTTTTAATTCAATAAGCTAGGAAAGAATAATCTTTCCTACTATCATTTGGAAACACAGCATTCAAATTTCTTTGGAATGATTCAGTGCTTCTGTGCCCTTTTAGATTTTTATTTCAACAATTAAAAAGGAGGATTCATTTAAGGAGATAAAGCAAATTGAGAAGATATTCCCTGTACAAATTGTTAAAGAAAAAAGAAAATCTTCTAAAAGGAGCTGAACTGGAGACAACTAGGTTCGACGGGGACAGGTGAGCAAAGCCCACAGGTAAGTGGGGAACAAGACCTGGGAGATGGGTTGGAAACAGGAGGGAGCACGGGCTATAATGGCAGAGAGGAAGGAGGGTCAGGGCAAAGCTGGGAGGCGAGATCAAACCAGTATCTTAGATGCCTTTATACAAATGCAAGAAGTATGGGTAATAAGCAGGAAGAACTGGAAGTGCTAATAAATAAATACAACTATGACATTATTGGCATTACTGAAACTTGGTGGGATAATACACACGACTGGAATGTTGGTGTGGATGGGTATAGTTTGCTCAGGAAGGATAGACAGGGGAAAAAGGGAGGAGGTGTTGCCTTATATATTAAAAATGTACACACTTGGTCTGAGGTGGAGATGGACATAGGAGACAGAAGGGTGGAGAGTCTCTGGGTTAGGCTAAAAGGGGTAAAAAACACAGGTGATGTCATGCTGGGAGTCTACTACAGGCCACCTAATCAGGCGGAAGAGGTGGATGAGGCTTTTTTCAAACAATTAACAAAATCATCCAAAGCCCAAGATTTGGTGGTGATGGGGGACTTCAACTACCCAGATATATGTTGGGAAAATAACACCGCGGGGCACAGACTATCCAATAAGTTCCTGGACTGCATTGCAGACAACTTTTTATTTCAGAAAGTTGAAAAAGCTACTAGGGGGGAAGCTGTTCTAGACTTGATCTTAACTAATAGGGAGGAACTTGTTGAGAATTTGAAAGTCGAAGGAAGCTTGGGTGAAAGTGATCATGAACTCATAGAATTTGCAATTCTAAGGAAAGGTAGAAGGGAGTACAGCAGAATAGAGACCATGGATTTCAGGAAGGCGGATTTTGGTAAGCTCAGAGAGCTGATAGGCAAGGTCCCATGGGAATTAAGACTGAGGGGAAAAACAACTGAGGAAAGTTGGCAGTTTTTCAAAGGGACACTATTAAGGGCCCAAAAGCAAGTTATTCCGATGGTTAGGAAAGATAGAAAATGTGGCAAAAGACCACCTTGGCTTACCCTTGAGATCTTGCGTGACCTACAAAATAAAAAGGCGTCATATAAAAAATGGAAACTAGGTCAGATCACGAAGGATGAATATAGGCAAATAACACAGGAATGCAGAGGCAAGATTAGACAAGCAAAGGCACAAAATGAGCTCAAACTAGCTATGGGAATAAAGGGAAACAAGAAGACTTTTTATCAATACATTAGAAGCAAGAGGAAGACTAAGGACAGGGTAGGCCCACTGCTCAATGAGGAGGGGGGAACAGTAACGGGAGACTTGGAAATGGCAGAGATGCTTAATGACTTCTTTGTTTCGGTCTTCACTGAGAAGTCTGAAGGAATGTCTAGTATAGTGAATGCTTACGAGAAGAGGGTAGGTTTAGAAGAGAAAATAACGAAAGAGCAAGTAAAAAATCACTTAGAAAAGTTAGATGCCTGCAAGTCACCAGGGCCTGATGAAATGCATCCTAGAATACTCAAGGAGTTAATAGAAGAGGTATCTGAGCCTCTAGCTATTATCTTTGGGAAATCATGGGAGACGGGGGAGATTCCAGAAGACTGGAAGGGGGCAAATATAGTGCCCATCTATAAAAAGGGAAATAAAAACAACCCAGGAAACTACAGACCTGTTAGTTTAACTTCTGTGCCAGGGAAGATAATGGAGCAGGTAATCAAAGGCATCATCTGCAAACACTTGGAAGGTGGTAAGTTAATAGGGAATAGCCAGCATGGATTTGTAAAGAACAAATCGTGTCAAACCAATCTGATAACGTTCTTTGATAGGATAACGAGCCTTGTGGATAAGGGAGAAGCGGTGGATGTGATATACCTAGACTTTAGTAAGGCATTTGATACGGTCTCGCATGATATTCTTATAGATAAGCTAGGAAAGTACAATTTAGATGGGGCTACTATAAGGTGGGTGCATAACTGGCTGGATAACCGTACTCAGAGAGTAGTTGTTAATGGCTCCCAATCCTGCTGGAAAGGTATAACAAGTGGGGTTCCGCAGGGGTCTGTTTTGGGGCCGGTTCTGTTCAATATCTTCATCAACGATTTAGATGTTGGCATAGAAAGTACACTTATTAAGTTTGCGGATGATACCAAACTGGGAGGGATTGCAACTGCTTTGGAGGACAGGGTCAAAATTCAAAATGATCTGGACAAGTTGGAGAAATGGTCTGAGGTAAACAGGATGAAGTTCAATAAAGATAAATGCAAAGTGCTCCACTTAGGAAGGAACAATCAGTTTCACACATACAGAATGGGAAGAGACTGTCTAGGAAGAAGTATGGCAGAAAGAGATCTAGGGGTCATAGTGGACCACAAGCTTAATATGAGTCAACAGTGTGATACTGTTGCAAAAAAAGCAAACGTGATTCTGGGATGCATAAACAGGTGTGTTGTAAACAAGACACGAGAAGTCATTCTTCCGCTTTACTCTGCGCTGGTTAGGCCTCAACTGGAGTATTGTGTCCAGTTCTGGGCACCGCATTTCAAGAAAGATGTGGAGAAATTGGAGAGGGTCCAGAGAAGAGCAACAAGAATGATTAAAGGTCTTGAGAACATGACCTATGAAGGAAGGCTGAAGGAATTGGGTTTGTTTAGTTTGGAAAAGAGAAGACTGAGAGGGGACCTGATAGCAGTTTTCAGGTATCTAAAAGGGTGTCATCAGGAGGAGGGAGAAAACTTGTTCACCTTAGCCTCTAATGATAGAACAAGAAACAATGGGCTTAAACTGCAGCAAGGGAGATTTAGGTTGGACATTAGGAAAAAGTTCCTAACTGTCAGGGTAGTTAAACACTGGAATAGATTGCCTAGGGAAGTTGTGGAATCTCCATCGCTGGAGATATTTAAGAGTAGGTTAGATAAATGTCTATCAGGGATGGTCTAGACAGTATTTGGTCCTGCCATGAGGGCAGGAGACTGGACTCGATGACCTCTCGAGGTCCCTTCCAGTCCTAGAGTCTATGAGTCTATGAGTAATCAATGGGAGTCTTTCCATTGAATTCAATGGGTCTTCAATCAGGTCAGACAGCAGTAATTGCCTCAATGCTTATTACATCCCTAAGGAAGATAATGGATATACAATGGCATTGCATGACAGAGGCTGTCTCTATAGAAGATTTTTAAATTTCTTAACATTTCCCAACACTACTACTACTGTTGCATCTCTACTGGTAGTTGCATTAAGCAGACCAACTTCCAATGTTTTTGCAGCCAAGTTAGGTAAGCCAGACAACCTACACTAGCACTCTCTCCCTTGCTCTTACTGGTGGCAGCATCTGTACAAAATTTAAGAAAATAAGCCTAGGAATGGTGTCCCTAGCTTCTGTTTGTCAGAGGGTGGTGATGGATGGCAGGAGAGAGATCACTTGATCATTGCCTGTTAGGTTCACTCCCTCTGGAGCACTTGGCATTGGCCACTGTCAGCAGAAAGGATACTGAGTTGGATGGACCTTTGGTCGGACCCGGTATGGCCATTCTTACGTTCTTAGTGTGTGCAAAGCCAAAGATGGCCATGGTAGGATATTTTTCCTCTTTATGGAATAACAGAGTAAATGAAAGAGGAAAATGGTCCTTAATTGTGAATTTCTTCTACTTTCCACACACCCCCCCTTACTGTGCATACTTGAGTCATCTGGACAGAACAATGAAGGACCCCCAAAGTCTACTTCTTCAAGATTAAGATTTACATCCATTTACAAAACTGCCACAGATAACAGTCAAGTCCACACAGTGGTAAAAACATCTGAACCAGGCCCATACTGTAGCTTCTAACATAGCTACCATTAGCAGGACTACCCCTACTGGGGTGGATCTCATCTAAAACATTGCCTAGTCTGCTGGCACTCATGCAGCTGAACTGCTGGCATAGACAGGTCACAGACATTTTTACTACCCACTCAGAGCAGGTTTTCATGACATGGTGAAAAAAAATGCCTGAGTCCTGTTTACACTAGGAGTTGTGCAGTTGCACTATTGATGGAAGTTGCTGAAATATAGGTACAAAGTTTTCCAGTGTATACAACCCCTACGACCTGCAGCTCTCAAGGGATTAAATTGGCCAGCTCAAATTATTTCATAGACAAAAGTCATTTCTCTCTAGCCTGTACCCTGCCAAGCAAGTTCAGAGACTAAGCATGTATTGGGTTTAACTCTTCAGACATTTCAGAGTTTAGGTCTAGAAAATTCTGAGCACCCTCAACTGCCAGAGAGACAGGAGGTGCTCAGCACTTCATAGCAGTACTCAGCACCTTGCAGGGCTGAGTAGGCTGAAAATCTACCCAAAAGGACTAGATTCATATTAAAAACCCCTGACCCCTATGTCCTCAGAAAATTCTCACTTGCCTTCTAGAAAGCTCAGATTTAGTTAATATATTTATTTAGCAACACTGCTGTAGATACAACCTAGAGAAAAGAAAAAAGTCTAATGGGGGAGGGGAAAAAACAGGAATGAAAGAGAAAAAACATGGAGGAAGAAGAAGAATTAGAGGACAAGAGAAAGTAAATTGGAGGAAATAGAAATGAAAGGAAGATGATCAGAAAAACGGGGGCGGGGGAGGAAAGGGGACAGACAATTCTGAGATGATGTTTGGAAAGCGTTGGCCTCTCTTTCCCCCACTTCAAAGATATGAAACAAATATTTGGCATATTCAAATGGTCTGTGTTCCCACAAGCAAGTTCTCAGTAGGCCTCAGCTGAACACTGTGCTCCAGGAAAAATTAAAACCTCGTACAAGTGTACGGAAGAATCATTCTTTGTCTTTCTGTTTCAAATCCTCCTCCAAAAGCCAGAATTTTTCAGGGTGAGTAGCCCCTCACACTCTCGCTGTCTTTCTTCAACACCTCCTTACTCTAAGCAGTTGTATTTGCAGCCTCCCCAAAGATAGAAGCAACTGCTCATATATTTTCTCTCTGACATACAAATATCAGAATTTGTCTTTATTATGAATCACTGTAACAGATAAATATACCTTATAGATTAAATAATTTTCTAACTGTTTTCATGGAGCTGGGAAATTATTTTTAAACCCTGCTATGAGGAATAATAGCTCACTTCACAGAGCCAACTGTAAAGGTCCTTTAATGCACGGGGAAAGCCCAGGCTGAAGTGTTCTATGGCTTAATGATATGTTATGCAAGAAAAAAGTGTATTTGTAAGGAAATATTTATTTTAATGATAAGAGTTTGCTCTTAAACATGAGTCCTAAAAGGGAAAAAAATACCATTGCACAATAAATTGCTTATAAAGGAAAAATATCTAACTTTACAGTTTTCAAAAGGATTTCAGAGCTTGTGTATCTGGTATATGGTGAGGAAACTAAGGGAAAATCCAGGTTGTGGAGAGAAATACCAGTGGCCATACAAGATATTTTTGTTCTGGAAGACAAATTGAAGAAGGTTTAACAGATGCAATTTTATTTTATTTTATTTTTTTAAATCAAAGACTTCAGCTCTGGTATGATTTTGATTCTTCAAGCTGTAAAACGCAGTTGGGAAAATCTGCTCATTTGAAACCTGCAGGGGTAGTGACTTCTATTAATAGTACAGGAGCATGTTCTGGCATTCAAATAATGTGGAATGTTAATTTCAGATCCCTTCCAATTCCATCTCTTTTTTTTTTAAATGCCATTTCTGTTTATTTTCAGGGTTTTTTATTAGTTTTATTTTCATAGAATCATAGAACTGGAAGGGACCTGAAGAGGTCATCTAGTCCAGTCCCCTGCACTCATGGCAGGACTAATTTTGCGGACAACTGTTCCTGGAAATATATTCCAGCAAAAATTGTTTAAGATCTTATTTTGTATTTAGCAGCCACCTGCCCTGCAGTGACCTCCCCACATCAAGCTATTGGCAAACAATTTATAATAAGTTACCTGTATTAAGTGGCCCTGTCCAGTGGGATAAGAAAAACAAAACCAACCTCCAGGAAATGGTCTCAGACACAACAGCATCCTCTTTTAGAAAGCCAGCTGAAATTTTGTGGATTTCAGTGTCTATAAAGCATGCACTGTATATTCCATATACACAGTTTGTGTACAGTAACAGGAGACTCTACATATTGTATAGATCTGGGATTTTCAGAGGAGTCTAAGGAAATTAGGTGCCCAACTCTCAACCTGAAACTCAATAAGAGTTGTGCACCTATCCCCGCCCCCAACTTTTTTTAAATCTCAGCCTGACATTTTTATAGGAAGCCACCAGACAGCAGTTACATAGAACTGCTTTTGTATTTCACCCGTGACTGTAGTCACACCAAAAAAAAAAAAAACACACAAAAAAAAAACACCACACACACACACACACAACACAAAATACACCAGTGTTTCAGCTCTAAGTGATCTTTCAGAAAATCGAAAATCTATTTTGATTAGGGATCTGTATTTCAAGTATCTTATTTTAAAAAGAGCAATCAAATAAATTTGTCTTTGTATTGTTCTATTGCAACAGTGCCTAGATGCCTCAATCAGTGACTGGGGCCCTATTGTGCTAGGCACTATACAAATAAGTGAAATAAAGACAGTTGCAACTCTAGAAAAAGTCTAGATTATGACAAAATGCAACAGGTGTTACTTAGATTGTAAATCCTTAAAGGGGCAGGGACCATCTTTTTTATCCGTTTTTGTACAGCACCTAGCATAATGGGAGTCTAGTTCATGACTGGGGCTCCCAGGCACTACCATAATACATATAGCAGGCGAATTGAGCAGACAAATGGGGATGAAGTGGAATACGGGAGAAGGTAACAGTAAAACTGGATACGTTGGCATAAATAAGTAATCTCAATGGTCAGAGTACTGGGTATCAGGTGTGATTTAGTCAAATAAGTATAAATTAACTGTTAATGGGATTTTCTTCAGCTTCTTTCCCCCTCAACCCCACTTATGAGGAAGAAAATGAAAGATTACAGCCAAACACTTGCCAACCAACAGAAGGCAAGGAAAGAGCCATTCATTGGTTGGTTGTTCTCTTCCCATCTCAGCATCATCAAACTATTAAGCGAAGCATGGGCTGATACACAACTGTTCTCTTCAGGCTGGTATCAGTATCAAGCTATATGACTGTGACCACAAATAATGAACGTGAAAGGAATAGCGTGAGTTCCTGTGTCAAGGATGGCATGTCTTATTTTGTGACGCTGTCTACAAGTGTTATTGATACAGCAACACTAACCTAAATACGACTGCACAATAGCTAGGTAAATGGTGCCAAACAAACAACAGGTGCCTACTCCAAAGACTTTACAATCCAAAAGGTGCATTAAGTACAATATCAAACACAAAATGGCACCTTATGGCCAGACTGCTTCATGGAGTAGATGGGTGCTCAGATGATTTTCTGAAAGCAGTGGTGGAAGGAAGCTTCATGTAGACTATGCAGAAGTCTCATCCCGAAACACAAACCCCATAAAAGGCAGAATATCTGCAGTGGACAAAACAACAGAAAGGTTCAGAAAAGCCTGTGCAGAAAAAAAATGGAGTGTGAGGAGGAAAGAAGAGAGAACAGGACCAGTTCAGAAAATGCCCCCAGATGAACCACAAGAGGAAACCCCTAGCTCCATGGATGCAAACCCACCAGGAACAAGATGAAATGATGGCACTGTATTTGCCATGTATACGCCAATACCCCTTATTATGGATACAAGCTGCTTTGAGTTGGCTAAGAGTATTTGGGGGGATAATTTGAACCTTGTTGAGGATAAATACCCAAACCAGTTCTGGTACAATTCCCTTGTATCCCCCCATTTATGGAACTAAAAACCTTCCTCTATATGTCATGGCAAAGCTGTTGGAGGTAGGTGGAGGAGAAAGTTATACACTGAACCAGCCCTTGCAGACAGGAGCTTGGAATGAATATTTATTAGAAATGACCCTGAAGGTGAGCTGGAGACATACCGGATGGCAGATTAACAGAAAATTTGAACGAGAGAACCTGAGTTGAATGTGGAAGTAGAGGGGAAGCTAAGATGAGATTCAGTTCAGGGGATCCAGACATACAGGGGTAAATCTTGGCCCTGTTGAAAGTCAGTGGAGTTTTGCCATTGACTTAAATATATCAGGATTTATCTATAATGTCTATGTGCCCTTTCATGCAGTTATGTCACTCTATGATGTTGACTGTACATAGTTTTCATTTGGAAATTCAGTGTGTATTTTAAGTGTAAATTGCTGTGTGATAGTATATATAGCACAAGTGGTTCCCAAACTTGTTCCGCCGCTTGTGCGGGAAAGCCCCTGGCGGGCCAGACTGGTTTGTTTACCTGCCACATCCACAGGTTTGGCCGATCGCAGCTCCTACTGGCCGCGGTTCGCTGCTCCAGGCCAATGGGAGCTGCTGGAAGAGGTGCGGGCCAAGGGACGTACTGGCCACCGCTTCCAGCGGCTCCTATTGGCCTGGAGCAGCGAACCGCAGCCACTGGGAGCCGCAATCGGCCAGAACCTGCGGACACGGCAGGTAAACAAACCAGCCTGGCTCACCAGGGGCTTTCCCTGCACAAGCAGCATCCCAAGTTTGGGAAACACTGGTTTATTCTTTCCTAAGGTCATCTCCACTGAGGTATGGTTCAGGATTGCTGTCAGTCAATATTGCACCAAATTGACCCTTGGTTTAACTCTTGCTTGCCTAATGGAAAAATAGGTGTGCCTATCAAAGAACTGAACAGCCACAGAAATCGTATTTGCTCTATTATTTTTTTCTATAGAGAAGCAAGATGACCAGAAAGGAAACATATACAGCCTGTTTACATAAAAGTATCTGCATGGTGTACATAGACATTATACACATTTTTAATCTATATTCAATGAAAGTGATGACATTTTCATCTTCCATTTATTTTCTGTCTGCAGGCCATACTCTAGCTTACTTTTCATGCTACTTGATTATCAGTGTTAACATACATTGCACAAGAATGGCAACATATTTTCAATGTAACACTTGTGTCCCCAGTTGAAACAAAATCAGTTTTATTTTTCAAAAGCAGTAATATTTCATATAAATGGATTTACAAGGAAGTGCATCTATAAATTAATAGGGCCAAAAGAAATTTCAGAGAACCTCTGGCCATGTCTGCAAGTCATTCAGTGAAACATTTTTGAATGCAACTTGGATCCAACCTAGCCTCCTATGACTTCTGCAGAAAGTCTCACATAGATTTCAATGGGAGATACAGAGATCAAAAGGGTCAAATTTCATAAAATAAAGGGTTCAAAATTCAGTAATGATTTTTAACCACCATAGTACATTAAACAGAGAAGCCTATAATGTGGTATAAATAGTATTTTGTTCTACACCATCTGGCAGCTGCAAAGACACAATGGAAAGCAGTTCAGAACATTATCAATCAATTCTAGACCATTTAATTACAACGTATAGCATACACTGGAATAAAGTGTCTATCAAGTTGACATTCTGAATTCAGGGGTCTCATTCATGATGCATAGAGACTTTGTATCTCTGAGCATGTTACTGGTATTGTACAGGAATTTACTGATTACACAATCAATATCTATGGACATATTTCAAATGACAAACTACATGCAGTATAAGACTGAAGCCTCTAAACTGAAATTACTCATTGCAATTCTCTCTGATACTGGGTACTTAAGAAAAAGTGTGCTACTGATTTAGTGAAGCAAGTGCATAGTGCTTTTGACTTACCTTCTCATATGCTGCCACCTGCTATCATCTCTCCCTTAAGTCCTGATATCACCCGTTCCAGTCCCATTGCAAAAGTTAATGCTTCCCTGTGAGGGCCTATGATTCCCTGTCACTAGAATGTAGTCTCCTGGCAGAAAAGCTGTGTGGTAACTCTTTCTGGTTCAGAGCCTTAAACATAAGAATAAAGAATACTTAGGATGGCATTGCTACTGGAAAAGCTCCAGCAATATCCTCGTTCCATATAAAGGCTTCAAAGTCATGCAAAATTTGTATATTGAGTCATAGATTCTTGAGGTGAAAAAAAAAATACACCACACCCTTTTGGGTTTCCCCCATTCACTACAGACTTGTTTTTTATTATATATTTACTACTATTTTCCCAGTTTTAAATGTGCCAACTAGTGGTGTAAGTAGAATTCATTTCTTACTGATACGCTGCACCAGCTAAGGTGGGGCGGGGGGAAGGCATGTGACCTCCCATGTGACCCCGCCCCTAGCCCAGGGCCTGTGCTTTCCCCCTCCAATCCCCATGCTCCATCCCATGTTACCTGGGAAGGTAGCACTCCCAGGGGTGGAGACCACACAGCTGCTGTGTGGGCTGCTAAGAGAAGAGGAGGGCTTGCTCTCTGGAACAATAGCCACTTCACAGTCACACCTGTCTTGGGAATTGCCAGCAGAAAAGCTTCACACCAGCTCCCTCTGACAGCGGAGAATTTTTTTTCCCCCGACACACTGGCAACCGAGCCTCATGCTGGCAGCTCCTCCTGCACGGCTGTACACCCTCAGCCCTTCTATGCAGCTGCATCTCCCGAGCTGTCCAGGGGGGTCTTACAGCAGCCCCACTGGAGGACAGGGCTGGGGGCAATATAGTCACGCTGGAGAGCTGCTGGTCAGGGGTTCTGCTCCTTTCACTGTTTGCGGTTTCCAGGAGATCCCTGAAATGCAGGGCTCTCCTGGAACCGCAGTGGTGAAAAGAGCAGAATGTGGGACCACCCTGACAGCCCACGCTGGCGCTCTTCAGCATGGCTATACCACCCCAGCCCTGTCCCCCAGTGGTGCTGCTGTACAGACCCCGGAGAGGAGACGCACGCACGCCGCTGTGTGTAAGGGCTGGGGACAGTATAACCATGCCAGAGGAGCGCCAGTGTGGGGCCACCGGGTGGCCCCACTTTCTGCTCCTTCTATGTTTTGTGGTACACCGTACTGGCCATCAATAGCTTATTAGTACAGCGAACTGGACCAGACCACCCTACTTGCACCACTGGTGCCATACATGTGGCTTTCAATGATTCCCTTGGGAGGAAAACTGTCAGAAAATGCATCCTGATACCTCGGGCTAATAGAAAGCGAACCCTAGAGTGGGAATTAGTGATATGTACCCACCAGACATACAGTACAGAAAATAATGCACTCCTTTTAAGATTGCTATCAACATTTAAAAGTAATTTTCAGATGAAATCTAACACATAAGCACCATTCCACATTTTTAACTCTGCATGTCCCATTTTATGCCACTGTGATGCCACACACCCCATATTATCATAGAAATATTGTTAGGATATAACTATGGCATAACTAAAATATGTTTTTATTCAAGATGGTCATGGAAAGATTATGT
Organism: Gopherus evgoodei; assembly: GCF_007399415.2. Classification (NCBI taxonomy): domain Eukaryota; kingdom Metazoa; phylum Chordata; order Testudines; family Testudinidae; genus Gopherus; species Gopherus evgoodei. The sequence continues at coordinate 17,790,823 of NC_044331.1, forward strand.
TTTACTGAATATGATTATCCTATTTGTATACATGTATCATTTCTGTATCTGAAGTTGGGAATATTGACTATGAAACAATTACAACTGTGGTTATACCTGGGAAATACCCACTAGACAGTATGCAATCAGCCTGGATGGACCATTAGGAAAGACTATGGATCTTTGAAAATGCTGATCTCCCATCTTCCTGGAGTCCCTTCCTGTGGACCTTACAAATAAATCTTGTTTCATGGTTGCTTTGACACTGCAAGGTCATGTGATCCACCTTGGACACTGTGGGTATTTTTCCACTTCAAACAAAGGCTTCCTACCTTATGTAAATCCTATTTAAGGCTGGGAAGTGAGTTAATCTGGGCTCTTCTCCTTTGCCTCCCCACTCAAGAAACAGGAACTAAGCTGGGGAAAGGCAAGGGCCGAGTCCAGGCTGAGACAGGGGTCTAGCCTGTGAAGAGAAATAACTGGAACTTTAAGATGAATAAAGTCTGCAACCTGCCTAAAACAACATTTAGGGGGAGAAATTACTATTTTTAACCTGTTTCTTTAGGGAATTAAGCCTATGTTGTGTGTTTTGCTTTATTTTCCCAGTAATCTGCTTTGTTCTGTTTGCTATCCTGCATAATCACTTAAAATTATCTTTTATAGCTAAGAAACTTATTTTTTGTTTATTTCAAAACTCAGTTTGTGCAATTCATAGAGATCTATACAGCAAAAGACAATATACTTCAGGATTTACACTCCAGAGGGGGTGTGCATAGGAGTGCTGGGCAATTCCCTAGCGGAGTCCTCCCACAGAGAGCTGATCAGAGACTCTGTGTGATTCTACAGCTGGGTGTGTTCCTGCCTCTGTGTGTGCTGCAAAGGGGTTTGAGAGCCTGTCATGGCAGCACAGAGTAAGGGAAACCCAGCCTGGTGGGACAGGTGAGCTTAGTGGAACCCAGCACATCTGCTGGTACCCCTGAAAGGAGGGTCCAACCCGTCACAGCCACCTCCCTCCATCTCCCAATATCTTTTGGCTAGCAAAGAGCGGAGTTTCAGCATCTCTGACTTGGTAATGCTGAGTCAGGGCCTGTTGAAGCAAATACGACCCTACAAGAGCCATGATTCACTGTGCAACCAACTGACCTGCCTTTCTGTGGAACTGGCATGGTACAGATTACAATGTGAAGGAAAACTGCCTTTGCAGTGTTGGGTAAGATTAACTGGTCAGGGTTTAAACTCAGTTATACCAGAGTAACAGAGATCAGAGTCTGGCCCACTGTATTAAAATGCATAATAAACTGAAGAGAAGGATATAATATCAATATAACCCAATTCACTCACAAGCCAAGATACTGACAGCTCTGTAATTACCTTCCTCAAGCATAAATGACAGTGTCTGTTCCCTTTTTTGTCATTTCAGAATCTTGCCTACCATTTACATTCTCTGTTCTTTTTACAGAATGGAGTTCGGTGATACCAGTTCAGTGAACTGAAGTACTTCTGATTATTGGTACATCCCCATTTCCAAGGGCAGCTTGAGCACTTTGCCAACCTGATTTCCCTCTAAAACAGTAGCCATTTGAATTCAGTTAGCTACAAAACCACAGTCTCCAGAAAACAGTATTTCAAGGCCAGATTCTTGAGCCCTTGTGCATGTTGTGTATCACCCACACTGCCAGTCATCCCATTGATTTCTGGCCCTAATGTATCACTGCCTGAAGCATTGTCTCTGGGGACCATATTTCTATGACTCCCAGCTTCCAAGTGATTTCAGTTAGACTACCGGCAGAGTAAGGTGCTACCCAGGATGAGCAAGGGAATCAGAATCAGGCCCTTAGTATTTACGGATAGTGAGTTTGAGAAAATGTGACCTCGTTCCCAAAGGTGTTAGAAGTACTTCGATGAACGTCTTGAAAATTTGGTCCTCCATTTCCTTCCTCCTCCAATTTCTAGTACACCAGCAGGTAGACGGGTTTCAGGGAATATTTATGGGTACCCACGTGGTCTGAGAGCTTGCCCTGGCCAATTGTAGACCTATAATTAAAAGCAATAGACTTTTGAGTTCTGTATGAAATTGCTGAATTGCAGAAAGAGATTTTGAATGAGGAATATTTCCCTTAGTTCTTATTTACAAACAAACAAACACCAACTTAAAAGGGAAATTGCAACTGTACATTCTGTGATACCTATCCTCACCTTGTAGCCTTCTTACCACACACCTAAGGGTATATAAAGGGCTGTCTCACACACACACAGGTCTTTCCATCAAATAGCACATTAGGTGCTTTACCCAAACTCCTTTGAAATCTATGGGAGTCCTTCCATCCATTTTAATGAACTTTTTATCAGGCCTAGTACAGCCAGAATCTGACGATCCAAGAAAATAAACAGTTGAGGATAAATATTCACTTATGTCCTGACCCACAACTTCCTAATAATTTCAATGGAAGGTGGGACCTTACATAAATGATCAACTCTACATATGAGCTTGAAAAATCTACACAACAGAAAGCAAGTACATTAATGCAAATCTGATAAGAACATTCTGATCAGCCTTCCAGATGTGGGGTACGTCTGAGCCCCTGTGCTACTGCTGGCATCATGTTCCTGCAAACGAGTATATCAAGGCACATATCAAAAACAAAAAAACACCACATGTAAAACTAGGGACATACCAAAGAGGAATTGAAAAAAATATTCAATGTAAAACATAAATTAGACACACCTGCTGGCATTTCAACTCACCTGAGCCTTCATTGGAATACAAGAGCCAACAGTGCACTGGAAGAGGTGAAAATTGTTGTTAGAGCCCAATTCTGATTTATCTTACACTGGTTTTATACAAGTATAATTCCATTGGTGTCAATAGAGTTATTCCGAATATACACACACATTGCTATAAAATAAACCAGAATCAGACCCTTAACCTGTATATTTTGGGCTCTCAGTGATGTTGGAATTCTTAATGTTTAGTGAAAGGTCAGTTCCTGCACAATAATATGGCAGCAAAGAATCCTGTGGCACCTTATAGACTAACAGACGTTTTGGAGCATGAGCTTTCGTGGGTGAATACCCACTTCTTCAGATGCATGTGGTGGAAATTTCCAGGGGCAGGTATATATATGCTAGCAAGCAAGTTAGAGATAACGAGGTCAGTTCAATCAGGGCCGATGAGGCCCTGTTCTAGCAGTTGAGGTGTGAAAACCGAGAGAGGAGAAACTGGTTCTGTAGTTGGCAAGCCATTCACAGTCTTTGTTCAATCCTGAGCTGATGGTGTCAAATTTGCAGATGAACTGAAGCTCAGCAGTTTCTCTTTGAAGTCTGGTCCTGAAGTTTTTTTGCTGCAGGATGGCCACCTTAAGGTCTGCAATAGTGTGGCCAGGGAGGTTGAAGTGCTCTCCTACAGGTTTTTGTATATTGCCATTCCTAATGTCTGATTTGTGTCCATTTATCCTTTTCCGTAGAGACTGTCCAGTTTGGCCGATGTACTATGGCAGATAATAATAATATGGCAGATATTTTTCCTTCTGTTACATACTGTCAGCCTGAGTAACTAGTGATGTAGCAACGCTTGAATGACCAAATGATTCCTAACACTTAACTTAAATGGCAGCCTGAGAAGGTAAGCGGTTTCCTTTCCAGCATAAAGGCACACATAATCATACTAGCTAGATAGTTCTGTTTATGCTTATTATACATGGGCCAACTAATAGTCTAATTGATAGCTAATGTGTGTTTATCATAGTAATGGTGTGTTAATATCGTAGAACTGTCAAAATAATGTTTTCACTGTTCTATCACTTTGTATATGTTGGTCTACTGAAACATTAAATTTTGATGAAAATATTAAGATGATAAATACCACATCTCTACTAAACCAAAATAAGCAATTTTTGCTGTATTAGGGTCTTCTGTATCATATTAGCATCTTTTAACTTTTATGGGGTGAATAAATAATCTATTACCAATGACAGCTTCAAGTTCAAAACTGAATTGAGTAGTATAAATTCACTTCCTTTCAGTTCATCCCTAAAATAAACTGTGAGAGGCTTATTCACTCATTAAAAAGGTTAGGGGGGTGGGGGAATCTGCTGTATCAAAATAATTATATAAAGCATTCAGTCTTAAAGGAAAAGGATGAGATCACAGCATCACTTCAACTTTTGGATGTAATCTTGTTAAAATGAAGACATTAAACAAAATTAACAGAAAGGAGTTAAGTACAAATCTATAAAAATGCCCAATTTATTTACACTGTGCATTAAATTCATCATTTCATGTGAAAGGACAGTTATTGTCACTGTAAGGTTTCCTAATCCACTTTCAGATAAAAATAAAGAGGGCTGCATTTAGAAGCTTTGTAGACTTTTTTCCCCTTCTGACAGCTTTCAAGTGGCAGCATATTATTTGGTTGCTGCTACATACAAAGTGTCTTAATTAAAGGTTGTCTAAAAATACAGAACATTTTCACAACCACATCTGCCATTAACTCTTCTGACATTCTGGTGGCATTAAGTACCAGAAAATTATTTGCAGATTGAATAGAATTCCACTCTTCTTGTGCACTGTCTTTAGAGCAACGGTTACAAATTTAAACAGCATGTTTGCAATTGGAAAGCATGATAATTATTGGAGGTACTGCAGCCTGTTCTACTAAAGCAGCAAAATGGCTGTGCCACTCCTTTAAGACCAGAGTGCATGCCTATCACAGACAGTAATTTATACTCCATTTCTCTAAGATTCATTATTTTAGTCTAAATTGTGGCTCTGCCATGAGACCTGAGCAAAAGACAGCTGGTGGTTGTGCTGCAGCAGGAGCCACAGTCTGCCTTTCTTCTACCCCTTGCCTAGTACGCTACATCAGAGGCGAAATCCGGGCCTCAGTTTAGTCAATGGCACAACTCCCACTGATTTCAATAGGATCAGGATTTCATCACAGTTCTATACCCAGTATAGTGTATATCCTCTGGCATGTGGGTGCAGAAACATTTGACTGTTGCACAATGCACTCAGCAAGGCTTTTTGTCCAGTCCATGCCTCTTCCCACCAATTCCCACCCTTATGCATAGGAGAGGGATATAGCAGCCCTATATTAACAGTTTGCTGGAGTCACTACCTGGAAATCTGTATTTGTAGTGTTTTGAAACAACATTGAATTAAAAAAAAAAAAAGAAGAAAAAATACATTAGAAAACCAGTATCCTATATCATGACATTCATTTTTAAATGGACATTCTGCTTTAAATGATATCACACTGTAACTCCTGAATATCAGAAAGTCACACTAGTGTATTAACTCGCTGATTAGAGTATTAGATGAGCAGGACATATATGGGCAAGAGCAATGAAGCTGAGGAGATCTGAGACACACAAAAAATGAGAGGTTGCCCTTTTACCCTGGTTCTCTCACCTAAAGATGCAGTTGACAATGAAAAAAAGGTTAAGATGGTGGCAAAAGCTGTGGCAGGACTTACAAAGTGGGCTGTAGCCCATGAAATCTTATGCTCAAATAAATTTGTTAGTCTCTAGGGTGCCACAAGTACTCCTGTTCTTAATACATATGGAGATATTATGAAAGGTGTGTTACTTAACCTCAAAGGGAGAAACATTAAAGGAAAATTTAATGAAGAGATTAAGATTAGGAAGAGTTATGCTGTTTTTGTTATGTCATTTTTGTTATGTCATTTTTATGCTGTCCTGTGATTTAAAAAAATAATAAATGAATAATTCAACTGAATTAATGGAAGGCACATTTAAAACTGAAAAGGATACACTGCTTCTGCAGAATTCACTGCTATCAGCGGTCATCAAGTCAAGTACTGTGGCTTACTAATTATGATCAACCATATTTGCAGTTGTGCAGACCAAGATAAAGGTAACTACATTTCATGTTTTAGGGAAAGAGTGGATTTCTCAGTGAAGCCAGAAATGGAACATTCCTGTTTACATTCCATGTACAGAGTTGCACAGGCTTCTAGATGCATTATGAGTTTTCACCTTCCTTTGAAGCACCAGCTATTGGTCTATGCCAGATACTAGACCAAGGGTCTCAAACTCAAATGACCACGAGGGCAACATGAGGACTAGTGCACTGACCTGAGGGCCGCATTACTGACACCTTCCCACCGCCGCCCTCGGCCCTGCCCCCACTCCACCCCTTCCATGAGGCCCTGCCCCTGCCCCCCCTCTTACCACCCCATCCCAGCCCCCATTCCAAACCGCTTCTTCGAGCCTGCCCTGCCCCTGGTGCGCATCGGGCCGGGGCCACTCTAGGAAAATGCTGGGGGAGGGCAGGGAGGCTGTGAGGAGCTTGCGGGCCCCAGAAAATAACTTCGCGGGCCGCATGCGGACTGCAGGCTGTGTGTTTGAGGCTCCTGTACTAGACCAATGGTCTGAGCAACTGTAGTAAATTTTATGTCCCTAAGATTCATACACACTGATAAGTATTAAGTTAATATAAATAATACAGATTTTTGCCTTGGAGCTATCATTTCAAGCACTTTTATTGTTTTGGGTTTTTTAAGATTATTCTTTAGATTGCAAACCTACCAGAGCAGGCCTTGTCTTTTTTCCCCCACAGCATCCAGCACAAAAGGTCCTAATCTCAGTTGGTTGCTGCTATAATGCAAATATTGACAACAACAACAGCTCCTGATGATTAATATTATATCGTTACTTCACTTGCAGTCCTTTCAACTTCACCCAGACTGATGATGACATTTTAACAGAAATAGCAGATTCTGCTTTCTTTTTTATTTCAATATATTGGTGCTTCTGAAAAGTTGGAGGATTCTGAAAGTTTGTTGACTGATGAGGAATTAAAAATTGATATTAAAACCATATCATAACTTTAATTCATAGAAGGTAAAATTAACCTCTGAGAAAGGCCAGTATCCAGAGTATCAAAGGGTAAAATGCATGATGGTGTGTTTTTGATCTCAAGATAGACACAAGCTTTCTGCACAGGGGTAAATTTCACCTCAAGAAAGAGTTAGAATTTAAAGAAAACCATGACAAGAAAAGAGTGGGTCAGAAAAGACAGTGTGAACAGAATTAAGACAAAAAAGTTGGAAAATTGCACCTGTTTGTTTCTATTTAATAGTCCTGTATTCCAAGTGTTTTATTAGAATAATTTAGGGAAAATAGCGTATGCAAATCATTTGGCCTGATCCTCTTGTTTAAAAATTATTACACTAGCAAGCAGAGTATATGCGTGAAGTCCTGCCCCTTTAAAATCAACAGGAGTTCTGCAACTGATTTCAATAGGGTCAGGATTTTACCGTTTTGTAAGAGACAGAGTAGTGGAATGGGGACAGTGTAAAAACAGAGTGCATTGCTTTAGAAAAGATAGGAGGAGAAAGAAATAATACTTTATCTATACCTCTGTTTCCTTGCTCTGTTAATGTTTTTCAGTTGTTTTCAATTAAGATAAATGTCTGAAACACAATGGCATTATGTTTGAACTCTTTTCTGTTCAATTTAAGTGGTTTTTAAACAGGAAGCTGACGGTCCTTTAGAATGTGAAACTTTGTATTAGAACCAAATGTCGCTCTTTAATCTCATTTGGTACATATACTAAAGTAATTATTGCTTTATGAAGCCTTTTAAAAGATTTATATACTCCATCAAATTGTACTTCTATGGCTACCGCTCTGTTAGATTTCAAACTAAAATAGAAAAAAAAAACTTTAACTTTCTTAGAACTGTTTTATTTCCTTTTATCATAAAAAAGTTGTTAAGTGAAGTCATTTTCTCCATTGTGGTTTAAGGCTACAGCAGTTCTTGTGTCTATCAAAACACGTTGTTGTTTTTTAATATGGAAAAATCACCTTACCTACATTGTTTCCCTAAAATTGAATTTCATCTAATTTTTCTGATCTCTGTTTCCTAGTATTGCAGTCATCACATCTTACTTTTGAAAGAAAAAAAAAACCCACAAAAACCCTAAACTTCATACTGTTACTAAGAATTATGGGTCAGATTCTGATACTGTAACTCGTTGAAAAACCCCTTTATTTCAGTGGAACCAGTCATGGAATAATGTGATTTCAATTTGAGTAAGAGCAACCAAATCTGGCTTTCGAAGGATAAATATTCTAGGTGATTGGAGGGAAGACTAACAAAGGAATTTTGATGTATTTATTTTTGCTTAGGCATAAAATATACCTATGTTGCTGATTATTACCAGAGATACAGTCATAACGAAGGCATTCAATATGAACAGAAATTTGACTCTGACTAAATATCTAATGAAATAAACATATTTTAAATAATAAACTAAGGTATCTTAGGAAAATAAAGTGAATCATGAATATTAAAGGAGGAAAAGGGCATAATAATATGAGCTGCTGAAGAGATAAAACTCATGGAACTTTGTCTGAATACCGATTTCTGTCCAACTAACTTATGTGATGACAGGTCTACATTATTACAGTAGCTTAAGGAAGATCATAGCCCTGTTGTGCAAAGTGATGTGCAAACATATGGAAAGACTCCCCACTCCAAAGAGAAACTAAAACAGACAAAGGGTGAGAGAAAGGAAGCATTATCATAGCCATTTGACAGATGGGAAACTGAGGCACAGAGCGATTAAGAGACTTGTGTGAGGCTACAGAAGTCGTCTATGGCAGAGCTCAGAATTGAAACCAGATTTCTAAGTGACAGTTCAGTGCCTTATTCACAAAACCATCTTATGCTAGCTCTTCCACTGTGTCTTTAGCATGCTTATGCATAGCTTAAATTTAGCTGCGGCCAAGCAGGGCGCTAATAACGGTTTGTTCTGGCAGTGTAGGAAGAGATAAATAGTGTTAGAACTGGAAGAGCAATGGCTGACCAAACCACCAAGTTTGAACTGTAAAAAAGAGCATGCTTTAAATGCAATGCAGAGCAGACAAAGCCAGTGTAACAGGGTCACATCCTCTTCCACTACCATCCACAATAAGTGAGGGAAATACGAAAGGAAGCTGGTTTCGAGAAAACAACTCAGGTGGCGGGGTGTTAATTTGGTACTGTAACAGAAAGAGATCTGAGACAGCAACTATTTTTTACTTTCCTCAGTTTAGTAGGAACTCTCCTGGGACCATGAGGACAAAGTTCCCAACAGATGAGAGAGAAGAAATTCCCTTTTCCTTCCCTGGTGTTTTTTGTTTGAGACCCTTTGCAAGGGCATTGGAAGAAGGCAGTTACCAACTTCTTTGTCTCATTTCTTATCTGTCATCACCATTTGTTAGCCAGCAAACCTTCCCACTTCCCCTCTTACATTTTTCTACACACACCTAAACTCGTGCCTACAGGAGCAGAGCTCGAAAAAGGAAATCACAGCAGTACCAAAGATTCCAGGCAGCTGCACCCCAGGTCTAATGGTAGAAATGCCAATGCAGACCAATTCTGAATTGGGGAGGGAAGAGGTGTCCCTCACAGAAGTTGTATGGAAAATGGTGTTTATATGGGACTGATTCTGCTTCTATGGAATTACTCCTAATGTACATCTTTCTGTGAGTCAATCACCTTCTATCCTCATAAGCCCCCTCCCCTCATCTATAAAACTGTTCAAACGTGGACCGGGCAGACTCTGGTTTTGATAGAATGTGTGTTCAAACACAAATGATTACTTACCCTTCTGGCTTCCCATAGGAAGAGGCTAATAAAAAAAAAAGTAGCAGAGAGATCATGGTGACCACAGCCAGTGAAGAAGCTCCCATTAGCCTTACACAGCAGTGTTTGAATGACCCATCTCAGAGGTGTGGCAAAATACTTTCTCTTGGACCTTAAGAGGGCCATATTCACAAAGATCCAGTGTTCCAAGATGAAGAGTATGAGATATACCCTTTCCATTCTGGGGGGAAAAACATTACTACACTATGATATCGTCCAGGCACAGCCTCCAGGAAGGGAGCATGAAGGAGGGCTCAGAGCACCAGCAGATGAGCCCTTGGATGAAAGGATGCTTCCTGAGAGCAGTAGAGCTTTCATTCAGAGCTAGATTCTGCAACCCTTATGCATACTGATTACTATCATACTCTGCAAATAGTCCCAGTGAGATTAGGGAAATAACTCAAGGCACAAGATACTACTCAGTGTAATGATGGTGGAATCTGGTCTCTGTGTAGCTCAGTTGTGGTAAGGGGTGATCAAAGCATTCTTCTGGGGGAAGGGCACTATTTGTCTTGTAGGCTAATTTTTCTTGGGAGTGAACAGGAATTAAAAACTTACCTCTTCTGGTACCACAGCAATGCTCTTAAATTGGTGAGCTGATATCTGCCCTAGATGGCATGAAATATATGTCCTAAAGTTCAGTCCAAGTCCCTAAGTCATGTGATAGGTAGAAAACCAACTAAGACCCTTACATATGGGGACATAAGGATCATCTTTCTTTCTTATCACAGTTTAAAAAAAAAATAACTGTCATTAAATATCTTAACAAACTCACATATGGAATGGTTTGACCAAAGCTAAAGCAACACAAGATCATGAAGTTTACTAAATCATCTGTTTAGAATTATTCCCATCAGTAATGAAGTGTGAACAATATAGAAATAAAATTAAGAACAAAACTGCTCTCTGTAGGTAATTGACAAATCTGTTTTGTGGTGGTAATTTCTGATCTGCAATGCTCAGTTCAACATTTAACTGACTGATTGTCTTGACAGATAAATCTTGTCTGTTCTAAATGGCCTTTTACTCAGAGAGAAAGGTTAAAAAAATCCCAGATAAATTAAATATTCTATTTTTTTCCCCTAGCAGTGATGCTTGTTCACTTTCAGGAGGCATACATCAGCCTTTTCCCATGGTACAGGTTAGAGGGACAAGTTTATTATAGGAATATTAGCCTCCCACAATCCTTTACCATTTCACTACTGAACCCACGTAAATATATTTTTTCCTTTAGAAAACATAACATTTTTATTGACTTTCCATTTTTGAGAGAATGAAGATTACTACATACAAATGAGTCCTCACAATGTAAACACAAGCAAAAATCAAAATACAAAAATACAGCAAGAAAGCTTTCCCCCCCCCCATCTTTTACTAAATAGAAGTACATCCAAATCTGAAAAGGTACCCAACAATTCAATTCACTCTAGTCCAAAATTCTTATGATAATAATAATCTATTGCTCTGATTCACCTACCAGACCAATTATTTTCTTTCAGCAAAGTTATATTTATTTACTAAATTTTTCTTCACCACTAACTTAAGGCCCAGTATGGAGACCACTCACTTCCAAGCATAGAGTTCAATCCATAGTCCCAGCTCCACTTGTTTTGCACTGCTGCAGCAGCACAAACAGCTGGGATTCTCTCTGACACAGGGAAGTCAGGTATTGCCAACCCAACATAACTACTCAACCACTCAACTTCTCAGTATAGGGAGTGGGGCAGGGTAGAGGCATGTCAGAGGGTGGGGTAAAGACTGGGGACTAATCCTTGGCTGCTGCAGCAGACGGCTCAGGCGGCATAATTTAAAGCAGCCCCTGCAGATGCTCTCAGTTATGCCAGTGGCCGTTTTTGCCCAGAATCAGAGAAGTGGAAAAGTAAAAAATAAAACTTTCCCTCCAAAGAATATAAGCTTTAGTCAGATTCAGCAGGTGGAAGATTCCCCTGCTGTAGGAAAGTTTGTGTTTGTTGTTCAGCCATTATAGGAGCTTCTACCAATCCTCTTGCTAGCTCTCTGAGCAATTAGAAGAACCAATGTTTCCCTATGTTTGGGTGATTTCCCAGCAGCCAGGATAGTCCCAGTGGTCGTTGGCAGCCAGCACAACTTAGAGAATCCTTCAGGTTGCGCTAAACTCTGCCTCAGGACCAACCCAGTGCTCAGCAGCCCCAGGGTTGAGAGCAGAGAGTTTAAATCTTTTTAAGCTGTCCAGGCACAAAAACAGAAGAACCTGGTGTCATGAGCCAAGTTACAGGAAAGCAACACGCTGTAAAAGGTTTTTTGTGATAGGAGCTGTAATGTTTCACTTAGAAACATCCATACTAACTGTTCTGTCTTTCAGTTCAACTGCCACCTACAACTTAAATTTACAAACATAACTATGATTTACCTCAGCTCAATACAATCATACTCCTTAGATTGACGGTGTAGGTTACCTGAATCTAATTTCACATCATCAGAGCACTTTTTTTTTTTAAATATCTCCTGGGATTCAAGAGAGAAAAGCACAGAAAGATTCCAGGCAACAGTTAATAAAATAAGTATTTATTTAACTACAACATTACAATGTACTTTGGTTTAAACTATAGAATCTTTGAAAGCTCTTTCTTTTTAAAGTAACCAAATTGAAGTTTTCTAAATGTAATTAAGAATATGGTGGCGGGGTTCTCTCCCCTTTTAAAATTAAATGTAGATGTTAACTAGACACTGGCTCACTTTCAGGTCTATGTCCCTTATTGTATTTTCCTCCCAAGTGCTCTCAATAAGCTGTACAACATGTAAGTCATAAGTACAGTTGTGCAGACACAAAACATTCGCTTGCTATCATGTATTTTTCATCAGTCCATTTCACTTGTGTTGATGAAGGAGAAATTATACACCACTAACTCACCTGATACCATAGTAACCCCTGAATCAATCTAAGTTTATTTCATAGGTTCTGGTTCTGCAAAGTAACTCTGTGTTAAGGGTGAAGTTGAAAGAAAATAGACTTTGTCTAACAATGAGGATAAGCTCCAATTACAGCCTTCAGTGCAAAACCTTAATCTAGTCAGCAAAGCTGCTATTTATTTTAAAGGAAGAGGCAGAGCTTGAAACCGCAGGTAAACTGCACTGCTGGTGTAATCAGGATCTTCCTGATCCTGAGGCATCCACATTTCGCCGCCCCAAGCACAGCGGCATGCCACGGGGGGCACTCTGCCGGTCACCGGTCCTGAGGCTCTGGTGGACCTCCTGCAGGCGTGCCTGCGGAGGGTCCGCTGGTCCCACAGCTCCACCGAAGCCACGGGACCAGCAGACCCTCTGCAGGCAAGCCGCCAAAGGCTGTCTGCCTGCCACCCTCCCGGCAACCAGCAGAGCACCCACCGCGGCATGCCGTCCCAAGCACGCGCTTGGCGTGCCGGGGCCTGGAGCCACCCGTGGGCATCCAGCCCCTGCACACACTAGAGCAGAGGTTCTCAAACTTCATTGTATCACAACCCTCTTTTCACAACAAAAATTACTACACAACTCCAGGAGAGGGGACAGAAGCCTGAGCCCACCTACCTGCCACTACCCCTGAGAAGGAGCCAAAGCTTAAGTGTTTCAGCCCCCTCCGGAGGGCCTATAACCTGAGTCCCACCATCCAGGGTGGAAGCTGAAGCTTGAGCCCCACCGCAGCAAGTTTAATGGCAGCCCTGGTGACCCCATTAAAACAGGGCTGCAACCCACTGTGGGGTCCTGACCCACTATTTGAGAACTACTGCACTCGAGCTACAGGAGAGTAACTCTAACTTATGCTACACCAGTCGAGGACTAGGTATATAAGTGCTCTATTCCACCATACCCCAGCATGCCTCTTCATGGAAGGGATGGAGGATTCAACTGGTGTATAAGGAGCCACAGCCACCTTAGTCAGCTGTCTGCTATTGGGGAGCTCCCATGGCATCTCAAACTTGCCACAAAATGGATTTAGCAGCTTAGAACATTTGCCCTGAGGAGTTGCACTAAAGCAGTCAAACTGGTTGGTGGAGTCAGTACAAATGCTCCTATGTAGATGAGACCCTAGAAAGACTTCATTAATCTGAGGGCAAACGATTCTTAAAAACCCCGTGAAGATTCAAACTCTGAACTTCATGAACAGAACAGGATCTCTCTTATCACCAGGTTTATGTTCACAAAAGTCTGATGCATTTTTGGAGGTGAATATTCCCTTTCCCATACAGATTTTTTTTTTTTTACACTAGATATTTTATTTCCTTATACACATTCTCTATGCTCATGTACAAAACATAAAACTGCAAATAGGCACAAAACTTTCCCTCTCCCATCTCACTTTTCTTTTGCAAAATTAACATGCTGTCAGATAAATCAAATATTTCCCCCAAGGAAAATTTATAAATACATTTAGTTGATACTATGAATTCACAACCATAATTGTACCCAAAGATTTCAACTGTGAAATTGCAGTACAGTACTAAGGGCCTAGTATTCAGAGGTGCTGAGCTCCCTTTGACTTCAAATGGTGTTTGGAGGGGGCTCTATAATTCTTAAAAATCAGGCCCCAGATAGCAAAGGTATTTTCTCATCTATTCCCCTCTAATTTCTAGGGTCTAATCTAGTTTCCCCTTTCCCTTGAATCACAGTTCTCTGGCCAGAAAAATGATTGAAAACCAAACAAAGTTTAAAGCATGTGTGGTTTTTATTCCTGTTTGTTTCCCTTGCAGGTTTTTCCTGGTACAAGCTGCAATATAGTTGCTGATCCTTGAAGTGAATTGAATTTTTCCTTAGCTCTAGTAGACCACGAGGCTTTTACCTTAGACTATGTTGATCAATACTTTCCTGTGACTTCCCATAGTGTAATTCCTTTCACTAACCCCATGCTGACCTACATTTTCTTTATTCTCCTATGGTATTATCTCAGATGCTCACCTAGGACTTTTGTGGTTTTGCTAAGTACACAACCCCTTTTGGTTGCTAAACAAAGCCTCCTTGTTTCCCGCTTGGACACAGAACTACTTCTTCATAATATTTTGCACTAACAGAGTCTTTCCCCTACATCAAACTCCCTTTTCCCCTCACTATTTAGAGTATTATTTCAGAAGTAGCTTTCTGAACTGGTGTTACCAGGTCACCCGAGTGATTTTAAGTGTGTTGCTTTCCTAGTCATTCAAACTTTATGGTCAGAAACCTTCCTTCCCCATGGTTGTCATCTTCTCTTCTCTGTCTCTTCTGTTTCTCACTCTGTGTGTATTTTATATATATAGCTTTTTTAGCTGCTGGTCTTAAGGAAGTTCATTGTTCCTTTGTTATTTGTAGCTTGGCTTTTTCTCTTTGGTGTAACATGCTACTTTCAATTCCAATTTCTAGCTTTTCTCTGTGTTGTTCATATAATGCTGCAAAACAAGAAGAAACCTCTACCTCACAAGCACACACATTTCAGTCTTGTCTAGGAGGGTTGTAGCTGTATGTGAATTATATTGCCAGTTTTCTAACAGAACATTTAAAAGGGATATGTAGAAATCTGTGACCCTAAGCAAACTTCTCACAGCTGGCCCTTAAATTATCTCCACCTAGCTCTGCCCAGACAGGCAGTAAAACCTCTCAAATAAATAAATCTTGAAACAAAATCTTTACAACCAGGCATACCTGTTACAGGTAAGGTTTTCCCAGTGCTCCTCCACAGGTTGGAGATAGAATCAAACAGATCCATCTCATTCATCCCAGCCTGGGAAAAGCTAGCAGGCAACTAGTCCTCTTCCTGCTAGTGTCTACTTTGTTATGAGGAAAGAGGAAGGTTATATGCTGCATTCCTTCTCAGAAGTTATCCTGATTAGCTGAGAGAAATGGAAGCCCTGCCTGCCCTACACTACAGGGCTCCTGGTCCTGAGCTCTGAAGAAAATAGTAGAAAGGGGCTTTTCAGACACCAACCGTTAACCTATAGATTCAGAGAGTTTAAGGCCAAAATGGGCTATTGATCACCTAGTCTGACCACCTGTATATCACAGGCCATTAATTTACACCCGGTTAGCCCTCTCTTGAGCCCAATAACCTGTGTTTGACTAACATATATCTTCCAGGAAGGCATCCAGTCTTGATTTTAAGTCATCGAGGTATGGAGAATCCACCACTTCCCATGGTGTTTTATTCCTACAGGTAATCATCCTCACTGTTAAACATTTGTCCCTAATTTCTAATTTGAATTTGTCTGGCTTCAGCTTCCAGCCATCAGTTCTTGATATACCTGTCTCTGCTAAATTAAAAAGCCCTTTAATATCCTGTATTTTCTCCTGAAAAGGTACTTATATACAGTAATCCAGTCACCTCTCAATCTTTTTGATAAGCTAAACAAATGGAGCTCTTTAAATCTCTCACCATAAAACATGTTCTTCAGCTTATGCATCATTTTTTTGTGGCTTTTTTCTGAACCCTCTCCAATTTTTCAACATCCTTTTAAAAATCTGGACACCAGAACCGTATGCAGTATTCCAGTATTGGTCTCAGCAATGCCATATACAGAGTCAAAATCCTATTCCTACTCACTATCCCCCTGTTTATACATCCAAGGAGGTCATTAGCCTCTTTTGCTATGGCAAGGCACAAGGCACTCATGTCGAGTTGCTTGTGCAGTATGACCCTTAAATCGTTTTCAGAGTCATGCCTTCCAAGAAATAGATCCCCATTCTATAGGTATGGCCTGCATTTCTTGTTCCCAGATGTACAACTGTGCATTTTGTTTGAGGGCGCAGGTTACCATATTGCTCTGTATGACTGCCCGCTCCTCATTATTATTTACCGCTTCACCAGTCTTTGTGTGAGCTGCAAACTGTATCAGCTGTGATTTGATATTTACTTCCAGATCAATGATGAAAATGTTGAATAGCATCTGGCCTCGTATCGATCTCTGCAGAACCCAAATCGAAATGCCCCCATTCAGTGATGATTCCCCATTGACAACTACTGTTGGAGAGCTGTCAGTTAGCCAGTTCTTAATCCATTTAATGTGTGCTTTATTGATATTGTATAGTGCTAGTCCTTTTATCAGAATGCCTTGCACTACTATGTCAAATGCCATACAAAAGTCTAAGTGTATTATACCCATGCAGTTAACATTTATCAACCAAGTTTGTAATCTCATCAAAGAATGAATTCAGGTTTGTTTGACAAAACCTAATTTTCCATAAAACAACATTGACTGGAATTAATTATACTCCTATTCTTTAATTCTTTATCAATTGAAATCTGTATTATTTTAATCCCTACTCCATCATTTTGCCCAGGACTGATGTCAGGCTAACTGGTCTATAGTTACCTGCTTGCTCTTGAATACTGGCACAATAGCACTCTTCCAGTCTTCTGGGATTTCCCTAGTATTCCAAGATTTATTAAAAATTAACAGCAGAAGGGCCTGAGATCTCATTCAATTCTGTTAGGATTCTTGGACACAAATTATCTAAGCCTGATGATTTTAAAAATGTTTTTCCTTAGTAGATGTTGTCTAACACCCTTCTCATTTCCCTGTGGACTGGAAAGTACTTCATCATCCTCCAATGACATGAGTCCATCATCCTGCTTCTTTCCTAACACAGTACAGAAATATTTATCGAATACTTCTGTGGTTTCTGCATCATTGCACAAGAACCACTTCCTCTTTCTCTCAGTATCTGTCTCTTTCATTCCCTAGTACTGAGTCTGCCACAGGACTCCTGGAATGGGGTTGCCGAGTCCCCAATGACTTCCTCCTCTGGTCTTAGAAGGCCAGTATATTCCAATACAGCATATAATTATTTTTAAGAAATTTTAAAATTATTTTATTTTTAGTGTCACAAGTAGAAAAGAAGAAAGAAATCAAGTGTATAGCTATGTGACTACAATAACTGAACATCATCCGGTTAGTGTAAACAATCCTATAACAATGGAAAAATTATTACAAGCAGGTGTGAAAATAGGAAAATGTCAACATACCAAAATGGGTCAATAAGTCATGAGAACTATAAGATAACTGCCTTGACCATATGATTGTACAAATCAGAATATGAGACTAATCATGAAGTGGCCTGTACTCCTCAACCCTTGGTAGTTTTCATATAGAAATGCAGGGAAGGTAATCCATACCAAGAACTCATATGGACGGATGATTTGGAGGCATCTGGTAAAGTATGTGAACACTGGTTTTCTTATGTGAATCCTGCATAGACATCATTGTTGTTCAAACCAGGAACAGAAGGAGAAAGAAGAAACCCCAGGGCAAAGAACAAGTAGATAGGTTATCATTTCAACATCTATGTGACTAAAGATAGTGAAAAGGAAATGAACAGATAAATAATCTTAAAACGTGCATTGTGAGAGAGGGCTGAGTGAAGCCAGTGTCAACTGCAGAAGTTGCAAATCATATATGCTTCTGCTATAACAATTGAAAAATCCATTAAAATGTTGCAAAACCCAAACTTAGATCTTTTGGAAAGATGCAAACAAGATTCTAATTGCCCAAGAAAAAAGGGGGAAGCAGAAAAAGAGGGACAGAACAAAACTGCAAACTGTAATGCACTATAGTGAAAACAAAGAGATGGAATTCGCGGGCTAGCCTTGGTTCTCCACAAGGTCCAAGTAATCATTCTTCTGCAATCCAAATTGTTATGTTTCACAGTGTACAAACAGAGAAGTAGATAAAAACATAAATACTCTTGCTGGAAGGTTGTAGTGCTACTTTATTTCTGAGAATTGAGAAAAACAACACACAAGAACTCAAAAACAGAGAGAGGCATAACTCACCCCACCTTGCTTCCAGACCTACTCTGATCCCACACTTTTCTACAAAGCCTCTAGCCTGCAAGCTGGACCTGGAAGCCCCCTGTTCTTAAAGGGATGACTTGCAATTCCAACACAGTCCTCAATACGCCACACAAATCAACATGATTTTCTTTGCAAAGTAACTTGAAAACTCTTCACAAGAAAAACTTGACTCTGTAGCTGACTAGAGGCAGCACAGATTCATCAACTTTTCAACCATTTGGAACAGATCTGCACTATGAAACTTCATTAATATTATGGTGGAGGAAAGGGAACATTTACTTGCCCCCTGAACACACACAGCACATGGAGTAAAATCCTGGCTCTTCTGAAGTCAATGACAAAATTCTCATTGACTTCAAATGAAGCCAGGATTTCACCCGACTTTTAACATTGTATGCTATCAGGAATCAGATTCCATTACTCTGGCACTCCAGCCATCTCCCCTCACATGTAATCTACCACAGGTCATCTGTAAACTATGATGAACTGTGTGGTCAAAGGTTGTGGAGAGGGCATTTTGGAACTACGGTTTTAGTAGTGGAGGAAGACAAAAGAGTTTTGATGACCACTCACTGCTAAATAAAACTGAATATTATATAAATGTCAAGAAGATGCTTTTTGTATCCAGTGTTTGTGATTGTTAGTCCAATTTGACATCTTAATTTCTATGCCAAAAAATCAGTACAAATGCTTTACAGACAAATAAAAAAAATAACACAAATCCACTTACTCAATCTGTAAATAACTCAACATACAAGACATCGTCAGTCCATTGTTCATATCATGTAATGTTACTTATGATTCTTCAGAAATATAAATAAGTGGCTTTGGTAAATTTCAGTATGCAATGTGTCTAAAGCAATGCTGCTGTGATTGGTATTTCTTCTAATACCATGTAGCTGTTCTGCTACTGGAATTCAGTTTTATGCCATTCAATCTTCTGCTAACAAGGAGAAGTAGTAACACACTAAGCAAATTCCCGGAGACTTACAAATCAAAATGCTCTGAATTGTTGCAGCCGTTGTCACGCTAGCTGCTGCATGTTTATTAGTGTCCCCTTTTCTCTACCTGCAAGATAGTAAAGAGAAGTTATTGCTGGACAATGTGGCCTAACAATGTTTGCCAATTCTAATGCTTCTCATAGCAACATAATGCGTTGCATGTCTATGATACACTCCAAACTAGGATTTTAAGCATTTTTAAACTGTGAATTAACTTAGCCTCACAACTTCCTTATTATCCCGATTTTATAAGTGGGGAAACTGAGGCAAAAAAATAAGTGATTTTCTCAAAGTCACACAGGGCTCCTAAGCAGAGCTACAAGCAGAATGCAGTTCTTCTCACTCTCTGCCCTGTATATGAGCAACAAGACATAAAACAGGGTTTTTCTCTCTGAGTTTCTAAAAACATTTGCAGTTGCCTTGAGTTAAGTTCCACTCTTTGGCCCCATTGCACCAATGATTCAATAATCAATGTGGTTGTTTTGGAACAAAGGCTACTTCAGGAATGGTTAGTACCCCATTAGTACAGGCAGTGTGGATCTTCATTGCACTTCAGAAACGCCACACTAGTTAATATTTTTGTATTATTGCAATTAAAAAACATTTTTACTCTAGCAAGAACTTGTCTCGTCTTAGTTACCAGAAACAGCCTTCTCATAGCCTGACCTTTGAGGACAAGATTCTGTTCTCAGTTGCACCAGTGTAGAGTTAAAACAAGTCAACCAATTTCTATGGAAGTATGCTGGCTTTACATCAGTGTAATTGAGAGGGGCTATGATCCAGTGGGCCTGATTCTTCTGTCATTTAAACTGGTTTTAAATCCACTTTATTGTATTGCCTTCAGTGGAGTTACTCCTCATTTACATCAATGTGAGAGCAAAATCAGCCTGGTTTGTCTACAAGGACAGCAAAGTCATAGGCCTATAAAACACAAAGGATCAATAGCTTTCTTACACACATGTAAATTGGGAATTACACTATTCAATACTGGAAAACTACCGCACGTGACAGGAGACAGGGCCTTAGAATCATGTAATGATTTGTTTTTACAGCAGAGAATGGGTCAAATTAATCCCTGGTGTAACTCCATTAGCTTCAGTGGGGTTACACCAGGAATATATTGGTCTCACTATGTTCTTTTTCATATATGTTAGTTCTGATAGAAGCCAAATTCATTTGTTGATACTAACTGGAAATTTCAGTTGTTTTACAGCTTTGTTGTCATATCACTTCCATTACATCAATTCTATTAGCCTCAGACATTGCTAATATCAAGTCTTCCTGATCCTCCTGGCCATCCTCAGGAAATGGATAAGGAATTGTTATTTTTGGATTATGCCATTTTAACAAAACAAATTGGCATTCCAACTTGTCATTTAGCTACCTTTCAAGTCTGACAGAGTTTTCATGATTAGTGGATTTTGCTATTTATAGAAAATTGGCACTTAGATATTAGCTACATATTTCTACATAGTAATACAGTAATCATCACTTGAAGTATTCACTCCAGATCTGAAGCACATAAGGGCCTGAATTCCTGGCTATGGCTGAGGAGCCCACAGTGCCGTTCACGTTACGGGTGGGGGCAAAAGGGACTTTTGTGCCACAGAGCTTGTCCCCCAGCTGCAGTAAGTTAAGATGACAAAGAGTCCAATATGGGATCCAGGAATCATCATGACATAGGAACGCTATGGCTACACTCCCTTTGACAGCAGCAGGGAGAAAGGGTCTAAACACCACCCTACATCAGCTTTGTGTCACTAGAGGATCCCATTAATGATCCTACTATGGTCAGTTACACTGGCCCTAAGGCCATAATCTGCAGGGACCAGGAGATGCATTAAACTAGCTGCAGTGAGATTAGCAGAGTTAAGCAGTAAACTCATTCCTATTCAAAATTCCAGTTAGCCGTAACAGATCTACTTCAGTTAAAGTCAAGGCTGTTTAGCTGTTGATTTCAATGGGTGCAGTATAGAGCTGTGTCTCTTTAGTAGGATGTACCTGAGCAATAAAAGGCAAATCCAGATCCACTGTCTGAGCCAAAGACAGGTTGCTGGATGTGGTGGGGCTCTGGATGGGTGTGCTGCATTGTGCAGAGCTCAGATCAATGGCACACGTAGAGCTGCATTCAGAAGGCACAATGGGTGTGACATTGGCATGGCTGAGGGACTTTGGACTGGGGTAGACTCCACAGAGCCATTCTGTGACCAGGAATATTCTTCTCTCCATTCCTGCATCTGCCTAATATCACTCCTGGGAATTAAAATATAAATAACAGTAAGAAATAGTCATAAAATGTAGATTGTATAGACTAAATTCTGTCCTGGCATAAGTGAGCACAAATTCCATTGAAGTCAGTGGAAACTGTGCCAGTTATGGCTCTTGATTTTTTTGTTACATATTTCATTGGATTTTTTTCCCCCCACACAAACCAAATACAGGATACTTGACACTGCCTCTATGTTACCTTAAGAGGAAACAAGTAAAAAACAATATGAACCATATACTCTAAACAGATATTTGTGACCTGACTTCATAATTAACAGCTGCAATTTTTATAGAACCCTATTTTCAATCATGTCATGGGGCAAGTTCACCCCATCCCCTTTTTGGGCAGGGTAGGGGTGTGGGAGCCCCCACAGTTAAATTCACTGATCTACCCGCAACAGGGCTGGATTAAACTTTTGTGGGCCTGGTGCCAAACCTATTTGTGGGCCCCCATGGGGGCAATGAAGCATGGCCCAGAGGGGTCGGGGGGCAAAGCGAGGGGCTGGCCAGGGGCATGGAATGGCAGGGGGGGTCCTGCTCCACCCAGCCGAGTGCGAAGGCACTATTTAACAAACCAGCACACTGTTTCCTCCCAACACACACACACACACACAACTAGCTGAGACTGGCCAGGCTTCTGCATCAGGCCCAGGCGATTCAGTTAGGGAGATAGGTGGAACTCCACAGGTGGTGGGAAGCAGAGACTGCCTGGAGCCAGAGGTGCACTGGGGTCCAGCCAGGAGGCAGAGAGAAGCCAGTGGGTGGGGCCTGGGGGTGGAGAGGAGCCCTTGGCCGGTGGTGGAGGAGAGCAAGTGGTGAGCACGGAGGAGTCAGTGGGGTCTCAGGGCACAATGCAAGCAGAGTAGGCTGGGGCCCCTTCTGAGCAGGAAGGCCACCCTTCCTGGTAGGGCTATGATGCCTGGTGGCCAAATTCAATGTACTCTCCCTCAGGGCTATGTAGCTAATGGGAAGAATCAATATGGCCACCCCCTCCCTTCAGGGCTGTGTGGCCTGATGGCCAGGGCCAATAGGCTGCCCCCTCCTTCAGGGCTATGTGGCTTAGTAGCCAGATGGGGGTGGGCCACCACCTAGAGGTGGGTTAGGACCAGGGCAGGGAGACCCTGGCCCTCCCTACTCCACTGGGTCCCAGCCAAGGGCCCTGTCAGTTGTGAGTGTGTTCACCACTGAGTCAGTGGGGATCCTATTGTAACATGCTGACATCCTTCAGCACAATGGCTGGTCCCCCCAGGTACACTTCCTACTGTATCTTTCGAAGAAATGGTCTGGGCAATTCTGGGTTCCTCGGCATGGGTAGCTCCCAGTGATTCTGACCCTCCTCGGTCATCCGCAGGCACCTGGCTACCCACCTGAGTCTTAGCATCTCTGGCTTCCACACTCTGGGACTTCAGCAACTCCTAGACTGGAGGGTGCAGTGAGCATCTTCCCTCCTCAACAATCAGCCCAGCTTGAGCTGAGCTACTCTCTTTCATACTTGTGCTCCAGTTGGAGCAAGCCCAGTAAGGGTAGAGAGTGTGGCTTCCTCTGCCCAGAGTGGGGTTAACTCCTTCTTGTCTAGTGCAGGGCAAGTATACCCATCACAAATGGGCTTATAACCAGACATACAAAATAAACCATTGTGGGCTGAAAACTGGCATGCAAAATTTTGGTTCTTGAAGTTGAGGACTGAAAGTTTTTGTCTGAAGAAGACAAAGAGAACAAATTCAGTTTTGGTAGTTTCATGTCTTTTTGCTCTCTACTTATAAAAGTTATAGCTGGCATGTAAAAAAGCAACAACTAATTATTTAGTCTTTAATATATACCAGCAGCTGTTGATACCTTGGGCAAGGTGGGGGGAACTTTTAAAGAGGAAAAAATACATGAATACAGATGCACATTAAGAAAGAGGATCTTAAACAATACTAAAACTAAATGTAGCTTTAAATGATGCTTTAAAAACAGCTGTTGATTTTAGAGATTTAATTAAAATGTAATTAGTTGTACATTCTACTTTGAAATGAACAGGCATATTACGGCCTTCAACTACAATGAATTCCCTTTAACATTCATACCTTGCCTCTGCCAGTAAAACGACAAGTCTTTACAATAAGTGCCATAAAGATAAGATAATTCTATGTAAAATTTTACAATCTAAGTGAACATAAAGCAATTCTTTACACATTGGTTCAAAACCTTATTCATTATATTCAGGGCATTTTAAGCGATTTTGTAAGTGTTTTTGTATGTACACAAGAGAATAATGAATAGAGATAAATACCTGATTCTATTACAAATAAATGATGGATTCTGATGTATGCAGTAAACTACTGTTTTTAATATCAGGATCCTAAGATAGGTCACCAAACTACATTTCAATCTCCCTCCTTTAATTTTCATTTACATGGCCCTAACACTTGACATACAAGTTCTTATCCTACATGTATTTGTGTGTGTGTGCAAATATATGGCCCTACCCTCTAGACAGCCTTCTCCAGGGTGGATGGCCTATGGATGCCACATTGACATGATTTACTTCAAAAGATTATTCCTGTTCCCTCATGGAATTATTGCCCCAATAGCCATAGAAATCCTATTAGACATCCATGCAGAAGCAGGCATCCCATGGCTGCCAAGGTCCACACAGGGAGGAATGCCCAACCCAACAGGCATATAAGGGTCATGGGAAAAACACCAGGGGATGTTGCATTGAACATATTCTAATGGTGGGCAGGCCATTCTTTGTATGACTGAATGGTGGCTAGCTGGGGAAGAAGTTAAACTTGAAGCAGGCTATTCTTGGCACACCACTCTATTGCTAAGCCAGGGAGAAGATGAAATGGGACATTAGGCCTGAAGATCAAAACTGGGGAAAAGGTAGTCCAATAATACAATGGAGATATACACTAAGGTAGGAACAGAAGACCTCACTTCCAGGTACTTCTGATCTTTATACTTGTAATGATCCTGGCCTCTAGCAGCTGTTTCCTCATCTGGAGTCAAGTTGTAACCATGCAGCAACCCTTGGGTAGCTGACATAAATGGGCAAGACAAGCATAGACAGTAGAGCAGCATGGAAAGTGAAATGCTCCTGTCATGTGCTGCTCTGTACCTCACTTCTGAAGAGGTTTGTTCGCTTTTGGATTCCAGCATAAACCACCTTTTCTCTTTAACAGTTTGACCTGCTGCAGAGCCATCCAAGAATAGCGTGACTCAGAAGGTTGAAGAAATATTCTGCTGGATTGGACCCTTAATTCAATTTAGCCATTTTTAGAATGGAAAATTGTATTTTTATGGATTAAAAATGTTCAAATTCCTCAACTAGAAAGTGATTTAATAATTTTGTCTGACCGATCTTTTAGTAAATGACATAGCTGGAAAAAAATAAGATGTTTGTTAGGTTTCAAACACACAATCTCTACTTGTTCAGCAATTAATTTTCCTGATGGTTTTAAATATTCCTTGTGGCCTCAATTTTCACACAAGTATGACCAACTGAGTAAATCAGACATGTGATTGGTCATGTGCATTTACCACAGTTTGTCACAATCTTGGTAATTATGCATGCAAAGTTACAAAAAATGTGTTTATGTTGCACACTCTATATGACATAATTACAGCAGTAACTCATACAAAAGTCCCATTATCTACAGTAAAGCTTTTCATATTAAAAGATGCATTATTAGGTGACCTTCAGAGCCACAACATCATCTTTTCCCAAAGCAAACCACAGACATGAGAGCCAAGAGAATGCCACACTGTCCCTATAAACAACTGATAACATTATACTGCTAAAGCCTCTACCCTAACAACTTTACTTGTAATATCAGACCTCAATCCTTACTCATATAAGTAGTCCCATTGAATTCAGTAGCACCAGCCATATGAGGAAGGATTATTGGATCAGGTTCTAATATTCTTCTCAATTTACTTACGCCTGGTCTACACTAGGGGGCGGGGTCGATGTAAAATATGCAACTTCAGCTACGTGAACAGCGTAGCTGAAGTTGAAGTATCTTATTTTGACTTACCCCCCGTCCTCACGGCGCGGGATTGATGGCCGCAGCTCCCCCTGTCGACTCTGCTACCGCCGCTCGCTCTGGTGGAGTTCTGGAGTCGACGGGAGCACGTTCAGGGATCAATATATGGCGTCTAGATGAGACATGATATATCAATCCCCGATAAACCAATCACTGCCCGCCAATCCGGCGGGTAGTGTATACATACCCTTAGACTTTTACACCACCATTAAAAAACAAAACAGAGGAATTTAAATCAAAAAGTGTTGCAGTGGTATTATCTCTACAATAGCAAAAAATTTTGAACTCAAGATTCCTTGCCCTGTCCTTGGTGCAACCTATTGGGCTTATGTGTATGATATAGAGAATGTACATTATTCTGAGATACTTCCAAGACCTAGCCATGCATGTCATATACTTCATTGCTTGCACACTCAAAAGTCCCGTGGAAGACAATGGTAGTTTTAAGCGTGTAAGGAATGCAGGGTCAGGCCCAATATGATACTGTTTGTTGTACCCCAATATACAGGAGGGCTGAAATTCTATGTGGAGATGAGAATTTGAAAAACTGTTGGTTGTAAGCAGCTTGTAATGATATGTATGTTTGCACTAGAGCAGTAAGATTACTGAATATTGATTATAGACAGCTGATTAATTCGAAAACAGCAGTAACAATATTTTGCATTTACTTCATGACTTGCATCTCAGGAGATGACACCACTTTAGAAACATTAAGCCTCTACGCTTCACTATACCCCTATGAAATAGGTGTCATTAGTCCCATTTTGCAGATGGCAATACTGAAGTGTAAATGAGGTTAAATGCATTACCCAAGATCTCACAGTGAATCAATGGCAGAGGCAATTGTAATTACAAGTCCTGAAACTCACTTCCTTGTTCTAACTCCTAAAGCAGTAATGATTTATTTGCCCTTTTCAGGGAAATAGTGGAAATAATAATGTCTAAATGTAATGGAAACTTTCTAGAAATATCTTTTTGTGAGAGCGTCATGAAAGTCATACTTTAGCTGAAATTTTCTTTTGACAAATGTAGCTTCTATGGCTCGGATCACCTGTCAAAATATAAAGAACCCGAAAAATCAAATAAAAACTCCATGTAGGCACAAATGAAATCTAGCATTTCCACCATTAATGCAAGTTCAAAATTAGCACCTGTAGTGATGGGTAAAAGTGAATGAAACAAAAATACAAAGGGTAAGCTAAAGGACAAGATGTTCTATTCATCCATTCATGGCAGGCAGATTTACATAAGCAATTCCCATTCATGCTAACGTAAGTAGGCCACATTATTCCCCCAGATATTGGTGGGAGAAAGACCCTAGGATAGCTAAGAGGCAAAAGCATTTTACAGGTCTGTCGCATCTTACGCGCATTTAACATGAGCGATTTCAGCTTTACGTGGTTGGCAAAAACAAAAAAAAGAGAGAAAAATAACAATTTAAATATTGTTTCTGTAGTGCAGGTGATTCTACCCGCCATTCAACGCAATGTAATTTTGACTATACGCGGTTTTCGCTTTATGCGCTACCCACGGAACAGAATGCCCGCGTAAAATGAGACAGATCTGTACTATATTTCAACTTTATCAGAGGTTGAAAGGCAGTAATAGTAAATATAAAAATCTCTAATTTTTTCCTCAATTTAAAGCTAACCAAGCCACTTTTCCTGGTTTATTATTATAGAAGACTGTAAAGATCTTCAGACAGCAAATCAATCATACCTGCAGCAGTAAAGTTACAGGATACATTTAGTAAAACTTATATTTAATTGATTTGTTTCTTCACCAATAATTACACCATTTTTCTTATTAGCAGAGACATGTAAGAGGAACTCACTTACAAAAACATTTTGGGAACAAATATTATCTGTACATACTGGATCAGGATTTATATGCAAACACCCTTTGTTTGCCATAGTGCAATTTACTGAAAGGATCAAATCCTGCTCCAATGGGAATTTTGCCATTGACTTCAGTAGGACCAAAATTCAGCTGTAAGGTCTAAATGGGCATGAGTAGCTTCTAAGGCTCTGATCCTATATTGCCATTCAGATTGCCTATGAATTCAGTGGGTTCCCGTAAGAGGCTCCAACCAATATGACTGCACAACAGAGGATGGAGGCCGCATTTGTTCACACAAAACTGCACACACAAACCCCAGATTTGCATGTGCAAATCTTGGCTAAAATGTTTAAAATACAGTTAAAGTAAGTAAAGAATGTTCTATATACTACATTGATTAAAATCTGAACTTTTCTTTTGTATAGTACATAAGAATATAGCTTGTTCCACAAAAATTAAGCAACTGTAACCTTTGTACTTTTAAATCAAATTTAGAAATTAGGTTCTATTAATTATTCTATATATACAGCTATGAAAACCTCATTGAAGTCATTGATATTAAGAAATAAAACTACAATAAACTCTTTTATAGCATTCCAATGGGATTTTATTAATATATATTTCCAAAAATCACTCTACTTCCATATTTTGCTGTACTCAGTTGAGATTTTTAAGCCGTCATCAGTCTATAATGATACACATGTATTCATTCCATTATCTATACGTGTATAGATAAATACACGCTTATGCATGTATTATTGAAGACTTCAGAGGCCATAAACTGATGTATGTGCACTGGAGAGAGGCATTTGGACTCATCGCTGCCAGGTAGGGAATGCCTCCTCACTTCAAAGTGCTTTGAGGGCATCCAGCACCTTAAAGAAAGTGCCTCACAGCTTGCAGGTTTGGGCCTTTTGTCAGTTGCCAGTTAGACTACAATAAACTTGCGAATCAGCAGTTCAAAACATTTGATCTTCTGAAGCATCAGCTGTACTTTAACTGCTTTGGAGTTAAACTACTCTTTGTTGCCTAATTAGAGCCTCTCTGTTAGGACAATGCGCACAGGAAACACTGATATGTAGAAGTAGTGTGAATAATCACTTTGTCTATTTCAAAGTGACCACTGAAATACAAAACATGAGTGCAGGCAACTTGAGGAGGGGAGTGGTGGGCTTTAGTCTACACCTCTGTAATACCAGGGCATGGACCTCTTCCCAATTAATGGCAACGCTCCCATAGATTTCAATGAGAGCAGGACCAGCCTTAGCTGGGATTTCACATTCAAGATGTAGTTTATTGAAGACATAACCCAAGGAAAGTAAAATAAAAAGCAACCCAATATACAATACATACAGTTTTTTTGCTGTTAGCTTTAGACTTTGCTGGTAAGTTTCATTTCAATTTATTGAAAAATATATTTAGAGAGCAAATTTAGATTAAACTGAACATTATAATTTATCTGGCAACAAGATAATATAATAGAAAGACCTTTCTCCTGGTAAGCCTGCACTAGCATTGAGGTCTGACTCATATACATAAATTCTAGGGAGCACAAGATGCGGACAGAGGAAAGAGTGGGACTTCATATATACAATAATTATTACAAATGTAAATTTCTCCTATTTTCAAACTAATTATATGTGTACACTCCATGTACTTTACGTTAGTAAAAACAGACAGAGGGATATGCACAGAATCCTTAATTTCTCTCTGGTTTCAGCCAACCAATTGGAACTGCCAAAAACAAAACAAAACACACATTACATTTTCCTTGGACATTAAAGGGTCAGTCCTGCCACCAGTACCTGCACAAATAACCTTTCCTCTCATGGCTAGCCCTGATGACTTCAGTAGAACCACCTGCCTGAGCAAGATCTTGAAACCTTATCCATAACCCTCAGCCCCAACCACTCAGAAGCACTTGAAAAACAAACTAATCATTGTTCTGCTAGATAAATATTGAAATATAGATTTCCAAGTATTCAATTACAAAATGAACTTTGACCTATTTTATGCTTTGACATACCCCTGTACTAAACATAGGGTCATATTCCAGTTTATTGTGTGTGTGGGAAGGGAGGTTCTCACCTCTCCAGGACAAATTCATTTGGCAAATTGTCCTCTTAGGACAAATTCTGTGCTGATTTATAGCCCCTGAAATCCCATTGAATAAACTGGGGTATAAATCAGCACAGAGTTTGGCCAAATATGTGTAGCAGTACACGGGTCATCTGCATGTCATTCTCTGCCTAATCTTTGCTAACATACAATGGGGCTATACTAGCCTATGAGCATGACTTTTAAACAACAAGCAGAGGATATGTGTTTTGGGCATGTAAACTAACAAGGATCAACACATAATAGAGAGAACACTGTACATGGTATTATGTCTCAAAGAGACAGCCTCCAACTGTGGGTTATGCTCAGAAGCTGTTAGCAGGCTTGGGGAATTGATGGTAGAACTACTTAAG